>NW_008825410.1:5524831-5547203 GCF_000699105.1 Pygoscelis adeliae
GGCACTGTCCTGTAGCTCTGTGTTTAACCTGATATTCCCATACCCCTCATGTTTTTGTTGATGTGTTTCCGTGAGGTGTACTGGGTCGGTCTGCCATGCTGGCGTTACTTTTGCTCCCACTTTTTTCCTGCAGCTGCACTGTTGTTTAACATCTTCGCAGAGCACCTCAAAGGCTCTTGATGTTTCTATTGCTGCAAGTGCATAATGAAGCCCTCTTCAAACACAGCCATTAGCTGAGAAACACCGCGAGAGGAGCAAAGAACTAGGGAGAAGTGAACATACTTGAGCAAACACGGCAAAAGGGATGAGATATTCTGGAGCTGTTGGGTTGAAACATTTGACTGCATCACAGGCAGCAGATGAGGACAAATTTTTTACTTTTCTGCAAACCTGTGGGTTTTCACTGTAACTGAAGATGGATGTCTCAGTGTGTCAGGAGATGAGAAATCTTAGAAACACCAACAGAATACCAAAAACACTGCAAGGAAATGGAGCTGATTCAGGTTCTTGCCTTAGTAATCAAAGAATTTGCTTTTGATAGCTTGCTAGTGAAACACGCTTTGTCATTTTTCTCCCAGAAATTAGCAGCTTTATTTGAATTACCATGATGATGCCAAAACCATGCAGGCGGTGGGACAACTGCACAAACAAACTGCATTTTAGGGCTGATTGGGGGTGCCCAAGCCCCCAGCTTTGGCATGTATCAATCAGAGCCACCAGCCTGTGCTCGCAGGTCCCATAAATGCAGAACCCCAGCTAGGCACTGGTGGGATTTCTCAAAAGTGCCTAAGAGAGTGCTATTACATCTGTACTGGTTGAGTTGAGTTGGTTTGTTTGATGGCAGACAAGTCAGTCTTCAGTGGGTAATTAAAAGGATTAGGTATTGGTATAGAAAGAGTCCCTATGACGAGTGAGCTTTGCTATCTGGCAGCTATTTCCAGCATGATGGATACAAAGTTATTTGAGCATGCTAGGCAGAAAATTCCTTTTTTAATCCAACATTGGCAAGTTTTTGTCCTGATATTATGGAGAGGCCAGATTATTTCTAGAGACGGTGCCTAGGTTTCTATTTAGAGCCGAGTTCCTGAACTCTACACAGGGGCAGATTTGCCCTGCAAGCTCAGGGTGGACGTAGGCTTTCTCTTTAGGAGGGGAGATCCTGAAACAGGGCGCTGCTCCACACTGAACCTGGTTCAAAGATTCACAGTCATCCAAGTCTTGTGGCCGGTTCCAAAGGGGAAGAGGGGGAAGAAGAGACACTGAGAACTGCTCCGCAGAAGGGTCTCTGCTCACTGCTAGGGCTCGGCTGCAGAAGGAAAGCCTGCTTGTTACCAGTATAAAAAAGTTACCGGGACTTTCTTCTGGACCCAAGTGCTGACACTCCAGTGCTCAACCGCCATGAGAGCACAGAGATTCTCCATATGTGATAAATTATAATGCATAATGCATTTATCCATTTTTTCCCAAAATTTTATAGACTGGTCAAGCAAAACTCTTGCTGCAGAGAATTAAGGAAATCCAGATCCAAACCATCCTTGTCTCAAACACTCTAATCGTGCTGCTCTGACCTCTGCTCCTTGGTTTATGTGCTAAGCTCTGTGCCAGATCCGCTCTGCAGAATTATTCATATTCTTTCTGAACTGCACCCAGCCAGTACAGCCCACCTCGTTTAGTTGGGTGCACCCAAACGGTAACCCTGAAATGTAACAGCGGGTCATATCCAAGTTTGCTTACAACGCCTTTGCATTTTCTATAGCCCACCTGCACGTGCAGAAGGGGAAGTCACTTCACAGGCTGCCTGAAAGGGGAATTGTCACCAATGGAAACAAGAATACAAGACGCATACCAGAATACCAAATGTCAGATTAAAGCATTTCGCACGACTCAGAAGCAGTTTAGCATACTTTATTCAGAAGGAAAGTTCACAGGAACTCCACCAGCTTTTTGGCGAACCTGTCTTATTTGAAATTGTGAGGACACACTCTGTGAAATAAAGGCTGATGATTCCCACTGTGGTGCCATTAGCCCTTTTCAGACACCCATGTAAGAGGCCTGGCTTTCAGAAATGTGGCAATACTGCTTTTTGCCACAGACCCTGGGTACAGAGGAGATTTATTTCGAGGAGCCCTCAGCCCTGGTCCTTGCGGCAGGGTGAATGGTAAGAGGCGGCAGCAGGCAGGCCACCCACTGGTGCAGGCTGCGCGGCTGCCCCCACGCAGGGCACCGTGCTCCCTGTCCTGGTCCTGAAGGTTTATTCCTCTTCGTAACATCTTATAACTCCCGCCCAGGTACTTCTTCCTTCATCCACTCCATTGAGAAGTTTGACCCTTTGCCCTCGGTCTCCTATGCCCTTTCTTTTCCGAGTGCTACCACTTGACCCCCAGAAGCTGGGCTGAAGACCAGCCCTTGCTCCATGGCTCTCAGCAATGTGGTCACGTTGGACGAGTACAGCCTCAAAGGCAGCTGAGCCGCCTCTGCTGGCTGGTAATGCTGAAACAGAAAATACTGACTGAACGAAGGTTATTCCAAACACAACATGCACCTTTCCTTCTCAATCACGCTTGAATTTTTTTGAGCATTGGTGCTACAGATTATAAATAAAGCCTTTCGTCCTGCTGGCATGGCGCCAGAAAACCGGGGGGGGGGGGGGGGGGGGGGGGCGGGGAGGGAAGGGGGGCGGAGCCACTCTCCATCATCTATCAGCAGTCCTGGTTAACGGGGGAGGTCCCGGACAAGGAGGGAAGAAGGTAAGAAGCCCTGTCAGATAAAAAAACTAAGGCATGGGGCAAAGCAAATATGCTTCAGGCTTCATTGGCAGTTTTGCACCCGAAATGGGTCTGAAGGCTGGTATCTGGGCAATACATGGTGTCTTACATGGTGCCATCAGACACTCTTCAGCCTAAATTCTGGGTAACCCTTATTATCAGAGTGAGCTCCTGTACTGGCTGCTGATGGTTGCTCTGTCTCTTTTAGTATCACATCACGCTCAAGCAAATTGAGGTGCTGCAAGACCTTGGAGATACGAGTTGTGATCCTTGTGAAACTGTTTCAGAATTTGGGCCAAATTTTATTTGCCTTCCTGGTAGGAAATGTCTGCCTGTAACTGGGAGAGCAGGCCCGAGTGACAAACGACATTTGTTTTCTTCTTTTTAGGGTGACTAAAAGGAAAAAGACATTAAGTAAATACAAGGTGGAAAAATGGCTGATTTGAGAAGTGTAATAGATGTGCGATTTTCTTAATAATCCCACAGAAACTGATTATCTCAGTTTACAACTAGTTTAAGGCAAAACTCAAAAAAATGATGAGGCTGCAGTCATAACCATTGCTTTAGAGGGGGATTATTCATATTACATTATATGGATCAGTGAATTACTAAAAAGACTTCTTCATGTCTGCATTACTGCAATTACTGTCACTCACTCTTGTAAGGGATTTCTTGCTGCGGTGTTTGCAATGGCAGCCTCCCCCCACGGGGACAGGGCCCCCCCCCCCCCGGGGGGGGGGGGGGGCGGCCCCCCGCCGTTGACAGGCGGCGGGGACAGCACCACCACCTCAGCTGCACCAGCTGGGCAATGCTTCTCACGTGCTGCTGGCTCCTCAGCTCGCTGCTGCTGCCCTGGGGTTGCTAGTTTTTGGAGCAGTTTTTAGCTGGGCCACCAGGCAGGCTTTGCCTGGACAGGGATACATGAAGAGGTGTCGACCCCGTCTCCCCTCACCGCTATCACCCACTGCATCCAGCTTCTCCTTTGCAAGATGCTTGCCCTCAGCCTAATTACAGCTCTGCCCTTTTGCAGGGTTGACCCACGCTGGGGCCCCGGCGCAGTGCGGGGAAGCGGCCCCTGCACCGCCCCTCAGTTGCAGGAGAGCAGCGGGCAGCACAGAGGCATCCATTATGTGTGCTCGCACTTTAACCCGGCCAGAAATGAAATGTCCACCCCAGGCAAGCCTCAATGTCTGTGAGAAGGTGCCGGCTCTGTAGCAGCTCCCCCAGCTTGGGCTGGTCTCCCCTGGTGCGGTCTGCTAATCACCTCTTCTTGTCGCTGCTTTTTCTTCCCCTTCCCCTGTTGCTGGTTTGAGGAACTCCTATTAACCCGGCTGATTTCAAGACCATCAAAACAATTGTCTTGAGACTTGTCCAATTATTCACCGTTTTATCTCTTTCGGAGTGGGAAAGGGGGAAGGAGCAGTTGGAGGACTCAGATCAGCTTTCCTCTGTGATTGTTACAACTCGCCTCCACGAAGACTTGAGCTCACAGGGACATGAAGCCTTTTATATCTTGTAATATGCCACAAATGGCTCCTGCCACCAAGTCCTCCTGCCTGCTGAGCCAAGCCCAGGCTCCCGCGCCCTGGCAATGGCGGCAGCCCTGGCTGTCTGCTGGCCTTTGCAGCTCTCCTGCTCGGGCAGAGGCGTGTGCCCGCTTGCAGACGCGGCCCTGTGCCCGGTGCCGGGGCAGCTGCATCTCCTCCCCATCTGCCGGTGATGGGTGGTAACCTCCGGCGCGTGCCAGCGCCACCCCGGTGCTTGCATTGCCTTGGCTCGGCAGGGCATCTCAGAAACTAGGCGTAATGCACCATGTAACTGCAAATAATTACTGTGGAAATGTAATTTGGTTTTTTGTTTTGTTATCATCTGCGTCTGTCGTATCATGACTGAAAACAGACTCATGCTTTTGGAAAGGAAACAAAACTCACTCCTCTCTTCATTTTTTGTCTTTTTTTTGAAACCCCAGATCCTCATTCCTTGGACACCCTTCTTTGGTTTTTGGAAGATCTGGGCATTGATGGGACAGAAGCAGCTTGGCTCATCCTTCCCTCCCAGATTCAGACTTTTAACAAGAGCCTCTTATTAATGACAATAAACCACCAAAACCAAAGCACTTGCCATTATTGGGGGATTTTTTTGCACTTACTAATGTGGCTGCCCTGGTAAGGACTGTTACTAAGAAATACATGGCACAGATGTGATTTACCTAGATGTTCCTGCTAAGATTTGCTTTTCTACACTCAGCTGCTGGATCCTGTTTTTTGAGGTTTGTCCAGGGATAGAGGACAGGAGGAAGCCCTCTGGTTCAGCGAGGTTTGGTCTGCAGCATACACAGCAAATGCAGCCCACTCCGTGCTGCCACCAGACCTGGCCACTCTCTCCCCTGAAAGGATGCATTAGAAATGGCTGTTCAGCCGCATGGGGTCGAGGGGGACAAGCGCAAGGAAAGGTGGAGTCACAGCCTGACATAGATGCAACAGCTTGACTCGGTGGAGAGACCCACTGGCCGGTCCTGAGGACCTAGGAGCAGCACCTTCCTGCTGGTTAAATGGATTTCTTCCATGCGTTTATTGAAGGCAGGAGATACTGTCGCCTGCCAGCGAAACCACTGCTCAAACCGGGTGGTCTTGTGTTAACCTCATGAACATCAACTCAAAAAGTGTGAAAGCCCGTTGGACCCAGGCATCGTCTGCCTCTCGGTGCCTGGATGCTCCTGGGGACTGAAATCAAACCTCCCATGAACCCTGAGCTGAGCCCGACCAGCCCCCAGGGCCTGTGTGCACGGCGTGCAATCCCCCTGCCCTCGGGACTGAGCACCAGCTCTCGCCAGTGCCGTTTACTGGGGCACTTTACCTGTGACTTGTGGTTTTCAGCTCTGATTTGCACCATTGAAGTGCCGGAGGGAGCACCAAGGCTCAGCTCTGGCTCTGGCTCGGGCCTGTCTGTCCCGGCTGGCTCGATGCAGGGGGTGGCTGAGGAGCAATGCAGCATGGGGACACCCCTCCAAAACCCACATGTACACAGCGCTGACCATCACCGTGCGACAGAGAAGAGCTCTTGCCTCCACCTCTTTGGAGAGGAGTTGGGTTCATTGCTGCTCACCTCCTGGTGTACATTTTTGCAGGATTTGTCTTTTACCTTTCATTTCCCAAGAGGGCTTGTGAGCTTCACAAACACTCAATGAGTCTCGGGGTCCTTCTCTTCCCTCCAATCCCTACTCCAAACCAAACCTTTCTCCTTCTACCCATCACCCCAAAAGTCCTTACCCCTCGATAAGCTTTTTCCCTACCTCTAACCCCCTGCACCTGCAGTGTTATCCCACTCTTGCTTTCTTCAGGGTCCTTTGGTCACCCTTCTGCATTGCAAGCTCCCAGGCTGTTGTGTGAAAAGATGGGAGAGCCAGGCTGGGATTTTTGGAGGCGCTCGGTTTCCAGCAACACCTCATAGGTATTCAGGCTGCCTTCCTCCTTGCTGACGAGCCTTGTCTACAGAGTTTTCCTGCATAAAAAACTGCACATGTCAGAGAGGAAAGACAAATGACGATAGCAATAATGTGGAAGAACATCCTCTGAACATCTGAGAGGGCTGAATTCATGAACCACTTTTACCAAGGCGTACAAGAGGCACTTAAATATTAGCTGCTGCTTATAAATAATACTGGTATGTTAAATACACACATATTTTCACAGTTTTATAAAGCAAGTGATCTCTGTTTGCTTTCAAATGGAAATCATAAAGTAAAAATCAATGAGCTTATATCAAGCTTGTATTATAGTCCTTGAAGAGTCAACTGACTCTATAAAAATGGCTGTTTTCTAACAAAGATATCATTAATTGGATTGAGTTGGCAAAGTTTAAGTGCCTTGTCATATTTTGATTGCTATGCAGTGCTAGAGCTTATTGATTTTATAGAACAGCCTGTAGATAAATGTAATGATCAATTTAATTTGGTTTACAAGAACAGAAAACTTCTATGCAGAACTGGATGCGCTATTTTGTTTTTTATAACCGCCTGTACCTCGCAGGAGCATGGGTCTAGCAGTAAAGCTATGCCAGGTGGCCTGGCCTTCCCTGGTTTCTTATTTACTCAAAAGAAATTCCATTTTCCTCCCAAACTCATGGGGTTTTTCCCCCCTCTTTCATTTCAAGGGCTTTGGAGAGATTGTTTTTCAATCTTTACTTCTTGGGCGGGGTGGAGTGGGTGTTTCTGTTTTCTTGCTGAAAAAAGGAATGGTTGTTAAGTTTTATTCCACGTTTCTCTGTTTGTGAAGCTGTCAGCCACAGGTCTGAAACCCAGGCCCAAATCGCAGACCCGCTTCTAGGTCGGCACTTGCCTCGGGGATGGAGAAGTTGGCTCCAGGCCCCCCGTGCAGAGCCCTGCGTGTCCCGGGGGGCCCCGCGCCCCTCCCTGCTCTGCCTCAACACCCCCAGCCCCGCAGCAGCTGGGGGGCTCTCCCAGAGGAAGGTGCAGAGGAGCGTTGCTGCCAGGGCCTGCCCTCGCGGCCTTCCCTATGCCCCCAAATCCAGCCCCGGGGGGAGGGCCAGGCCGGCTGCCGGGGGTCTGGCTGCAGGGGCCAGGCCGGCTGCCGGGGGGCTGGCTGCCCCGCAAATGGGGCAAGCCAGGGCTGTGATCCTCTTCGCACACACCGCAATGGGGCTCTGCTCGGTGCGGAGCCCAGGAGCTTTTTTTCCCGCGGCTTTGGGCCTATTTTTAGCCCTTGCTATGGCACTTGGTGCTGCATGGCTGCCTCTGAATTATTTGGTTTCTTAATTGGAGGAGTTGATGTAAAAGCAAAGTGCAGGGAAAGGAAATACCAGCAGCCTCCCTGGGGACACCCTGCCAAGCCTGGGTGTGACAGTCGTGCTCGCTGTGAACTGTCTTGGCACGTTTTTGTACCAGCAACACGAGGAATTAAAAGGATTTCGGGCCTTAATTTTTGTTCGGGTCTGGTGTTTTCCTTCCTCGCTGTTCTAATTGTATTATTGCACCCACTGCTGGCAAAGGCAGAAAACTGCATTTCTAGATGCTGCTGGTCAGTCTTCCTATTTGCACAAGCAGCTGAGAGCTTCTGACAATTAAGCTCCAAGCCCACACATTATCTGCAAGGTACCTGAATGTAAATCTAAGTTTTGATTTTTATGTTTGCTCTCAGAATGGATTAGTATTGAATTCCTGATCTACAAGGTGTTTAATGCATCTCTGGGTATCGCCATCGGAGCAGAAATCTTTGAGTACTTAATTTTGCCAGAAATTAAGACAGGAAAGTCACTTTGTACAGTCTGGATGGTAATGGCTAAAATCATATCCCAGCAAGTACCCGTGCACCTCATTCCTCTGAATCAGCGCTGTCTTCTGCTCCAAACACAGATGCTCATTTGTGTGTGATCTTGGGAAATCATGTATGCCGGGCATGTTTGAGTAGCTACCTAAAATAAAATATCTGGATTGATATGAGAATAAATAAGAGGTGGCTGAGAGTGCTCAAACCAGGCCACCAACAGTATGGTTTCTAAAACTAACTCCTCCGAAGGGGCAGTTGACAGCATCGCCAGTTCTCCATGTCACTGCAGTGGTGTTACATCCTAAACCACACGGCTGGAGGGAAAACAAGACCCAGTATTAAGCTAAAATCCACCCTCCCACCGAGAGCCTGAGCCACCCACGTCCCAGCACACACCACAGCCGTACCGGCATTGGCCCTGCAACCCGGGGCACTGCTGGAGGAAGGGCAAGACTCAGACGAGCCCTTTGGCTCTGCTCGCCTCCGGCTGCTCCTCGGCGAGGCGCTGCCATGCCCAGCCCCGTGGGTGGTTCCTAGGAGTGGCTTTTGCCCTGGCGCTTTGGTCCTGGGGAGCGCTGCTGACCGAGCTTGGGGTGGCCCCAGCGGGTGCGGGGCTGACATGTGAGGATGATGGGGGCAATCGCCAGGGTGGGAGGCATCCCCGCTCCTCAGGCTCTGCTTGGCAATAGCTCCGTGCCGCTGGGAAGCCCACTGCCGCCAGCCTGTGATTTCCACGCCAGCAAAGCAAAGATTAGCAAAACCACGAGAAGCACAGCATTGCCCAGGCTCAGGCAGAGGGCGAGCCTTCCCCTGAGGGTCGGTAGGACGCCAGCCTTTGCAGAGGGCACCCCATTTAAATGATTATTGAAACAATGGGGGTATTTTGTCCAGTGCTTGCATGTCGCCATCCGCAGGCATGAATCACTCCAGGTTGGAGGGTGCAGCTCAGTGCCAGGCTTGTCCCCCTGCTAGCACCCAGCCGGCCACGGCCCCGCTCCCCACTCAGCTCAGCGCCAGGCTTGCCCCCCGACTAGCCCCCAGCCGGCCACGGCCACGCTCCCCACTCCTCGCACTGGCGGCTGCCCCAGTGCCAGGCCCTTTGAAACATTATCCTGAATAACCAGGATGTCGAGAAAAATGTCAAGCCTCCCTTAGCCTGGGGCTCATCACCGCTCGGCTGGGCACCAGCTGTGCACTCAGGGCTGCCGGCGGCCCAGGAGCAGGGCAGAGAGGCTCTCGCCAGCAGCAAGGGAGCCGAGGCGAGGGGCAAGTTCCCTGGCAAAGCTGTCTTCCCTGGTGCTTTGCCCCCGATTGCACCTTGTCACTAAAGCTGCCTCCAAACATGTCTATCAAGCTGCAGGGGTGACTACCGCAGCTGGCACTCACGCGATTAGCATGCTCCTTTGATCTAAAAATACGGTTAAAATTTTGCTCTTGAGAGGTATTGTAAAAATGTCAGTTTTAAGGGCTTTTTCACAATAGGGAAACGGTTCCTGGTGAGCTGTAATTCAGTTCCTGCTCCAAGGGGGACGGGGAGCAGCAGCGCCTGCGTGCGGCACTCACAGGTGAGCTGGAAGGGGAGGCGGGAGCTCAGCTGTGTTAAAGGCAGCAGCTTCGGCAGCAGCGCTGGACAGAAACCAACCACAGACAGTTATAAAACACTGTGCTTTACAGGCAAATTACTTCTCCTTAGATCAGAGGAAACAAAGTACCCAGGAGAGGAAGAAAATCTAACTTTTGGGAGGTTATCATGGTTTCGTCCCAGAACATCTGCCGGCCCCGGTGTCAGCACGAGGCAACAAACACATGGCACGAATCCGGGAGTGTAAAAGATGTGTCACTGCAAGAAGGAGTAGGAGGAAAATAAAGCAAGTTGACAGCTCACATCCTGTGCCATAATCCTAGAAATTGTTAATATTTACAAAATTAACAATATAACCATTGACAATCTCACTCCTCCTGGTTGTCATGAGGATATGAACAATTACCACCCGCTCCAAACTGGAAATATTACCCATCTCCGGAGCTCCTGCTGCTCAGCACATGTGGGGATGGCACAGACTCGCCCTCCCAGCTTTCATACCAGCACCAAGCCGTGAGCCAGCACGGAGCACCCAAGCATTGCCGGGGCTGGAAATGCCTCCTGACCTCACTCTGCTCCCTGGGAGGGAGCAGGGGGTCTGGCAGAGCAGGAGGGAGGTTTTTCCCTCTCCTCAGCTCCTCCAGAAGCCCAGCACCCAGCCCTGTGCACTGCAGCATGGTGAGGAAAGCCCGGAGGAGGAGGATGGGGAGGATACGCGGTGCTGGAGGGAGGAGAGGCAGGGCCGCGCTGGCTCAGATCGTACCTCCGAACAAGCTGCCATTTCAGGAGAAATGCCCATGCTGCTGGTGTGATTTGCCAGCTGTAAGGCTGGCAGCTAATTGATGAACAGATGCTACAGTGTCATTTCCTTAATAGGAAAGACCTGGCTAAAACCAATATAGAGATGCTTGAATACCAGTGACTCCATGGAAAACATATTTCCAGACTAACAATCATAAAAAGGTGAAACTTTAGAATCAGTGTTGTTGCCCACATCTTTTTTAAATAAGAAAGAGAATAGCAGCAGTGCCCAAGTTCACAGAGCTGAGATTTTTTTGGTTGTGTTTTTTTTTTTTTTTAAACTGTTATCTGTCCATCAGGAGGACTGCAGGAGGCAATAAAGCATTAACAGACACTGTAAGTATAAGAAAACCATGGATGGTGCCTGCACATGCGGGACTTTTGGCTTAATTTTGCTCTATCTTTAGCAAGGAGCATTAATTCCCCAGGCCGCTCTTCGCACAGGCACAGCATATCAGTCTTATGGTAATTTTAAAAAGTTTTCTTTGTCAGTGTGCATTGTATGCAAAAAAATCACCAAATTCTTTCCAGTTCACTGTATGCAAAATCAAAACAGAGAATTACCTGCATCGTTGTTTTCAAAGAGCTCCCAGGTGCTGGAAAGCTGTAAAAAGCAAATTTCCTTCTCACAGGAATCATTTTCTCCCCTTGAAGTGACATGTTGTTGGCTGTATGAGAGGTTGGCCCAAAGAGGCAACCTGAACGAGTGACCGTGAATGAATGGATGGCAAAAAAGTCCTTTTCAAGGCACCTTGAGATCAGGGATCTCATTGTCAAGCAGGCCAGTGTAACAATATTGACCAGAGAAGCAAAGAGCTGCCTTTACAGAGCTCTGTGCTCCAGGTGGCACAACACGATCGCTCACCTCGGGGCAGCACCCAAGGGCTCACTGGAAGGGGCCTCAGTTTGATGGATCCTCTGGAGAAATGACCATGGGGACCATAAGAGGGACCATCTCGAGCTGTGATGGTCATTAATTGGTTCACCGCAGTAGGACACAGCAGTTCCTTTCCCTGAAGTACAGTGGGAAAATAAATGTGACCCAGTAAAATGAAACAAGTTAGTTTTAAATATTAAAAAAGCAATGACTCGAAGGAACAGATACATAAAATCATCTAACTCACATTAAAACTGTTGTGTAGTTTGCGCTAAGAAGCTGGTACCTTTTTAAAAACACTAAAACCTTAGCATGTTATGTCCCAGATGGTTTGCTTTTCTTCCCCATGTCTTTTATTCTGCCCCGAGCCTCTGAAGAGCACTCCTTTTCCCTCCCATTTTGTTTTCTGTTTGTAAAGCTTTATACATTTCAGTTTTTCGTCATCTTCTCAGATCATTATCTTATTTTTTCATCTTTCTTTTCAAGAAACTTCTTTTTTCCCCATCTGCCACCATCTTCAGTATAACACTTCTCCCTTTAGGATTTCTTTTATCCTTCTCATCTTTACGCCTTTCACTTATTCTTCCCCAGACCCTTCATTCTTGCTTTTGCTTGTCAAAACTGTGTTTCTTGCTCCTTCATGGGGGAAGAAGTGGGAAGGTTGGGTGGATTTTTTTGCTATGAACACCCGGGAATGCTCCAATCAATACTTCGAAACCTTGCAGAGGAGAGCTTGCACAAGTCTTTCAACACTTTCAAAATTTGCAACAGCAGTTAATGGAAGTCTGACTAATGCTTGAAAATCAGCAGCTTATTTTAAAGTGGTGCTGTAGCTTCCCACTAATAACATTATCAGGCCTTCCCCAACAAGCTTTTATTTTTACATTAGAGGCTCTACTTCATGCTTTGAGACCCTTGTAGCCCCATAGCAACTTCTCTCTTTCTAAACCCCAAGACGCAGAGCAAGTGACGGACGCAGTCTCAGACACCACCCGGATGCCTTTAGCTCTGGCTGGATTTCTGTTCAAATCAAAGGAGAGCCATATTGCTACCTGGCTCACAGAAAACCATGTCCAGGTGTACCCAGGGAGATTTCAGAAGAGCAGTGAATCCAGTTTAGCTGGAAGTGAGCATACGTAAAACGTCTTCAAGCCTGAAAGTAGGGGTCTAGCCATGGCTGCCCTGTGGGCATTGCCACCCCCGAGGGCTGGGGTAGTGTTCAGTGCCAGGGAAGGATTCTTGGGGAAGGATCTAGAGCCTCTTCACCCCTTCCCGATAGGTGTGCTCTTGCTATTTATTTTGTTCCAAAAGGAATTTGCAATAGTAGTTTGGGGATCTTCTGACATTTCACCGACATTTCTTCAGGGCTTTTTGTAGCACCATTACTATTGTCATGAGGTACCCTCACGTGTTAATGCCTACACTAGATTTAATTGTGTGCATTCCAGTTGGGGGCCAGTTTTTGCTGTGAATTCTTAATATGCACCCAACCTAGCGCCTCCATGGGCCTGTTTCAGTTGGACATGTTCCCCTAGACAGATCACTTAAGAGATCTGGAAAACCCTCTGCAGAGCTTGCAACAGATAGAATTGACTGTTCCTGACAAGTCTACCATTTTTACTGTTTTTCATCTGCCTATCAAGACCGCCTCATTCTTCTGAAGTACCAAAGACCACTTAAAATGTGTCTAAAGCTTGATGCCAACTTCTTAGCCCTGCTTGCCAATTCAAAAAATCTGTTGCAAAATATATGTCAATACATTTATTCCCAGACTAAGGCAACCAACCATGTATTACTTAAATGCTGGGGTAATCCTAAATGCGACCGAGAGGCTGGTGCTGATAACAGAGTCTTCAGATACAAAACGGCTTTTGTAGAAAGTATCATTTCTAGCATGAGATATTTAAAACCTTTTCTTCTCTCATTGAGCTCAACAGGCCTGTTTTGGCAGTCTGGGCATGTTTCCTGGCTTGCTGTCCGGACGGCAGCCGAAACTTGGCAATGGGTTGCTCAGTTACAAAATTGATGAAATCGGAAATCAAGGGCAGGAAGGTCCTGACACGTGTGACCTAGGTATGAATATCTGTTCTTGCGCTTTGAGTTTCCTGGTTAGCTTTTGCTCTGCTAAGACTAAAATTCTTTGGAAATCACTGTCTGTAGATTTTAGGTGTTTCTTCCCCACTGGTAAGACCTGAGGATATTTGAGATGGTAAACAATTTGCGGCTTCTGAGCTTGGTTGTGGTGCCAGCTTTGTACAGATAAATTTAGAACCTGTGGCATTTTCAAAAGCCATTTGGAACAGCTCTTCAATACAAGCACTTTCAGCAGAGATTAAATACATTATTTGGGTTTTCTGCCTAAAAAAAAAAAATCACTTAAAAAATTGGCAGAGATACCATTTTCTTCAAATGAGAAAGTTCTCTTTCCCCTAGTTGAGGCTGGCAATTGGCAGCTCTTTACAAAGACAATTTTTTGTTTAAATTTCCTCTCTCCCTCCCCCTACTCCTTGATTTCAAAATAACCATCAAGGCAAAAAAGCAGGACATAGCAATGTAAAAAAGAAATAGAAACTGATTACAATTTTTCACTCCTTGAACAGAATGCTTTACATTTTAACTAACTTGTATCAGATAAAATGCTATCGCATTCCTACACAAGAAATTAACACATTGCAGGAAACTGGACGCATATGTTCCTCAAGGAATTCACTACTCAGAAGTCCTACTGAAGAAATTGAAACACAATACAAATAAAGACCTTTATTAAAATCACTTGGAATATTATATGAAATTTAATATCGTATAATATAGGTGCAAAACCCCTGATATTAACAAGACGTGGTACATGCGAAGAGAGGACATTAATATACATATAAATAGAAAAGCTAAAATGTGTTTGACAGTGATATATTGAATGGCTACATAAATGTGACCATAATTAGGAGAATATGTAATTTTGTGTTCCTTAAGCAATATCTTCTAAAGCAGTATACATAGTAAATTGCTTTTACCTCTAGTGTCTGTTTTGTTATGAGTAACAGGAGATGCGTAGGAATATTATAGGCACATGCAAAAGCAATGTAAAAGATATAAAAACAGAGGCAGAAGCCAGGGACTTATTTGTTCTTGGCTGCCAGAGGCTTACGGCTGATCTTCTTTGACTTGTCATTGTTCTTCTTTGGAGGTTCAGGATTCGCCTGCATGTGTCTGCCATAAAGACTGTAAAGAAATGAGACAAAAAATATTTGTGATACAACCATTAAACACAGGCTTTTACTCTGCAGCATGTTAAACAATGCATCCAGTTACTAGAAATAAAAAAAGGAAGGTCATTATATTTGTTTTGCCTCAACACACTGAATTTTCTGTTAGATCATGCTGCAGTCCATAACACTAGGTTTTTTGTGACTTATGAGGAGAGTAACATCAGGAAGAGCAGGCCTTTGGAGCAGTGAAGGAGTAATCAGTTTCGCCTTCAGAAACTAGCAACCTTTATTCTTGCAGTTATGGGATTAAGGCTCGGAAGGCTGCAAGGATGTGTACTCAAGTCGACAATGACAAAAATTGGGTTGAACTGGAGAGATAGAGTGCCCACTTAGAGCAAAGTGAGCATCATCCCTAACCAGAAAACCCAAGGGCTTGATAATGTGACAGAGAGCAATGGTGTCACAGCCGCCTTTGCTGCTCACACATGATTGATAGTCCTGGGACAGCTACCAACACATCAATGCCACATTAGTAAGTACCACTGATTAAATGTTGACAAAGTATCCTACAATTAAGATGGCTAGCATTCACAGCGAAGCTAAATAGACTACATGGCTGAGAGGATCTTGCTAAATATCACATAGTAATTAATAGATAATTTATGAGTAATCCTGATTAAACTAAATTAAAAACCTACCCAAAATAAACACAGCTCAAACTTAACTTCCCTTATTGACATAAAGTGCTTTTTGAAGACATACTTTGTGGGGCTGTCAGTGTATCTAGAAGGGAACAGAGACGAGCTTTGTTTCTGCTCATTCAGCTGTATAAACACTAGCAATGTTGACACCAATACTGAAATCCCTCTGAAAGGTGTCCCCCTGCTAATACTTCAGCCCGATGCTGGTGAGTGTCCACCCCAATCCCGTACTAGGCTGTTGCCAGTCAAGTTGGACACTAACTTCTACCACTTGATAGGAATTCTGCTACTGAAGAAGACAACGGCACCAGTTCCCACAACAGCCTTCCTTGTGCTGCTGCACCTCCACCTTTTGGTGGACTTTGTCAAGAAACAGGACAGATCCAGGGGCTTGGGCTTGAGAAACTCTGAGTCTTCCCAGAATTGCCTTTTGATGCGTCAAAATCTGGACAGGTAGCTGTCAGCACAGTTGCCACAGAACCCGGGTCCTGCATTTTCATGTGTCTGAGGCACGCAGGAGGTCCCAGCTGTAGCAGGCGAGCTGCCCTGGTCCATCACACACACCCTCACATGCACTCTTCCCCGCTGCAGTCCGTGTATGTAGCTTGCATATCTGTCCAGCCCTTGCTGCAAACAAGGACCAGGTACAGATCCTTTTGCTACTTTTGCTTAGTCATGTCCAGACAGACTTAGTTACTCATGATATGTTGTTGCTTATCCAGAAAGCATGACCTGATACACAGTTCTGCAGTGGGTATCACCCTGAGCGGGTATCTTGGAGATAAAGTGACTCTTCATTTACAGTGACCTCTTTTGCTTTGCAGGCTGAAACCAATTTCAGCAGAGGATGGGGCCTCCTTCTTCTACAGGGCCTGGTGGACTATGCAGTCAACCATATGCAAGAGACATTAAACAAGGATCCAAACAGATAGAAATACTCTTGAATTACTGTGCTATAGGCATGGCCATTTATGTCAGATACAGAGAGATTTTAACTAAAAGTCATACATTGCTCTCTACAGCCTCCTGAGGAGGGGAAGTGGAGAGGGAGGTGCTGATCTCTTCTCCCCGGTAGCCAGTGATGGAACACATGGGAATGGTTCAAAGCTGCACCAGGGGATGTTTAGACTGGACATTAGGAAGCATTTCTTTACCAAGAGGGGGGTCAAATGCTGGAACAGGCTTCCTAGAGAGGTGGTCGATGCCCCAAGCCTGTCACTATTTAAGAGGCATTTGGACAATGCTTTAACTTTTGGTCAGCCCTGAATTGGTCAGGCAGTTGGACTAGATAATCATTGTAGGTCCCTTCCAGCTGAAATATTCTAGTCTAGTCTAGTCTAGTCTAATTATATTCCATTCTATTCTATTCTATTCTATTCTATTCTATTCTATTGTCAGGATATTAAAAGCTACCACCTGCTCTGAGCTTTATTTTGCTGTACTGGAAGCTACTTCAACCCTGGGGTTCCTGGACTGCAGAATGGGATTAGAGCTTCTTGTAGGGTGGGGTGGAGAGGCAGCGCTTGCTTTCAGCTCCTCAGCAGCTGCAGTTTTACATCATGCTGCTAAAAAGGCTGCTGTCAAGGTGCACTGTACCCAAAACAGCCTTGCTCAAGGAAAATACAACTGTAAACTATGACATTACTTCACCTTACTGAAATTTTATGTGTGCCATCACCTACTGTCAACAAGGGAATGCCATTTCCCGATGAACGCAGAGAGCCCTGACCCTCCGTGATAACGGCATGCTTACTATTAGTTACAATACACATATTTTTCTTTTCATAAGAGATACAGCCCCAACAACACAAGGCTATATTTTATCAAAGTACACAGTACGTGTACTAATCAAATATCCATCCTAAATAACTGTCCTGTTTTGGAAGGCGTTAAGTGAGTTGAAGGAGGGAAGATATGGAAGGAGATGTTTCGGTGTCAGGAAATACTATCATTGTGGAAGAGCACAGAAGTGTCTTTCAAGGAGGTTGTTCCATCAGAAACGAATCCAAGGTAGAAAAATTCAGGGAACAAGCAGCATCTTGTTCTCAATGATATACAGCGCAGCATTTGAACCAGTGTCAGCAATAATTTTGTAACTCTGAGAAGTTAGCAACAGAGAAGTGGAAATGCATGCTCAAATCTGTGAACACCAATAGTTAGTTAAAAATAGCATTCAGGTTGTTTTTTGGCTCTAGAGAAATAATGCTACGTTGGAGTAGAATGTGAGGTTTTTTCATATAATGAGAAAGTCTCCATTTGGGACTTTAAGCACTGAATTAACAGAGAATCCACTGATCCACTGTATCTGAGCACAAAAAAACCTTTGCGGATGGGAACAGAAGTCCCCTCTCACTGTGCTGTCCCACTCCTGCTGCCCCACAGCTCCTTTGCCCTCTTAGTGCCTGCCCAGAAAGGACTACAACAGCTTTAGTGGTTTTCAGGTGTTACACACTCTTTTTTTGCTCAGGTTGGTTTAGGGTCCACTTTTTAACTTTGGAAACTTTATATGAATTTCCCTCTGAGATGACACTTTTGGCATTCATTCTGCCTCTCATTTCCTGCTTTCTCAGTGCAAATGTTCGTGTTTGTGGACTGGCAGAGCTCGGATTAGTGAACTTTTTCTGAAGTAAAAGGGTGCGGTGGAAATTCTACTGACTACACGGATGCTTTTGAAGTGCCGAAACTGAATATTGACAATTTTGAATGAACTTCAGAGTTCTGGTAAAGTCTACTTGGGTAACGCCTTATGACTGAGAAATGAAGTCCAGCGGCCACTGCATGTGTTAAGCAGTAGAAGTCCCAATTGTCCTGTAAGTATTTTTGGTAGCAGTTTTTCTTTGATATTTACTCCTTATGATATTCAGTGCTATTGGTGCTCCAGCAATTCCCTCCACCCCATGCAAATACTATGTTAGTATTAGTAGACATGTATGAGTTGCAGACATCTGCAGCACTTTTACGTTCTTTTTACTACATTCTTTTTACTTATTCTCATGTCCAACCACTTCTATCGGCACGTGCACTGAAGTCTCATCCACGAAAATAATTATTGGGTTTGAAATAAGCAAATCAAATATATCTACTTAGGTTTCTCTGGCAAAATTTCAAGGAAGTTTCAGCTGCACATTGCTATCTCAACTGAAGATAAGTGCTTTACAATCTATCATCACAGTAGTCTGCTACGCAAAGAGCAAGGATCAGACGTATTTAGATTATACAAGCCTTCACAGACAGGGACTCTCTCTTGTGTTTGCACACATCAAATACGAGGAGACATATGGTGTCACAACAACATTTAAATACAATAATGACTGTGATAATGCCTCTGGGACAGAATTTGCCTTCTGTTACACTAGGGAAAAGAGAATTCACGATTTTCAATGAACTTCTGGTACAACAACAGACACCACTTTCATAGCTCCCAAGGAAAAAAAAAAACAGAAAAAAAAAAAGAAAAGAAAAAAACTAGTGGAGCTGATCTGCACAGAGAAGCAACTATCTGAATTACACGAGAACCTATAACCCCTTGGCTGTAATAGATGTGGAGTTTACATACACAGTCCTTAATGATTTCTATACCTACTGGAAGGATACAGCCACAGAAACCATAGCTTGCACGTCACCGTCTGTCAGCCAAGGCGTAGTAACTAATTGTGTACATGCTCTTGCTCTGGCATCACTGCAAAGTCAAACGTGTTAGGCAGAGACACTCGCACACCGTCCTCGGCAGCGGAGGTCAGCTTAAGACATGCACACAGTTACACAGCTCAGCTGATGGATGGTAATGTACTAGATGGCGGCACCTTGACGTATCTGTTTGTATGACTAGACCCTTAGTGAAGGCAGATGGTCTCCATAAACAGACAAAGGAATATCGAGGCAGATTGTGCCTACTGTTTCAAGGCAGATTTGTGAGACAAGTGCTGATAATACATTCATGGCAGCACCTTCACACTCGATATTTTGGAACGTCACCTGTTCATGGGGCTGGTATAGCTCTGAGCAGGACACTATACACAGCTCGCAGACCAAAACCTCAGCTGAAGAATAAAATCTGGCGTGCAAATAAATATTTGAGATGTTTGTGGCTTGCCCCAACAGTCAGAAGCTAGTTATTATAACCACAGTTCACAAATTGCTGAACCTTTGTAGACTTAGCAGCTACAGTATTGCATGCAGCCTTCTCATTATATTAAAGTGAAAGGGGAGATTAAATGCAAGACTGAAAACGCAGAAAGACCTCAGACAGAGATTTCCAGTTGCTTTCTTTCCTTATATATATTTTTCAAAGTAAATACTTCTCATGAACATAAATGTTTCTTTGTATGCAAAATAAACATAAATAAAATCTCCCTGCATTCTCTATCTGCCCCACTAGAAGTAACAAATGAGAGCACTATGGCTGCTGCAGCAAAACTAACAATATCAAGTGAGAAAGATGCTCATTAAACTTCATCATTCTGTCTACTTTAATGATGCTTTTACTTAATAAAAATTCCCCGAGCAGTTGCAAGGATATTAGGCAAGGTCTTTGGTTATGTATCAGGGGTCTAAGCTGTCACTAGCAAGCATGCAGTTCAGGAGGGGCAAAAAAGAAAGAGTGAATACAGCTTTCTTTTAATAAATTCAGAGGGAATCAATAACCACAGCCTGCCACATTACTCAAGCATTTAGGAAAGTAGGTGATCCTTCTGGATTAAACTACAAATTGCTAAATGTTGCAATTTACAGCATAAGATCAGGCATGGAGACTTGTAACTTGAAAGCATACAGTCTTGCTACTAAAATACATGAATTTAAAAAAGAACTATAGTTAAAATTCATAAAGTTCAAAAAGGCCACTTTCAAAAACCACCTTCAGCTCAATTGCCTCGATTTTTTTCTCTCTTATACAACAAAACACTCGCTAACTGAAGGCTACATGCTCCCAGAGATGAAGAGAGTGAACTTGTGTAAGCTAGTGAACTAGTGAGTGTTTGATGCACACACTGGTTTTCTTGAGTTTAAGCATTTTGAAAGAGGATTTCAAGAATGAGCCGTAAGAAATACATTGCTCTCACTTTATGTCTGTAGTAGACTTACAGGGTGAGTGTGCAGAATGAAAAGGACACGCACAGTTAAATATGATCCTGGAGAGATGCTACCTCCAGGTATGTACTGTAATCCGAGAAACAAAGGTGAAACATTCCAGCGCTGCTCGCTTTTCCAAAAGCTCGAGCTCAGGTTCAGGTGGGTATTTAATGATCAGACGCAGCTTCAAATGTGAGTATTTACAGTGACCTCAACAGGACGGTCCCCAGCCCCAGCTGCTGAAGCAGGAGAGGGGAAAGACTGAATAAGTGGTGATATCACTAGCGATGCAAAGCTGAAAGAAGTGCTTGCAAGACTGATACGTGCTGGCTAGCCTGTATTAGTTAAAATTCTCAAGCACTTACTGCAAGATGCTTTTGCCCTGGCAGTAGCTTATTGCTGCTTCGGGTATCCTCTCTGAGCGACTGAGACTTGCCTTTTCTCCTGTGGGAGCTGCTAACATGTCACCTCCTCAAACCACATCTTCTCCCAGGAAGGGGTCAGATACTGGGGTTTAATTTGCCAGTAATGTACCAGTGAGGGAAAATAGTGGGGGTTAAAATTACTTTGCAATTATCATATTATTTTGGTAGTTTACCAATAATTTATTTTTATTCTCGGTGACATAAGTAAGATGATTTAAATTAAGAGGGACATTGCATGGGTAAGTGAAATGAATATCTGGTTTCCTTGCACACTCAGACGGCAAGCTGAAGTTTTAGGATTCTTAATAAGGAAGAACAGACAAGAGTGACTCATTTTATTCAGCTAATTTTTTGCCCCTTGTTTGCGAGTGTTCTGAGAGCAGATGGCAGCAGTGTCAGAGATGTTCATCATCTGAAGCTCTCTGCAAGTTTCTTCAAAAAACTCAGCTTTGGCCTGTCATCTGTCTGTGTACCAGCTCACTCCTCATGCTCCGAAATGGAGGCAGCACTGACTGGTTGAAGGGGGTAGGCGCTGGCAGTGCTGCATGACTGCTATGCTGCAAGAGCCTCTGGGCTACTAAACCTACAGCTCTTAATGTGTGTAAAACTGCTCCAGTATTTTTAGGTCTGTAACAGTTTGTCTTCTTCTATTGCCCACTCACACTCTGGTACGCCTAATACTTCAGACTACCCCAAATCTCCACACACCAGAGCACAGTCCCAACAGTCTGAAATGTAACAACCTGTGATATTTTTCCATTCCCTCCACTTGCCCCAATAATCTTTATGACCCAAAGTTCCTGCAGAATTTTCCCTGGCATCACCCTCCCTAATCCCCCCAAGTCCTGCACTTCACCTTTCAAAGGACTTTCTACATCACCAGAAATCCCTAATCCCCTCAAGTGCTTTCTGGGGTCTCAATGCCCAGAGGCACTCCGCAGGGGAACTGATCACCTCTTCCCATCTTGATTTAGCTCTTTTTTGTAGCTAGTTTCATTTTTTGGAGCCCGAATTAGATAAGAAGGAGAGGATTCAGTACAGGTGGAGAGATAGGTATCCAAGCCCATGTTGAAGTCAGTGGAAATCTGGCTACTTAAGCCAGTGGAGTAGAGAGCTTTTTGGGTGACCAAATACAAGTGTCTGCTGTGAGATGCTTAGTTGCTATACTCTGTTACAGATTTTCACCAACTACGGTGGACAGTGGGCAGCTAGCTGACACATAGACACTCACGTTTAGATATTTTAAAATGCTAGATGAAGTCCACCCAAAGCAACCACTCCCTCTCTGTTCCCACTTTGCATGCTCTCACAAGCTGTTAGCTACCTTACATTATAGACTCTGCTGAGTCATGCAGTCCAATGTTGACTTACTGCGAATGCCTGCCTAAAAACACTCCAAATCTCAATAAGCAAAAAAAAGTATTCTGCCAAAACTGTCCTGGAGCTCACTGTCTCAGAATGTGCATCCTCCAAAATACCCCCCCGCCCCCATCCTATGTGCCTCCTACTGGCCACTTCATCATTCAATTCCCCACAGGGCTCCCTTCTGCCGGATCCCTCAACCCCAGTCTCTCCCCTTTACACTTGCTGTGCCATGCACCTGAAGAAGAGAAAGACTCAGCCTCTATGTGCCATGTTTCCCACCCTCTTTCACTACAGG
>NW_008825410.1:5547225-5553864 GCF_000699105.1 Pygoscelis adeliae
TTCCCTACAGGTTACCATCAGAGATGGACCCTGACCACATGGACCTCTGGCCTGAGCTCAGGAGCTCCCTGTGGTGCTCCTCACAATAGCATCATCAGTCCTGCCATGACGACTCAGCAGCCCAAACACAGCAGTTGTAAAGGGAATACAGTCCAGTCGGACATATAAGGAGACACCTCAGGGGAGATGTGTCTGTGTGGGGAGATTTGAGCTAAGGTAACTATGATTTACAAACACCTGCTCTCCTATAGGGCTGGCAATTCCTGGATAATTTTAATTCTGCCAGACATGTCTGCTCTTAAACTGGTTAATTTTATCCCTGTTTCTTTGAACTCACTATCTTGCATGTTAAGAACTAATTTTTTTTTTTTCCAGAAAGGAATTCCACATAGGTGTTAGGCATTTCTTTAATTAATATACAGTAATAAAAGAAAGCCCTCTCCTTATATTCTTTGAGGCTAGCAGCATTTTGAAGCAAGTACTTTAAATGAGAGGCTTGTTAGGGGAGCACAGCTGGAAGCTCATAGAAACTTAGCAAAAAGAAGAATTCTTTTTTAAAGGAAAACCTACAGGCCAAGATTTGCAAAACTGGCTAATGACTTTGCATACCCAACTTGAAAGATGTTATAAGAAATGTGGCTTCTGGCAGAGAGGGTTTTGAAAGCACATGGAACACCAGCATCTGCTTTCTGAAAGTCAGACCTATCTAACACACAGGGAACCCAGCACTGAAAATCTCAGCCATGATACAAAGCCAGGGAGACACACAAGGGGGACCTCCATGGAGCTGTCACGAGGATGGAAAGGAGAGGACATGCTTATGCTTATTTCTTTAAAAACAGAGACAAACACGAATTAAGATGTCTATCTAGAGAATCTATTATGCTGGTAAAACGACCCCCAGCTAGCCCAGTATAATAAGTCAGCAGCCTGAGAGGACCACGGAGAGAACGATTTGTTTCTGCACCTGGATAGAGTCCTATCAGACAGTCTCAATTATGAAGAATTTCTCACTGGGACTCACATCTTCAAGCGCATCCGGGAGGGCTGATCTCCCTTCTCATGCTCCATTTTGAATGAACCGGTGAGTGGTTCAGCCTACACGTGCAGACCAGTCCCTGGATCCAACCGAGGTGTAGAGAAACTTCATAGGTCAGAAACTGAAGTCCTCACGGCTGAGAATTCCCACAGATTGCAGTGGAATATTTTTCCCCTTGTTTTCTTTTCAGAGATCAAATGGTGCTTTCCCACTTATGTATGACCAGAAAAAACAATTTAGTGCCAGATACGGGCATCAGCTGCAAACCCTGAGGGCTGAGGTATCCACTAGAACAAATGACATCCTCCATCAAAAGGAATTAAGAGACGCAGAATCTGCATGAGCCGGCTCAGCTTCTTTGGCAGAAGCCAGCACAGGTGGCTGCAGAGAAAAATGCACCAGCAAGAAGGAAAAAGACTATTCAAGTGAGAAAGAAGTGTGTTCTGTTTACTGAAGTCATCTGTATCATCACAACCTTTGTATTTATGTAGTTGTAATTCCATGAGCATGCAGTAGATAAATCAACAGTTTGCTCCATTTCACCAAACCATGTTGTTGGGACCATATCCAGGGCCACCCGCCTGCTCTCAAACTAACCCCGGACAGGCAGCGAACACAGTGCAGAAAACATACTGGCATGCAGCACAGACACCTTCCTGGAGCCAGCCAAACAGTCTTCTTCACTCGTGTTACTTTAATGTTGTTGTCCACATGGAGTCCTTTGGGCTTAAGTAAACCAGTGCTCATTTTCCTTTTTGAATGCTACACTAAGGGGCTTGCTGCTCAGATAAATCCCCTTACATAATCTTTATTATTGATTTACTATATGCATTTTGCTGTGCACCTAATTAACATTAAAAAAAAGGAAAACAGAGGGTAAAAATAGCTAAGTGCAAGCCAAGGAGCTTTCTTTAAGTTATTCCACATCTGGCAGGTATGTACTTCTTTTCCAGTAACTAGACAAAGAGTACCAATAAAATGTATAGAAGGGACTCTGGGGAAATACTGATACACAGACTCTCTTTTTTTCTCTTTTTTTTTAAGCAAAACTGAAGTGTCTGAGTTAATCTGAGCCTGCTCTGCTGCACACTGAGGATGACCGATTTCACCAGCAGTAGCAGGAAGAACATTCAGGACACTGCAATTCACACGCAGGGTTTATATAGCTGCCCTGCTCTGCTGGGCTGGCTCACATGCCTCTCCCAGGGTGTCTACCTTCATCATCCCTACCGGCTGCAGGGCCAGCTGCCTAACGGCTCCTCAAAATAGACACGAAGACCGAACAGTGACGTGGGACACAGTGACATGGTGGGGAACTCAACCAGCCTAACATCCCTGAATCACCACTCCGGAGACCCTCAAAGGTGAAGGACTAAACCCTGGTCTTGCCACACAACCCACTTGCATGACCCAACACAAGAAACTCTTTCTGGAAGGCTGTGCAAGCTCTGGGGACCACTGCGTAAAGGGGGAATAGGACTTACTGTGGGATGCTTAGGGGGAGTCTTGGGATTGAGCAAAAGTATTTAAGGATTATATAGGACTTATGAGATGTTTAGGGGAAGAGAGTGGAAGGGAGGGATGAAGGTGGATGGCAGAGAACAAGTGCAGGAAAATGGAGAGAGGATCAGGTGGGGAATAAATGAGGCCAATAGTGTGCAAGCAGGAGGCTGGTCAGCACACTTGTTTGGCTAAGCTCTGCACCAAATCACCTCCACTTTGTCCTACCTAAACCCTGTTTCTAACTGTTTTATGTGTGAGTGTGCTCTCTGTTCTAACAGCGTGCATGCATGACTCACCAGCAAAGTTCAAGCCAGACTAGCTGGTCACTGGTATGGACTGAGTCCTGGATACTGGAGAGACCAAGGGTCTGGGACCAGCTTCCAGGGAAGCTGAGGGGCTGGAGGCTGGTAAGACTGGGTCTCGGGGCCTGATACTTGAAACATCAACATTTGGGAGCCAGGTACCAGAGGGATCCCTGACATAGGGTTTTCCCTGCGCATTGATCCCTAGAAACACAGTCTGGCTGTTGTTTGTACTCTCTGTGTTTACATGGCCATCTGTCCTCCCATCATGCTAATCTGTTTATGGCTGGCCATGTGTATATACATGTTCTGAATTTGTGGTTAGCCTTGCTACTGGCAGGACAAGGGAACAGGGATATGGAGCAGCTGCTCACTGCCATCGGTGGAGGAATCCCCTGGCTCCTCCAGCCCCCTGGATTTAGCTGCTCAAAAGCACTATCAGGAAAAAGTGAAGAAATGAGGAAACTCATTTCACCTTTTTGACACAAAGGACCACATCTGAAGCGCTACACATCACAGGCAATCCAGTTTCACCCAGTCACCTGAGTTGGCTTTGTTTGACTCCTGTTGGATATACTTTCCAGAAAGGCTGTTCCAGGGGAACCTTCTTGGATTGAATTTTTGAACATGCATAACAGGTCAACGAAAATATTGAATTTTGCCACCTTCCTCATGAAATCTCTTTCCAGTTCCAAATACAGCCCTTTCGACTACCCCCTGGCCAACATTGGCACAAACATACCAATGATGTCCATCTTCCAGACACTCTGATAAGTTGTGCTCAGACAGGTCCACATACATGCAAAGGAACAAGGAGATTCAAAGCCAATTTCAAAATCATTGTCACCATTCATGTTAAAATGCTGGAATTTTGAAAGCCAGAGATCAAGTACTTCATTACAGAAGCAAAAAATATCAATACAACGGTTTTCCAGTTACATACATCTACTGCAGAAGACCAAAGACGGTCACACAGATACCATGTAATAAAATGATACAGACTATTCACCCCATTTTCCAGCCAGTTTTGAACAAAGCATCACACCATTAATATTTGGCAAACAATTACTGGGTTTTAAGCAAATCTTTGGCATTTTTCCATGGCTTTTACTGTGCCAACAAAGCTGTTCCAGAATCTTTTCAGGAGGGACCTATGTTATGTGGCAGCCAATAATCTTTATGGTAACACTGCAATGAAAATGTCGCTTACTGTAATGAGCAGAGATCATAAGTTAAGCCCCCAGCTACCTTTCTATTATTTTTCATTACAGTCTTTCTGGGTTTGTTATGCTTCAAGAGTACTCAGGGAATTACACCAAACTAGGCTCACTGGTCAGCTCTTCATTACTCAGACCACACTGAAACTGAGCAATCAGCAAACTGAACCAGCTCCTGAGGTAACACAAGACACTAACATTTGTTTGAATATTTACCATTTCTTTTTTAGCTTGTCCTCTTTCTTAAAGCTCTGTTCTGTGAAACAAACTTGCCTACAGTTGGAGGTCGTTCTGAAACAACAGAAAAATCACATAATATTTTTTCATGCCATTAACAGCTTGTGTGAAGGGTTGGGCTTCCTTTCGTCTACCAGAAACAAACAGTGATATTCTCATGTTTTCCTGACAGCAGTGCTTTTCCTAGACTTGTGTTCCATCGTGCTGGATGAGCTGGGTGAGACAAGGAGTCTCACTGGCTATGTGAATCTTTGTCCCGGCTCCACTGCAGATTTTTACATTGGCTTCCTTCTTTCTTGCAAAGCAAGAAGCTGACCACCCCCTTTGGAAAACAGCAGTTACACTGACATCAGTAAGTGCTGATGTCATCCAATCTGCACGACTTCCCAAGTTGCTTTCAGTGTCTTTCAAGGCCCACGGAGTGAAGAACATAGAGGCTTTTGAAAGACTTTCTTCTCCCTTGATGTCCGTGAAGATGAAATAGCAATGTAGTGTCAGCCTGATTTTGATTTCAACAAAATCAATACAGGTTTTGCTTCTGATTTCAGTGGGTGCAAGGTTTGGCCTTTAATGTCACGCAATCTATTCCTGAGAACTGAAAATCCACTAGTGCACATCGTGCAGCATGGGCTATCCTGTGAGACAGGTCTCATCAGTCTTCTTGGAAATCACCTACATTTCTTATTTTAGCTCTCTCCTGAACACAGTGACTTGGGAAATGCAAAGACCTCTAGATTACTTAAGAATTACAATAGAGGTTTCATAATAATTTGTGTTGTAATTAGTGTTAGCAACTGAGGCGTATCTTGGAAACTGTGCAAAAACAAACACGGCTTTACGATGTCAATCAAACAGCACGTTCTTTGTTATTTAAATAATCTACACATGGCCATTATTATCCATGCAAGCAAACAGGCAAACTGCACTCGTAGTACAGCTCATAAGCCCCAAACTATACAGCAACATATGAACAACATCTAGGCTGGCTATGAACACTGGAGTGAAAATTATGTCTTCTCATCAAGTGCTAGTAATAGCTAGGGCCAATGAGTCACTCTGTAAACTTCTTAATGCACGCATTAACCAAAATAGTTTCTCTTACAAGGAAGGTGGGATTATGCATACCCATATGATCTGTTTTTGCTGAACATCTTTTTGCCGTAGGAAGGCAGCACTCATCCTAAATCGTTGGTGCTTACATACGCTCATGAGTTAGAGGAACAAATACGGAACTTTTACTTAAAAGGACACGAACTAGTTTACTCGATCATCAGACATTTGCAAAAGGCATCCATGGGAGTCTTCAAGAGTGATGCAGAATAAACCAGTGGTTCCACCTGCTTCTGGGCAAGAGGAAAAGGAGCATGAAGTTGAAACCACTTGCACTGAATCAGTCTAAGTGCCACGGTAGCAATGAAGGCAGAAAGAGTGCAGCAATGGGGAGCCAAACCCCAAGCTGCAGTCTTGGAGGATAAACTGCAGGACATCTACTCTGCATCTTCTTAGAAACGTGTTGGAAACCACATCACAGGGAGGGCAAACATGGTCCTTGGACCACTGTCCTTACTTTCTGGTTCCTCAACACACAGGCTACTGACATGTTTGCCAAATCCCAGCCTATGCATGCAAGGTAGCAAACAGGCACCCCCTTACTTGTGAAACCATCCTAGTATTCCCCAAGCTTGCGGCATGGAGCAGATTTATGAGAAATGCAGGAGTGGGAAAAGCAAAGTGGCAAAAGATTTGTCAACAGCTCTCTGTCACCGAGAAAGCACTTCATTAGCCTGTCAATTGCACAGTGTCTAGGAGATACATTTATTGACAACTCACTGCCAATTGAACCAACACCTATATAAAGCTCTTCTTATGCAGTGAGCTTGCTGACTCACATGATCATGAGATCTATAGAGAACTAATAGCTGTACTAAGCCCAAAATTGCTCTAATTTCTAAACAAAATGAAACCAGAAATGGTAAAAACCCACCAAGGCCTCAGCAGCTAGACCATATTCACTGCTTACAGCACATTTTAAAATGAGATTCATTTTTGATACACTTCATAGCTGGGCTATGAACTCAGCGGTGAATAAAAGTCCTTACAGAAAACACAGGTTTTCACTTCTATGGCCATTTGTGCTTATGGGATTACTTTTGAAATACAGGGAGTCCGCATTTTCTGTTCCCTCAACTTAGCATGGAAGTACCCAGTGATGTTCAGTTCTGTACACCAACCAACTGCTCTGTGCGGTCGGGTCCCTCAGCCTCTCATCGGATTAGGATAATGCTGCGAATGGCTAATTGATCCTGCAGTGGCTTTGACAACTGGCAGCCACTTCACACAG
>NW_008825410.1:5553915-5568677 GCF_000699105.1 Pygoscelis adeliae
TTGCTTGCTTTGCTTTGTACTACCTGTTTTATCACTTCATGATAAGGCAGCGTCAAAGACAGCAGGAGTAACGTATGCTGGCACCTCCATCTGGCACTATATATCAGACTTGTGCTGGTCTGGTGGATTAGTTTCAGATCCCTGTTGGCAGATCAAAGGCAGCAATAACAACCACAAATCAATCCCTCTTTAAGGCCTAAAACGTCTTCTCCCTCGCATAGGATGCCTCATTTCTTCACCACCCCAGAGCCCTTATAAATACCAACTTTGCCTAGACACAACAGTTGTATGCAGATACTCAGGCCCTGGAGAATTTGGCGCTGTGTTTTCGGCTGCTTTCTCCTATTCACTGACAAACAAAATGAGCAGCATCAGTAGAGAGGGGCTCATGTAGATTAAACACCTGAGTCCCCGAAAGTCAGAAAGCTGCTTGGTGCCAAAGGGAGGGCATTCAGAGAAGATGGCTTGCTTCCCTCAGTCTCACCGCAGGTAATATATTTTCCAGCACCCATCGGTGAGACAGTGCGGTATTTTCACTGAAGCACCCAGCTACCACCAGCTCACTGCTCAGTGCTCTAAGCCGACCAACAGATATTTTCAGAGCATGTGTTCAGATACAGAATAGATGCATCCCCAGTTGAACAACTGCACTGTGGACAGGTTGCTTTCTAATGGCGTTTCCAGACAGCTTACCCACTTGATTAGGACATGCTCTAGAAAATAGGACTCAGAAAGGAGATTCACGAGGTTCGAGATCCACATAGCTGCTCCAATATAGGGGGAACATTTGGCCCCTTTCGCAACGACTGTGCTGGCATTCTTGAGATCGTGCTTGAATTCTTGATGCTCACCTGGTAGGTCTTAGCTAAAGGCCGTGGGAGTTAAAATACAACTCAAAGGCTAGGTTATCAGCTCTCTGCCTGGCTATGCTTTACTGTCAAAAGGAGATTTTTACTGCAAGAGAAGTAGCTTTTGTTTGCTCCCTTTCCATAACACCTTCATAGTGACAAGGCTGTATTTACCATGATGTAGCTAGGCAGTTCCCTAGGACTCAACTCACCCAGAGATATTGTGGGGAAAAAAAAAATCTGTGCCTTGGATTTTACAGGAGAACAGCTATTATGCTGTAAAAGATATACCTGCACAGGCAGTGAAGACATAAACTCTTCCTCTTATCTTTCTTTAAGTCTTCCAGTCTTGTGACTTGCAGTTTGAACTATGTCTCCGAAGAGACTGCAACATCAGCTAGAATAGCAACAGTTCAACATTCCTATATTCTTCCTAAAATGAAACCCAGAGATAAATAGCTGCTTAAAGATCTTCTGAAATTCTTAAGAAAAAAAATGAATCAATTAAAGGCAAACAGCCGTAAATCCTCTGGTGCCAATATTGCATACTAGTACAGTTTGCAAAGGCCAGAAAGATGTAATATTTCAGGGTTACCACATAAGGGCCTGGAGAACGTTTTGTCCTAAAATTCTTTTGAATGCAAATGTAAAGTACTTTGATCCTGATTTCTTCTGTATTCAATTAACATACAGTTCCACTCGATTGACTGTTTATCACTGGTAATTTTTTTACTATACACATAAAACGAGAACATTGTCTCAACATATGGAAAATGTGGATAGTACATATTGCTCATAGCTGCACATAATTTTAAGAACTGTAACTGTACTATTTCTAGATAATTTTTAAACTATGACAAAGATGCATGCTATTGAAGAAAAATGGCAAGCCTATAAAAAGCTACATGTGTTTGAGTCAATCAAGTATAAAGAGTATCATTTTTTTCTTATAGTAAGATTCTTTTACATGCTAGTGTAAGTAGGAAGTCAGAAAGATTAACCAAAGATCAAGAAAAAATGACCATCCTCTTCTTCCCCCCTCCCGCTACTGAGTTTAGAAAAACATCCTAAAAAAGAAAAAAAAAATTACACTAGCAGCTTCTAAGACAGTTTAATAAACCTTGGGGAAGGCCTTAGTGTTGAATTTGCCTTCCCGGTAGTATCTAAAGCACTGCTACTAAAGCAATACAATAAAGTTTATGAACTTGTCTTTATTGCTGCATAATTTATCTTTGAGAAATGATACTATGGTGAACAACTGCTCTCTGTGAATCTCTTCGGGGCTTCAGTGGACTGCAGTTTTTATCACAGCAAGTAAACTGGATCAAGATTGAACTCCAAACCGAAATATATGTAACATATTTTTATATTAATGAAAAATACTTAATTCAAAAGTTAAACACTAAATACTCAAGTGTTTTCTTATGCTCTACGTCAACTTCCCAACTAAAAGTCTTTTTGAGATACTTTACACTGAAAATCAAAAGAAACAAATTCCAGAACCACTCATATTTCTTTCCATTCAAGAAACTTCCCCTTTTCTATTAGTTTCCTGCCTAACAAAAACCAAGTATATCCCTTCATAAAAAAACCCAACCAAACCAAATCCACAAATCCAAAACCACACTTCAAATTCAAAATAAACATAACTAAACCTCAGCAACCAAAGCCAAAGGTACACTGACTTCACTTCTTCACCTGGTCTAGTGCTCATGGTATAGTTTGCTCAGACCACTTTCCAGCACTGTAGTTACACTGCTCTAGAAAATGTTTATTTTTGGGGTGCATGCCTTCTGTCAGGTCAGTAAGTTAACATGACTACGCAGCTGTTTGGTTACCAGATTTAACGTGATGGAGGCATGGGAAACCCTAGCCAGAGGAAAAAGGTAAAGGAAAGAAAACAGATCAATCCATTTTTGTAACTAAAAAACCCCACACAAATCAGATGGTATGAATCAGACGGTAACTACACAGAGGGACATGCATACAAGTTGTGGAGAAGACTTCGGTGTCACTCAAAGCCCACAAGCCCGTGCAAAGCTGACATAAAGAGTGGTAAGGAGCAAGCACAATGGAAGGGAGACCCACAGAATAACAGTCATCCACGATTTCTTGCCAAGGAGGTGTTAGATCAGTCTGTAGAACAGCTTCCTAAGAAAACTGTCAGATATTCAGTGTAGCCTGGAAAAACAACTGCACTGAGGGACTGATGACCTACAAGTACAGTAGGGCAATTTTCATCCCTGGATGGTATGATTGTTAGCCGAGTGGCATTTCTCTGTGTGTTTGCCTATTACAAGATAATATCAGGACACTAGATTATTTGATGAATTCCAACATTTCAGAGAATGTTCTAGGTAATGGGCAATGTCATATCCATTTTGGTGAAAACAAGAAAACGAAAGGGGAAAGGTACATATACAGGGTTTGTGACCTCTTGCAATTAGTTAGCAGATGCAGCTGTTTCAGCCATCCAGGTCTGTGGGTAATGGCCTACAGATCAAAGGGCCAAGTGGATGGCTACCATCTTTGCCAGCGTTAACGATTCCCCCTTTTCCCCCATATCCTTGCAGCACTTGCTCCCAGTACAGTTTAGAAATGCTGACACCCAGAACAAATTGCCTCAGGGAGAGGAAGAAAGACCGAGCTAGGGAAAGGATGGAAGAGAGGAAGGAAGAGCTGAGAGGACAAAAGAGAGATGAAGAGACACACAAAGCTTCATGTATGGAAAAGCAGCTGACCTTGGCATAGGAAAAAGAGGACAACACTGGTGTATTGCAAGAAACACACAGGCAACTCACACTTCAGTGAAGAAAGGGAGCATGGAGGGAATGAAGGAATAGATGAGCGTGCAGACCATGTGAATTCAGGGAACCCTTATGGTATAGAACAGAAGAACATGGGGGGCTCTTGACTGATGCAAGGAGCATATCCCCCAAATGCTGTGCAAGTTCTCCTTAGTCTATGTTTTTCAGTACCATTACTTCAAGACCAAGCACGTTCAGCATGAGCACAGACTGCAGCAGACCCTTCCTCGTTTAAACATACATGGTGCTTGTCACTTCTTCACATCCATCTTTCAGTCACATTAGCTCCGTTAATGAAAAAATAAATGTTGCAAAAGGGAAGTATTAACATAGCCAATGCCAAGAACATTAATTTTAAAAATGCTATTTACTTTGTATCAGAGCAGTCATATATCTTGATCTCGAGGAGTTCTTAGCCTTGTCCAGATTCTGATTCCATGCTATAGAGACAAACTTTGCCCTGACTCTCCTTCCCGCCCATGATTCATTCACTTGACATCTTTAGTACTGTACCCACTTGATGGGCTTCATGTATTTAGTAAAAGACAATAATTCTTATTTAAGCAAAAATGAGTTTTTTAGTGCACATCCTGGACAGTGACTTACTATGACGTATAGACACAATACAGCTCAAACTATCTGCTTGAAGAGAGAAGTCACCTGCCTCCAAACACAACAGTTGGCCTCATGCTTTGTGAGGAATTTGCTGCTCCATGAAGAGGGTGGGTGGGTCCCCAGTCTCGAGGGATAAGCACTAGGTCCAGTGAGCTGCCTACAAGTATCACTCAGCGTCTGGCTTTGAAGATCCATGTTACGTCCTAACAGCACAGACGCAGGACCCTAGTGAGGAGACTCGTGCAGGTAACCCGCCTTCCTAATCTGTTCCCCTAACACAAACCAACCACAGATGTCAACTCTGCATTTTCCCCGAATCAAGAGAAAAAAGTATAAAGAGCACAAAACTACTGCTGAAGCACAAGGAGAAGGTCAGCCCATGGCTACTCTTCATAGTTTTTTTTTATTTGCCAAGAGAACTAGACAGCCAGGGCAGGAGAGCCCATGCAGTCTCTGGAACGCAAGGGTGGTGCTCTAAAGACACAGAGAACCTGGAAATTATCTCCATAGCAGTCACTGTTAGAATTAAAACCAGTATTTTCAGAAACGGGAGAGGAAGCAGAAGCAATTACCCTGTCAGGAAATGTGCCAATAGATAACCTGGGAATAACCTGCATATGTGAACACAAGGTGAGTTTATTTCCACCACTTCCCTATCCATCCGAGCCACGACTTCAGTTGCTTGCTAGCAGGTGCCAGGTGACCTCGGTGCTCTCATGCACTCATACCACATTACTGCCCGTCTCCCCAGTGGGACTCTTTGGCAGACATCACATGCTAAGTTAGCATTACTGAAGCCCCAGCTGATGTTCTCTTCAAAACTCCTCTGTTCCCCGCTTTCTCGGTCACTATGGCAACACCCGTCATCCTGCAAACAGCACCAGCCGACTCAGGGCTCGCTCTGCACTCATTCATCAAAGCTGTTTTAAGAATTGCCTCTTTTCCCTGTGCAATGTTTCTAAAAGCTGAGTTTTACTCCCTGCTGATGGCCCCACATCTTTGACACAGTTCCATTGCCTCGTGTCGCAAACCCACGGCTGCCCCAAATGCGGTCCCACTCCAGCATAGGTAAAAGAGCCAAAATCAAAACCAAACACAGAGCATATCATGTATTTCTAAGTAGACTGGAGGCAGACTGAGGACCTTCTTTTGAAAATCCTGGTTCTTGTGAGAAGCTTTCCCTTTTAAAAGCTCTCCCTGATAAGTAAAGGCATTGAAAATCAGCTGTAGATAGCCAAAATAAAAACAGTGAGGCAAGGACAAAATAGCAGGGCTTTCCTTTGATCTAGATTTTTTTCCAGGATACATCTTCCTTACTTGCTATTTTGTTTAATTGGGCTGTGACTGTATGCTTTTATTCCTCACATTACACCCATTCTGTATTTATGTTAATCCTGGCCTGGGAGAAACAACAAGATTTCATTTAACTTGATTCTGTTCTTACTGATTTTTTACTATATTCTTGAAATATTATTTCAGTACTGGCAACTTGAGATCAGATATTCTCACAGCCTTTCTGAATTTTTTTTTTATTTGGAAGTTATTTTTAGTAAGGAGGGGAATACACTTGTGGTGTATTTTTCAGTTCTGCCAGAACAATGAAGAACAGGCCAGGGGTTCACAGCTTCAAGATAAAATAATCAGCACATAAAATAAAAACAGTTTGAAGGAGTCTTCCATAATTTTTGCAAAAATTAGTACTGCTGTTTACATGTATGGGGGTAAAAACTACACATGCTACAATGGGAGATCTGTAACTTCTCTCAATACATGGGAGAAAACAACACTTTCTTTCAGAAGGAAAAAGTCATTTTCATTGAGGCAGCATATAATTTTCCACACACAAATGTGTTCATCCAAACCCAACCTACATGTCTCTGTACCTTATGCTCAAATTTTCTCTCACTGCATTCAATACATTAAGTGCTGCCTAACTCCCACCTCCTGAATTCAGCAAAAAAATCATTTTTTCCTTTAAAAAACCCACCCTTTGAAATAGAATGTATTCTTATTGTTATAGCCTACAAGTTAGAACCTGAAAACAGCCATTAGTTAACAACCTACCCATTAGTCTGTAAAGTGTTAACAATACATGAACCACTGCTGTAAGGAAATTGCCCAAAGAAAAGGGCAGGGCACACTCCCTGATCCACTCTCTTCTGGAGAACAAAAATGTTCCGGGGGTTTACCACTCAGAAAGCCTCGCTCTTTTATCTTCCCCTCCTGGCTAACCTTTGCTAGCTGGCAAATGAAAGGGTGGGCCACAGCACGGCCAAGGCTTTAGCATCCCTGCACGCACTCATACATCTAGGTCAGCGTCTAGACCCTGGAAGCTCTCTACCTCTTCTGGAGCCACCCCACCACCCTGTGGACAGGGAGATGCTTGAGATTACGCACCACAGTACTTAGAACACTGAAGGCTGCGCACCCCTTATATGCTTGAGCTACCAAGTTGAAGTGTTTGCCAGTTACTGTATTAAAAGAGGGGAGGGGATGTACTAAAACTTGCACTTTTCTAGAAACACGAGAAAAAGAGACGATCCAAAATTGCTCAGATTCATTTTAAAGCCTGTTAGTTGAAGCTATGATCCCAAAATAACACAATTCAAATAATTCAAAGTAGTCACAGAGTTTAGCAATACAGTGGTATTAAAGGAAGTGGTCTACCCAAAGTAAACATGGTGAACCAAAATCACACAACGGAAACCCAGAGTCCTAAGAGAGGACAAGCAAGAAAACACAAGTTGGTTGTGCCTTTGACATTTGTCCATCATCCCCCTCTCCCACCTACTGATTGGTAATGGGAGGAAAGGGCAGCCAATACCCTTTTATATCCTATCCTTTGATTATTTGGTGTCCTTGATTTTCTGCTTTTACTAAATTCTCCGTTTTTCTGTTATTGCTGCACTTCCTCCTATCTCTTCGCTTTGCCTAATCAGCTGATTCTCCTCATTTATCTTCCCTGTCGAGAATCTTGGCTCTTCCCATTTCTCTTCCCTTTCCAGCTCGTCAGCCTTCACCTTCTTACTGGTCTTCCTCCTGTACTACGTTTATGCTTTCTTCCTTCCTTTCCTTGTTTCTCACCATTTTATCACTTCTTTTTTTATATAGGATACTCATCTTTCCATCTGTGCTCCCTTTTTGCCTCTCAGGTGGTTGGATCTGAATAGGAGTGACTCTGTTTTGAGACATTAAAGTAGGAAAATGAATTACTCTTCTTAGTATTTTCCTCAGCAGATGGACACACGCTACACAGAGGGGATCTGCTATAATCTGTTTTAAGATATTTCCCTGGATCCCATATCATCGTTCAAAAAAATATTTTAGAAGTATTTTAAAAGGATTTCATATGAAACATTTCATATAAATCTTTAGGGGAATTGCAATAAGTTCCATTTTTTTCCTTAAAAAGTAGGCATGAAATAAAAGTTATTACTGACATCTGTCATATTTTAAATTCCTTTATAAAATTTAGTAGTGGCAGCAACAGATGTAGCATAAAACACTGTGAAATGATCTCCTTAATAGAGCATCCTTTAAGGAAAGCAGCTTCATCACTGACAGTCATTTAGTAACACGGGAGGCAGCTTCCCAGAAGATATTTGCTGCTGTTATATTAGAGGTAATTAAACTATAAGGTGATTTATTTCTTTGCAGCCATGTAATTAAACTTTCTAAAGCCATTAATGATACCTTATGAAGGTATCAGCAGATACGGAACATGATTATCCCCAGCAAAACTGTGTTTACAACACACAGAGCCACAAAAATTCTGCAAGATGCCATTTATTGGCAAAACATTAATATATTAAGCCACAAAGGACAGTGCACCAAGGGTAGAAACGCTGTCACCAAACGTACGTCGCTCCTTCACCCTTCCCCCAGCTCTCCCTTTCCTATGATTGACAGTGATTTTCTGAGAGTAGGCACTATCTCCAGGCAAGAAAATCTGTGTACATAAAAAATAGTTTTACGTTAGTCCTATTGCAGCACTACTGATTACTAAAGGAAGCTGTAGGCAACAAAAAAGGTGTGTTTTTTAATAATGTGTGTTTAAGAGTGGAAAAAAACCCCTATGTCTAGAAATTCAAAGGAGTATCAATGTCTCACATATTTTCCCCACCATATTAACTAATCCAGCAAAAAAAGATCCTTGATATGTCATTTGCTGATTGATGAGCACAGAGAGCTGAGACCCAAGCACGGAATTTTATTGCCGAAGACATTTTCATCTGCAGCCAAATCACCAGGGAAACACTTTGTCAAACAACTTCATTCTGCAGGGAGACTTTCTGACAATATTGGCAACTTAAGAATTTGTTCTGGTTTTTCTGATAGCATCTATCTGTCCATGTTGAGAAATATTTACAGTAGCACTGCAATTCATGCAGATGTCCAGCTTAAGACCCGGGAACAAGTGGTTCACATTTCATTGCAACAATATGTAAAAAATAGGTGCTCACAAGCTCTGGTTTTTTTAATATCTATCTATTTATCTATATATAAACAATCCAATATATTTTTGGCAGACTTTAATACCAAACCCCTGTACTCTCATAATAACAACTGATCTTATATCGAGCATCTGCAGGGCTACAAATTGTTACTTGTTTTCAAGAGCTCAAGTACCTCTTCTACCCTTTTTTTGGTTTTATTTTTTGCAACTGGGGGGACTGAATCTAACAAAATGCTGCTAACTTTTATACCATCAGGTTAGGCAAGATGTTGGGCTTCCAGTAGGACACCATGGGTTAATATCGCCACACTCTTATCCTCTTGCTGCTCCTGAAATTGCTAAGGAAACTGAGTGCTGCTGATTATCTTGAAACTTCTAATTATTTTGTGTTGAACGAAATTCCCAGGTTTCACAATCTTTTACTGCGGTGGCAGCAAAAGTGACCTACTATGAAATTTTCTCAGCTGAGTAATAGTCATCCGGTGTTCTCAATGGCTCAGCTGTGCTGTCCACAATGGGCTAAACCTGATAAATCCAGAAACAGGTAGCCCCAATCAGGATTTATATATAAAATTGTACGTCCAATTCCTTTGTTCATAGAACATAGCATAAGAAAACAAATGAACGGCCAAACAAGATGGTTAAGACTCCCTGGCATGTGATGGAGTGGGGGAAGCGAAGAGCGTTACTATTTCCCTGCAGATAAAGGCATACTTTCAACCCAGCAGAAGAACAGCAATAAACTCCCAGCTTCAATTCAAGCTAATGGTAAAACTCCAGTCCTTGCATTCAACAGGGTTAGAGTTTCTCCTTGGGGTTTTAGGGTTAAATCCTCTAAGCCTCATTGATAATCCTGCATCTGAAAATGAGGGGTTAAGCTGAATAATTATAATTTTTCCCAGGGAAGTTTCCCTAGGTACTGCGATGCCATTTCACCCAGGCAATCTGCCAATGGCATTGTTCCACTGACTAATTTAAAGGACGGGGGATCAAGTGTTTAATACTAGCTGCCAGTCAGCTTGCAAATAAAAAGGCTTTCATCTAGCACTGAGCATCCATTTCCACCATTCCTATCACAACAGGATCCACTCAAACCCCCGCTGCTGCCCATCTTCCTGATGCTGGCCTTTAGAAACACACACAGAATTATGCTTTAAAAAAACCCACACCATGCCACACGTATACTAAGCAAAAATAATGTGCTGAAATATGCTCTGAGCATGTTACCACCAACTTCATTACCTTTTTTTAAGCTACAAACACATTTTAATAGTTAGCTCTTATGAAACATATTTCCCTGCATCACCTACTCTTATCTGAAACCCTCAGATCAAGTCCCACCTCAGACAAATCACCCCTTTTGTTTCTAGATAAATTCTGGCAGGGATGAAGGCTGAATGATTTGGTGTGAGATTTTAAAATTGCAACTCTTCATACCTGCCATTTCATTTGCTCTTTTTCCATAAAAGCTGAACAAAAAACCACCAACACATTCTTTCCTACACCACGAAGAGCTTAGTAAAAACACGAGGGCGGGTCTTTTACTGGCTAAATTACTTTGTGAGTAGAGCCACGTGCCTAACACTCTCATCTGGGACCATCTACACATCTTCCTAAATGACAGCTGTGCTCTTCTTACAAGGGACAAGTCCCCAGCACTAAGCTGCTTTCACCATGTCTGGTGAGGGGAGCGCCTGGCGCCCTGTTCACTTGTCCTCCATGTGAAAGGTAGAAATGACTCCTCTGGGCCAGGTATCCTCGGTCTGACACTGCTGATTTTTTCCTAGCAGAACACTTTTAAACACTTTTTTACCTGGATCTCTGCTTTGTTGTTGATCTCTGGCTGGTTACTACAGCTTGAAAGTTCAAACGGCACACAAATAAATGTAATCCAGACAGCAATGTGGTAGTTCTTATACTCCAGAAAACAGAGAGCACGAGGACAGGTTGACTTGGACACCTTGCCTCACAGCTGGAAGAGGAAGCGCTTTTCCCCTTCTACCAGAGCGTATGAATAGAGCTTGTTACAGGCACTGCTGCGTTAACATGACAGGTTTACAACGCCTCGGCTTGCTCAGCAGTAATGATCTTTCAACGTCCCTGTCAGATCAATGCACAACTTTCCTCAGGACCCACTTACTGGAACACTGGTCGGAATGGAATGTAACTTTGCAAAACAGCGTCCAAACCAGACAGCTCTACCTGGGACTGCTGCAGTGAGAGACATGGGGCTGTTTGCAAAGTTCTTTGATTCAGTGTGCTGGAAGGATGCATCCCTGACCCTTCACAGGCCACACTGCAGCACAGTTTTTCCTCGTGTTACCTATAATCTTTGAGGATTTTGATCAAATGCTCTAGATTGGTTGCAAGTCCTTTCCCGCCACTGGGCTGTAATTTTTGGCAAATGGCTCACCCCATCTGGTCTTTGCCCCTGGCAAACAGGAGACAGTGGGAGGCAGTTAAGGTATCGTCCTGAACATACTTTGACAAACTGCAAATGTAAAGAAATCATGCGACATCTCATTACCATAAAAACATGCTGTTTTTCACTCTCTCCTAAACATAAGTGTAGCTACACATAGCTTGATCACGAAGAACTGTCAAAAAAAAGAAACAAAACAAAACACCCAAGAAATGACAGCTCAGCTATTACTGTTGGGTAACGAGTCATTTCTTACAGAGCCCGTACAGCAACTTCTTCGTTTGAGACAAAAAGGTGTTTGAGTGGAGGGGGCAGACGAGAAGGGTTTTCATCTTTTTCTTTTTTTTTTTTTAAACACTTCACTGTTACAATCTAACCTGGTGAAACTAAATTTCAATAACAATATATATGGTCTTTTTCTTTTATATTTAAGCCGTTAAGTTTCAATCCTCTTGCTCTACTCAAGAGTAGTATCTGTGAACAGCATTGCTATTAGTCCAAAGGGAGTTCAGAAGGTAATTGTTCATAGTTACCTTAATCACAGATGCAGGCCATATAAATAAGAAATAATCTCTTATTCTGAAAGTATTATTTTTTGGACAGTGGAAAGTCTATTACACAATTTGGAAGTTGTTTCTCAAGGATCTTCATTTTCGCAGCTCAGAATTACTAACGTGAAAACACCTTCTTTGCAAATGTCAAACACCAGGCACCTACACTGCATGTGTCTGAGTCCCAAGCGTGGCTTCACCAAAGTGACACTGCCTCTTTCAAACCTGCCTTCTCTAAGAGGAAAGACAATAACACCTGACCAAACCATGCTAACATTGCTCCTCCTCAGGAAGCTGAACCCCAGCATCTCAAAGAGACGTCAGAAGACTGCTACTATGGACTTACGACTTAACAACAAGCTTTAGGGCACAAATGCTAGTTTCACCTAAAATGCAACAGTTTAGTCATAAAACAAGGCATCTTTACAGTAACTCAACAGGAATGTATGTCGCCATTCAGTGCACACAATCTCTTAGTAATAATTTGTCCTACTGATCTGTTTTAAAAGAAAGCAAAAACCAGAGTGCTGGATGGCAAGAGCAGCCAACGTCAGGAGGAGATGAACAAAGCTGGGGCAGTCTCCCTGCCGGGGCCCCATCGCTGGGGGCAGTTACACAGTTAGGGTCATGACAGAGCAACTGCAAACGCTGCATTTTCAGTCTTGCTTCAAAACTATTATTTAATCCCTAATATATTGCTGTCTCCGTCTGAACACCAGAAATAGCATGAAATTAGGACTCAGTACTTATTCATGAGATCAAATTTAAGCAATTCTTCTTTTCAGGATTACAGGCCTGATTCTCCTCTCATTTGCTCGCACACAGAAAAGGAGTAATTCTGCTGTGGTCAATGTCAGTGCAAGAAAGGGACGAGTCATTCCTTAACCGCAGGTCTGTACTGAAAGGGAAGAAGCTATTCCCAGCCAAGGTAGCACAGACAACAGCAAGCAGTGAAGAAGCAGAGCTATAAGTTTCAGCTGCACAAGACTGCCGAGCCTTATGTTGTTGTATCTTCACTGTTATTCTTACTCGTTAAAGCCAGCTCGAATACGTTCTGGCATGCTGAGGATCAGACTTTTCTCTGAAGAGCAGACAAAAGCAATGTTTGAAGTATGCTCTGTTTACATGCCATGGGGCTCATCCTTGCTAGGTGTAAGCTGGAACAGCACGATGGAGCTTTGACCTCTTACATCAGTGGACAATCTCTCTATATAACTTTAAGAAGTTAAGAGACAGTGAATTTACAGTATATATGTTTTTAAGTTTTAGCCTTTTCTTACATTCCAGGGTAAAAGATCTAGCCTTTGGCATCAACTGTTAAGACTACACTCAAGAATTTGATGAGTGGACTGGCTAGAGTGATAAACAAACAAGTCCACAGATGATTCGGAAATGTTACCCACAAAATCAAGTCACATTGGGAACACATAGTGTGCAAAGACATCAGCAGATTAGATTAAAATCCACTGAAATGACTGCAAGGTTTAAATTTAATTAGCAGGATACAAGATTCAGATGGACAGACATGAACAAAAATAGACAAAATGAAATGAAACCCTGAAGGTCCCTCCTTTCCACCGCAGAAAAGAACTGAAAAAAAAAAAAAGCCATGGATATTTTACAGGTATGAGTATTAATAACGATTTCTATATTCCTTTTACTTCCCTGTGAGGGAACACTTTTTTCTGTTCTGACAGTGACAACTCCTTTGACAGACAAGAATACTCTTTAACTCCATAAGGTACCGACTTAAACTGCCTCTTAGGAAGGCTCAAACACCGATGAGTACCACATTGTTTGGGGAGTGCCAAACCTGAAAACCCCTATCAAAATCTTGACAACGAACACTACAGTCTCACACCTATTGGAAATCAGCCAGACAGATGAAGGAACCACTACGTTTGCAAGAAATTTTATCCAGAAGTGCAAAGCCAGGATGATAGTACAAAGGAACCTGTCAAGCCGGACAGACAATACATTTCAGAATCAGAAGAGTGACACAGCAGACAAGTCACACCGAGCAGCACAGCAAACAGCAGCAGCTGAATGGCCAGGACCACCACCGGGGACCGGCAAGTGAAATAACACGTAGGTAACAACTCTTCCCCATACCTGCTCTCACTCTTCTCTGGGAATGACTAATTTTTAACTTGATGGGATCCGAAGAAATCCCACCAGAACAGAAGAAACTTATTCTGCAAAGTTTAAAATCTATTCCAGCTTTAAAGAAAGGAAAGCATGAGGAGGCCTGGATAATACTATAAAAAATTAATGGAGAACTCAGTTTTACCAGTCTCTGTTCAGGAAGAATTAGCAACTTTGTTTTTTCAGACACTATGATCAAACAAGCTCTGACCTCAGAGGACATGGCTGACCTTGAGTATTAGATCTATCACTAATACATGGTGATGCAGCTAGGCAACATTTTTTTAATTAGCCATGCATCCCCAGAATACAGGAACGAACTCACCAACCATAAGCCGCAAAAAAGTGGGATACAGAAGGCCACACTGGGCCAGAGGATTCGTCACCAGAAAGATCCCTTTGAGAATGGATCTACGCAGTATGAAGAAGTATTCTGGAGCACCAACACATCTATTAGATTTAAGCAGCCTGTGAACACTGAAGAATGTGAAGAGAGGTTCTCCTTCACGCTGCATCTGCTTATTGAACTTTTGGGCTTTAAAACAATATCTCTTCTGCCTGCTTGGCCAGCCCACTCTCCAGAACACCCCAGTAACTCCACTGAAGCATGTTTCCCCTCCTCTGGGCACCCATAACGTTCTCTTGGAATTGTCTCGGGAAACTTATCTCTGATGCTTTTCAGCACTTCTCAAGTTCTCACCTCCTCTAATTTGGCAAGTCTATGGCATTACGTGAAGAGACTTCAAAGGTTAAAAATGCAGCTTCTAAATTCTGTGGATCATGCCTTTGCTGCTTGAAAATAAGCATCTTTTCTTCCTTCAGAATTGCTTTTCTCTTTTGCTTGGCTGCTACCAGCATGTAATAACCATCAGGAACACCTGTTGGGGAAACTAGCAACTGCCCCTCAAAAATGCAAGT
>NW_008825410.1:5568720-5602009 GCF_000699105.1 Pygoscelis adeliae
GCAAAGGGGATTTTCTAAAAGCTGGCTATTTAGGCTGCTTCCAGCCGGCATGAACACTCTTCTCCAGCAGGAAACACAAGAATTTTTCTATACCAGGATCTCATCTGTTTCTCTGAAATTCCCCAATCAGTACTTAAGAATGAGGTAATTTTTTAATCAAAAGCCTATTCTGTGAGCTGTCTGCCCTCAGGTCCATCTCATTCATCTCTCTGGACCTGGGTTTCAGTTTTCTCCTCCAAAGAGGTTAACAGATTGCTGTAATTGGATGGCCCCAAGAAAAGTGCTTCAAGCACCAGAACAGCTAGAAACAGAACCCAGCCCATGCTCTGAGCAATGAAAGATTTCCCCCTTATTAAATATTGCTAACAATGTGTTTTAAGTAGTTCAGGGGAAAGTATGATCTAAAGAGTTAATTCACTTGTATCTTGCTATAAGGAGGTCTTCCCTGGCATTCAGGCTAAAACCATCCATATCGCACTTGTAATAAGCTAAAAAAAAATTACTCTGACTAGTGTATTCATCTTTTAAACATCTGTAGACTGTTATGATCCTGTAATTAACTTCCTCCCCTTACTGCATTACCAGCAACTACTACTGCCACAGAAGCACAGCTCCTTATGTATCTTCTGCTTTATTTGCAAGCCTATCCCCTCAATTATTTTCTAAGATTACTTTATGAAAATGCATGAATAAGAAAAGATGTCTTTACGGACCTCTAACCTTGTGAAATCTGTACTGTATTTTTCATCATTAAAAAAAGCACACCTGGTTCTGTATTCTTTCTGTGTTTTGTTTTGGGTTTTTTAGGAGGATTGTAACAAGGTCACAAGGTATCTTACTGTAATTACAACAAGCAGAAGATAAAACAACTTTCAATTAATTATTCCTAGTCAGTTAAAATGGACATGTCTGAACAACACGCAAAGCTATGTGAAGCGTCATCTTTTCAAAAGCATATCTCTCTAAGTGAAAACCTCATCGAGCGTCACATACTCCATCACAATTAAGACTTCTTGAAGTTTCAATCTAAATATGCCTTATGCCTTTTAATTCTCAAAAGAGTTGAAATATCCATGTAGAATTGGTGAATATTTATTGAAAGTTAGCACAACACTGAATAACCAAACAAGGGTAAATATATATGTGCCATCCTCTGTGATGGCTGTGAAAAAGAAACTATGTGAAAACCCCAAACTACCAAATCAGGCTAGACTTTTCAGTATTATAAGCTAAATTGAAGCCTTCCCCATTTTAACAAAACTGAGCATATAAACTCTGCACTGACAAAACCTCAATTGTTATCTGTTGATACCACTCACAGATAAAAACGGTCCCTGGGATGGCCCAGCACCACACAACAGCAACCTATGGTATGCAGAGTACGGGCAGTAAGTCCCACAGTATCCAACACACCGAATCAAAGATGATACATCTGGACAATACCAGTTGAATCCATAAATACGGTGACTCACTAGAAGGATAATAAGATATCACAAAAGCATATCTCTCTAAGTGAAAACCTCATCGAGCGTCACATACTCCATCACAATTAAGACTTCTTGAAGTTTCAATCTAAATATGCCTTATGCCTTTTAATTCTCAAAAGAGTTGAAATATCCATGTAGAATTGGTGAATATTTATTGAAAGTTAGCACAGCACTGAATAACCAAACAAGGGTAAATATATATGTGCCATCCTCTGTGATGGCTGTGAAAAAGAAACTATGTGAAAACTACCAAATCAGGCTAGACTTTTCAGTATTATAAGCTAAATTGAAGCCTTCCCCATTTTAACAAAACTGAGCATATAAACTCTGCACTGACAAAACCTCAATTGTTATCTGTTGATACCACTCACAGATAAAAACGGTCCCTGGGATGGCCCAGCACCACACAACAGCAACCTATGGTATGCAGAGTACGGGCAGTAAGTCCCACAGTATCCAACACACCGAATCAAAGATGATACATCTGGACAATACCAGTTGAATCCATAAATACGGTGACTCACTAGAAGGATAATAAGATATCATCTCTTATTGAATTGGGATGTGCAATGATGGATACCCTAAAGAATGATGGATATGCTTCAGTTAGAGGGAGAATTTCTGCTAGACATAGGGATATCGGAGGCAGATCTGAAAAAAATATTTACAGCCTTCAGATGAAACACAAATATTATATCAAAAGCATTTGCTATATCACTTAACCCAGGCAAAGATATAAAAACACTTTTAACGTGTCATCTTTTAAAAGCAGGTCTTGCAGAAAAATCCAGTTATCCAAAATATGTTTCTTCTATTTCCTGATGGCAGAATTTTGAAGCAATGCATTAATCAAAATCGTTTCTAAGAAGTGGGGTTTTTCTTTTTCCTTTTTGTTTTTAGAGTTGGGACAGAGTAGCGAGGTGAAAAGGACAACAGACCCATTCATTAAATTACACACACACATAATCTTTTACATACAGACTGTCAAGAAAGTAAAAAAAGATCACCATCACCCAAGTGTGAATAAAAAAATGTAATTATATTGAGAGTTCCTGTTTTAAAGGCACCAGAATTACCTGTCATACCAGAGCACTGTTCTGCAGGTCTGAGGGAAAACTTTGAAAGGCATTTGTCACTGAACCAATTCACATAGGAAAACCGTTTAAACTGGCAGCACCTACAATACAATTGGACTGAAAGGAAGAAATATTTGCTCAAAGTTTGAAGTGTGTAAGACATGGGGACAGAAGACGGAAAAAAAGCTTTCTTAAAAATATTAGAGCAGTCAGCTAGGACTTATATCAAGCACAGGAGAGCACTCTCTGGGAGCAGAAGCACCAGTGAAGTATTTGTCCCACATTAAGCCCTGCTCCCAGTGACATTTCTGTGTTACTTACATGCTAAGAAATTCAGTGCGCCGAACTAAGGATGCTTACTCAGGAGGAAAGACTTAATGACAAATGTTTTTTCTGCAAGAACACATCCTCCTTAAAAGCACTGTCTTTAAATCTAACTACAGATCTAATATATTTACTAGAAACTCTGCTTGAAAACCTGTGATTTCCCAAAGCCTTGCTTTATGATTGCTCCTCTTCTCAGACGACGTTTTTCAGCGGGTTCTAAAATAGCCTGGCGGCTTCCAACATAAAAACTAAACATATCTCCCAAAGCATCAAAAAATATAACCGATAGATAAAAACACTTTATGTGACTTTTAAAAATACTGTTGTTGGAGTTACAAATCCTGGAAACGTAAATAAGGACTGGGGCCACTAGGTGTTGTTAAAAGAAAACTATTGCATATCATTATACGGTTGCTTTGAAGCTTCTATAACTCTGTCAAAATGGAGGTGAGAGATTTTATGGGTACAAGAAAAATATTTCTTAAGTTCTAGGTGTTTCAAAACTTGCCTAAAAACACATATGCATGCTGAACATATGTGAAAACAAGATGGATGAAGGCTCCCTATGTTATCTAAGGTGCAAACTACAGTTCCAGCAACTGCGCAATTTGATGAACAAGTCACCACCGGTACGCTGGGCTGTGGATTTACAGCTGATGAGCTGCTCCCACAGGAGCTGCCTGCACAGGTCCTCCAGCCACGCAGTAAATGGCAGGTGACTTTCACTGGAGGGGTGAAGCACCTTTGCCTCAGGACATGGTGCATTTCGGCAGGTCTCAGGGAGCAGCTGGTATGCTGGAAGGTGGTGTGACCGTGCATCTCACCCTCGCTCTGAGCCTCAGCACTGAAGAAAGGGCAGGGAAGCACACTTGTAGCAGCTGAGGTCTTAAAAATAGCTTCCAGCCCAAAAAGCTGAACTGGCCCTGAATTAATCGTAGCCTCTCAGGCAGTGCAGCAGTTACAGAGCGACTCTGTGTAGACAACGGGTCAGCAACCTTGCACAAGTGGCATGTCAGACTGCACGTATCCATCCCAAATCAGTAGAAACCCAACAGGTACCAGAAGATGCTGAATCTCAGAGGAAAACAGGGCTCTCCTTTTACTAGCAGTATCTATCCTCTGAGGAGCAACCAGCTCTTCTGAGATGACAACTTAGCGGGGAGCAAGTGCCAGAGACGTTACTTCTCTGGGACACCTCTCAGCACACTACAACTGCTAGCTCCTCTTCTGCTAAATGCCACTTGAATTACGTGGCCCTCTTTGCAATATACTCTTACACAGATTATGTCAAATAGACGGCTGACATAACATGAAGGTGCACGGGCAAGAGGAAGAAAAACCCATACAAAGGGGTATTCTTAGCCCCAAGTCTCAATGCATCTCCTTTTTGGTATGTGTCACTCCCTCCTCCTGTCACCCACAGGTGACTTCTGCACAACCTTCTTCTAACTCACATCTTCTCTGTACCACTGAATAGTAACAGTTTTTCTGGCCACAGAGCTTTAGGTGAGCCTATCTCCAATAACCTGAATACTATGCATTTACCCAGAACATGAGTAGTCTGGCTGCATGCAAGGAATGTCCAGGAAAATGAAATGCAGCTCCTTCCCAAAGGCAAAAATTGTGCCTGGGGGTAATGGTGTAGCCAGATGCAGTGCCTGGGTCAGGTGAGGGCATGTGTTACAGACCACTATTCCTACATACACAGCAGATTTCTGTGCCAGTACAGAGGCTGTTTATAAACTGCTCTGCAGATACATATTGCGACATCCCATCCAAATCAATGTGCCTGTTCCTGTCTGGTCCATGCACCCCAATTTCTTTTCCATGGGAATAACGGTGAAGGGGATATGAAGAGGAGTGTTCTTGCCTTGAGACAGCAGCAGAATGAGGCTGGAACGCACAGCTGGACAGGGAACTTGAAGGCTCAGGCTCAGGTATAACATGCAGCACTTGCTCCGGCACGCCGGTCTGCACATGTTCATGCTGCTGCCATGGGAACTAAGCACTAGAGGAGATTCTACACAAGCTAAGTGTTTGACTAGCTGCACGCTAAGCATTCACCCTTAATATGCATATTTCTTAATGACTCTAGAAGCAAGAGGGACAGGATGTCACATGAAAAATTTCTTTGTACGTGTTCTTTTGTTGTATCCTTTTAGCAGCATTGTGTGCTATGGACTGCAGGACTAGATGAGCCTTTTTTGACCCAGCACAACCGTTCATTCCTGTGGCAGATTCTCTTCTCTTCCAGCAATCAGTTTTAGAGAGTTCCTGAACTGGTGTCACACCTAGCGTATCTTATTTAACAGGGCTTTCTTCCACCAGTTTGTCTAACTGCTTCTGGAACAAGTTTACGCTATCCGTCTCTACAACTGAATAATGTGATAAAAACCAAACCACCTCCCTCCTTCCTTCTGTTTATTTTACATCTGTCCCAGATTATTTCTCATAATTCCTGGATTATGAGAAATACTGAGTCAAGTTCCTTATTCATCTGTATCATGCCACTTATTATTTTACGGCTCTCTAACACATCCTGGTTGATCATTTCCTTTCCAGGATGGAGAGTTCAAGTCCATTTCTGCACATTTGTATTTCTCGTCTTATACTTCTCCATTGAATACACAGTTTTCCAATATTAGCTATCATAATTAATTTAAACGCCTTCCCTTCCTAACTAGGTAAAGTCACTGAAAGCCTATAAGCTTTGAATCTGCAACTCTTCAACTATTTCTGCTATAAATCTGATCCAAAATTTTAAATTTTATTTTGTCACCCAATGGACTAATTTTTCACTGTTCTTTTCTATATGATTCCAGGCTGAAGAGATTTTGTTATAGTTTTACAGATGTGTACTACACAAATCACTTTTAGATATAGGTATGCATAATCTTAACCTAATAAATATTTTGAAAGTTACAGAATAAGAGGAATTGTTTTATGGGCTTCACTTGGCACGATGACTTTGAAGACAAAAACATTATTTTTATCATGACTGATCACCTAGAATACAATTTCTGCCCAACGAAATCCAACAGAAAAAAGAGAGAATTAAGAATTCTTTTTTTTTTCTTTTTCTAAATTAAACAAATCCTTATGTGTTACGATCTTCCTGCTGGGCCCTTCTAGGTCATGCTGCCCTTTCACTCAGGAACAGACTCAAACCTTTGCTGTGAAATAAACAAACAAAAAGTATTTCCCAGAGGAATAATTTTATCCCTCTCTAGGTAAGCCTCCCCCCTACCTTTACATTGCCATATTACTCTTGAAAGACACCGACAGCAGACTGAAGGCTCTGTCACACAAAAATTACATCTGCAGAGGACAAGAATTCAATCTTGTAACACTTCCTTCTGACTGGATAAAATTTTTGTAGACCCTCTCCTAAATTGGAAAGTGTTTTTCTCTTTCTAATCAGTTTCATCTTTTGGCAAAACGAGCCTCACAATTTCAAAGGAGGATTGTGAATGAGATGGTTTATCGGAGAGGAAAAAGATAGCTGCCAGCTTTCTGACTGCCAGAAAAAAGGAACACAATTAAAACATTAGAAGGTATTTGCCAGAGTATCTGCTAAGACTAAAACCTTGTTAGAAGTTTTACAAATAAAATGAGAGAAAAGTGATTCTGAAAGGGAAATTGCATTAGGTGGAAAACAGTGGTTTAGGTTGGATATAACACGCTTCTGATCGTAGAATGGAACTAGTCCCGTTGCAAGCGAAATGCTTCAATTAAGGACAAGCAGAAATGCTGCCAGGGCTGTCCCAAAATATTCCTGTTCTGTAACAAGAGATCCACCACAATATAAAACATTTGTACTTCAGAGTTTGTACTGTTACTCTGAACATGCTTCACTAACAAATAAAAACACTAAAGAAAAGTTGAGAAATAATTAGCCTTTTTTTTTTTTTACTTAAGGAAGGAGAAATACTACTGAGCAATAAAGAAAACCTGAAATAAAAAAACCCCAAGATAATTACCAAAATAAAATCTCCATCAGCAACGCTGAAAAATAAGAGCAACAAAATAGCAGTTTTCCTATAGACAGCATATGTAAGCTTTTTATTTTTTAAATATACTCATTTTACCAAGCACATTTCCAGGTTAAATAAATTAATGCTATTTGAAACAGTTTACATTTGAAATGTCTTTTTTTTACTTTAAAACACCCTGACATGACAGTCAAGTTTTACAAGATGATAAAACACGTCTGTTATTGAGCAGAACTACTCTTCAGAGCATTTCTACAACTTCATCTGTGTCCAACAATGCACCTAACACTGAATTCTGACAAAAAATACCTATTTGGCCATCTCTTACTGTTTAAGGGGTTTAAAAGTATTGCGTGTAGCTAACTGCATTACATACAAATAATTCATAATTTATTTTGGCGGTGATATATATAGAGTTTACTGTTAGCCACAGCAAATGCAGATTTTTTTTTTGAAAGGAAAACTACAATTGCTTATCCTTGAAGCCTGTATTTTACACCTTTTTGAGCATAAGCAGATAAATTTTCAGTGTCACTTGCTGAGATGTCCTGCTATTTTTATTTTCTACTGACAGAATATTCAAAGCTGACAAATGTTGTAGAACAGACATAGTTATTAAAAGCTTCAATTTACAGCAAATAGTGACGGTTTGCTTTTCCTGCTCATAAACCAAAAATCTAAGAGGTGTAAAGAGAGGGAAGGTGGCAACAAAACACTTAGATAGTTCTTTAAATAATTCTACAAGTAACGGTGATACAGAGTAACACACTTGCTTTCATTGTGTGCATCCAACATCATCAGGTTTCTGGATCTTGAAACAGCCCTTTTAAATTTGGCTTATACAAAAAAAAAACCCAGGTACTGTATGCCTAAGTGAACAAAAAGACCAAAAAGATAGAGGATAAAGTGTACGGTATATTTAAGCACGCCTTTTTGAACTGCTGGGCTTTGCTGTGAAATACCATTGCTCTTATTTACTGAGGTGGGGCTTATGTTTGATGAAGTGGGGTGTCTCACCTCTCCAGCTTCAGTCCCTAAAATGGTTATTTCTCCTTCCTCTCTCCCCTCTCTTCCCCCACCATAAAATTTGGGTAGCAATTACTACTAAAATTTTTCAACACTCAAAAAGTTTATATTTATCTTTCAATAACCATATCAAATACTTTATTTCAGCATACAGGTCTCTGAAACAGGTTAATTTTAAGCGCTTTTGTGCAACAGTGAGGTAGTTGTCTGAGACCATGAGGATCCCTAGAAGCACGGCACCCCCTCTGCTTAGATGGCTAGTCAGATACATAAAACATTCCTGGTATTAAATACTGAATTGCTGGCTGTATATCCTGTAAATTAATAACATTATAAGGTGGAGTATGAAGGATAAGGAAGGAAAGCATACCTGCCACTTCATGGTAAAGACTGGCAGAGGTCAACCATGTCGAGGAGAGCTGTAACACTTTGTATTTTGGATGTTCTGGCATTACTGCACTTGCCAGTGCACATGCTCTGCCCAACCTCCGCACCTGCACGAGGCTGAGGCGGCCAGAACGCGTCGGACCTCATCTCACAAAGGACCTACAGCAGGTCTGTGGATGGGCAGCATCCCCTGCGTGATGGAGCTTAAGCTGTTTGATCTCCCCACTAGCAAAGAGTACTGGCACAAGAAAAGGTGATTTACTGAGTGGCAGAAGTGAAATATGAAAGACTAAATCATCTTACCCGAGCTGAGATCATAAATGAACGTGCTGAGTAACTATTCTGTGATTGTAGAGTCCTACAACTCTAACCTGGCTACTGTGCAGAGTCAAACAAGTCTGATGGTACATTTAACTTTAAGAGATCTCCCCTTATTTCTTCCCCCTACAACCTTTTCCACTGAGCAATTTTTTTTTCCCACATATTCAACTCTAACTCAAAAAAGGCCTCCCTGTACTTGAAAGCCTGTGTTAATAAGTCTGCATTTTGCACAATTGACACTAAACAGTTTTGCGTAGTTTTTCCTTTCACTGCACTGTGAAAACTCCCAGCACAAACAAAGAACAGCACACGCTGCTTTGCTCTCCAGTAAGTTACAAATTCCTAGTAAGACTCATTTTCAGTACATCAGGCTTGCAGGAAAATATTTTTTACTTTAGTTATAATATGCACAGTAATTGCTCTGAAGAATGAAACAATAGGTGTTCCAAACAAAACACCAAATCAGTTGTTGATTTCGCTGGGGAAACCAATTTAAACACAGGTGTGGGTTCTGACCAACGCAAGTTGCAGCATGTTTCAATAGCTGGCCACGCACCATCTGTATACCATGGGATGAATAAAAAGGAATACTTAATACATACAATACATAAGAACAGCAATCTTGAAGTTACATGTTTGATGCATCAATTTTTATTTTATTTCTTACTTACTCCTAATTATCTTTGCAGCTCAAAAAAAAAAAAGTAATGTTGACTAACAAAACAGTGAAATTCTATTTATTTCATTTTTTCACACTGAAATTTTTAAAGATGACCTACAGAAGACAATCTTTCAGGCTTCGGTGCTGCTTCCAAAAAAATCCCCAAAGGAAAAATCTTTTGAAAGCCACACTTGGCAAGAGCAGAAAACAACATCATAAGGTAGCAAGCATGCTGTGTGGCACGTTTCTCTACTTTAAATACTTACTTTTGCTTACTAAGAAACTTGAAAGTTTTCTGTTCACATTCTTTCCTGACAAAGTTGTGTTTTCAGCTACATGAGGATATTGTAAAAGCTCTTAACTTTTGTTTTAAAGTAAATAAACTTCTCTCCCTCTTCTACGTTAAAGAGTCTTCAGGGTTGGGACAGAAAATTACTTTTTAAAAAAATCGGAAAGTCTACTGTAATGTCTTATGTGTGGTTCACACCTCCCTCTAGCAAAACATATGCTATAAAGCAACATGATGGTCTGAAATAAGAGGACTACAGTTCCATGACAGAGGTTAAGATGATGGAGCCTTGCAATGAACTCTGCCAACTGAGAAAGTTGGAAGTGAACCAAACCTGCGTCCCAGATTTCATGTGGCCTTTAGAAACAGTTGCTGACCAAAATTAAGATCTCTCTGCTGAAGTCCCGCCCCCCTCCCCCCACCTCTTTTTCCCTCTTGGGATTTGATGTCACATAATATTTATGCACCTAAAGCACCATGGACAGACCTGAAGATCATCCAATACTATGTAGCAACAAAGAGGGTGCTAATTAATTATCACTTCAGTAGCTTTTTAGAGAAAAGGAAAGCACAAGGTACTTTCTTTTCTTCTTCCTTTTTTGGGGGGAAGGGAAAAGGGGAGAGGAAAGGTGAAGAAAGGCCAGACTTTGAGAACACAGTAAGACATAGAGTCAGAAAAATAAGGCTGACAGGACATTGAGAACTCATCTGCTTCAACCTTCTGTCTCATGACAGGATTAACTCTGGTTTGTCTTGAGATCTTTTAAAACATCTCCAGTGATGACAGAAGTCAATTTGAGTCCAATTTTTTTGTATTATTCTCACTCAAGACCACACTTTTTTCCCCTTTCCTCTTCTTCACAGACTTGTAGAATATTCGAAAATATTTCCACGTTTACTTCTTCAGGGTAAACCCCTCAACTTTGTCTATCTTTCCTCGTAGGTGAACTTTTCTAGCCTTTGACTTTTCCTGTTCCTCTGCTCTGGACTTTCTCTAATTGGTTCCCATCTTTCTTGCAGCTGGGATACGTACCTTAAAATAGGGCTGACTGAACTGAGTACAGCAGGCGCATTACTTCTCCCACGTCACATAAGACACTTCCCCAGTGATGGGATGGCATTTGCTAACCCTCTGTGGTTCCAGAGCTCATTCTGCAGATCCAGTGCTCAGCAGCAATTCCCAACCATGTATTCCCACAGCCAGTACTTTACACTCAGCTCTGCTGAACTGCAGGCTGTTCTTTTCAGGACACAGTAGTGGCAGTAGTATTTGTATTTCAAGTGTTATTTTATTTTCCAAAATCATCAGTGGTGGATTTTTTTTTATTGTAACTGTCTCCCATACTGTTACCTTCTCTTCAACTCTGCTAATCACTTTATCATGCTGTCATGTCTACAGAAAAAATACTTGTCTCCTGTTCTCAAATACACAAGTTCCAAATTTTTCAGAGGAATACTTCCTTATACAAATAAACTGTATAACTAAACAGTCAGTAGGCAAGTAGTACAGTAAGTAGGAGAAAGAGAAAGAAAAACAATGTCTGATATAAACACTGATATACCTTGTCCCTGATATTCAGGGTATCATGTATCTATCTCTTCATTTTCTTCCTTTATTCTTAGCTAGCAACTGCTTATATTGCAACCTCAGGACCAAGCAGTAGAAGCGGATGTGCTTTAACCCTTTGTACAGTAGAGCGACAACTTCTTGCAAACAAGCAAGAGTCGGGGAAAGAGGATCTGACTTGCACTATGAGATGGGGTTAAAGACAGCATCCAGGAAAACTCTGCTTCAGAGATCTGCTGAAACATCTGATTTCTCCTACAGCAATACTGGCTATTCTAGGAAAACCAGCCACTGCCTTCCTGTAAGTTTTCTTTACTCGGATTTGGCACAAGAAAGAGGCTGAAGACTTGAAAATGCTCTCAGGCATTCATGGTCATTCTGAAGAGTCATCTTCCAATGCAGATACTTATACTCTGATCCAGTAAAGTGCTAAAACTAATGCCCAGCAGGTGTAGGCCTGGCAGGTGTAGGCTTCTATAAGAGAATATATAGCTATTAAATGAATTATATAACACCTCTGATTCAGGTGCCCCATGCAACAAGCATAGTAATGACAAAGAGGGAGTCAGAGCTCTAGGGGGTGTAAAACTGTAACGAAATAAAACATAGGTTGGCTAATGTGAATAAAGTCTTGGGCGAATTAAGTTTTGTTGCAAAGCCTTGAAAATTCTTCTACCAGAAATCAAACAACTTTTGGAGCAATTAGGATTTGAATCCTGATGCTGTTTCCTTCACAACACTCTGAAGATCTGGCCATTCCCCACTGTCCAGATAGCAAAGAGCATCATCTCCCTCTGCACGTGTCACTCCTCTCCAGTCCATACCAGAAGTTACCAAAAATAGTTTACCCTTCTTCACTGCATTGTGCTCAATTTTCTGTTTCTCTTTAGTTGGTTCTGCCCAACTACAACCTGATACAAAAGGACCATCTTTTTTTTCCCCTATCAATACCATTTCCTCTGCCCTATCAATGATGTTAGCTTTATTGTCCCATTTACCCATTTCCCACACAGCAATCTCCTGATGTTCTTCCACCAACCCACGTATGGACAAATCTCTCCTGACATGCTATGGCAAGGAATTACCCCCTTACAACTCAACGTTTTCAATAAGGTCCCATTTATATTGTGAAACATCTAAACAGTTATAAAAAATAATCATGAAATTATAAAGCACTCGGGAAATGTTTATTCCCTTTGACATTGCTTTGTCTTTCAGACTCCTCAGTTCTCAAGATCAGGAACTGTCTTGTATTTGAGTATTGTCCAGGACATTTTGATAGCATCCAAAATCTAATAATCATAACAGCAATAAAAGCAGTAACACATTTCAGATGCTGTCCTTAGAGATTTCATGTTCCAAAGGGTTCAGCCAATTAATGGAAAAATCAATGTTGCCAGTAATTGCTTTTAGAGTTGGTTGGTTCAACCCCTTTGAATATGATGGTTATATTTCCACCCACTGAGTAAACAACCATGATAGAAAGCTCATTTGCATGATTTTTAGAACACACCAGCACAAACTGAAGTGATCTGCATGATTTGCAAGGCCTACAACATGATGGTTTTTTCAGTGCATGTGCCAACATTAAAAAAACCCAGCATGGGAACAGGGTATTAGGAAAAAAACCCTAATAGAACCTTGTCTTTTTAGCTATAACACATTTTGAAATTCTTCCACCACTTAGTCAACAAAATCAGCAATCAGTAGAAATCCTAAGGTGAGATGGATGGTTTAGTTACTCTCAGTAACGTGTTTCAGAGGTCTGTTACAAATAGCAGCATCAAATGAATAAATAATGTTCAAAGTCTAACAGCCGGTTTCCCTAACAGTGTGAAAATATGTAAATGTTACATCGCTTTACTCTTCAAACTGGCTCTCCTTTCACTCCTCAGAGACTCTTCTATCAGAATAACAAGCTAAAAACAAAATATGAATGACAAGTGCACATACTTAGCTGATTGAGAACATAGAGTCAAACAGTAACCATATTAATCTCGTCTCTCAAAGAGGCTGTGTGAGTTCCAGGCAGAAATATTGATTTTGATCTAGTCTACTGCAGTGTAGATTGATAATCAGTGTTCAAAATCTATGCGGGAGTGCTTTCCTCCAAAATGGCAACTTTCAGCACTTTTCTTAGTTCAATTAGGACACCTAGAATTTTATACTTAAAACCCATTAACACTGTCAAAATCCTCTGCTATTTCTGTACGTCCTTGACAAACATCTGACTTGTGAACTTCCAGTATATACATAATCATAGCCTAAAGACATCAGAAAACTGTAAACGTTATCAGTGACTTTCCTCTTGATCTGGAATTTTTCCGTGAAGCAAGTATTCATCACATTGAAGCAAATTCTGTTAGTGCACTATTGTCATGGCGACTTGCCTGACTGTAGTACTGCAGTGACATTATTACCCCTCGTATGTCACCAAGGCAGCTCAACAGTGCCACACCATCCTCACTGTCCCCTTCCGTATGCCATGCACCTGCTGTCACGCTACAAGAGCCTAAACTCATTCCCAGTAATTCACCATTCCCCTTCCTCCTCACCCCCCCACCAACTCACAAAACCACCTCACCAGACCAATGCTCCTGAAGCTGCTGTTTAGCACTTACAGGAGTAAGATGCAGTGGCTTACTTGGCACACAGTGGCTCACTTCGGTATCAAACAGTGGCTCTCAGCTCCCGTCTCTGTTCGTTTCTGCATGACGGTGCCTCATCTGAAAAGTTATGGCTGGTCCAGCCGCAATGGTGGTTCTTTGCCACTATCCCTATCTGTGTATTAGCAGAACAATTTGATCTTAAGTATAATAAATCCCATTCCCACGTTTGGCCCTCAATGAATCAAGATCATCAGTTCAAACAGAAAAAAGACCCAGCAGTTAGTGAACTTCCAGAACTTGCTGGTACAGGATACTGTGCTGGAAGACAGTCTCAGGAGCTTCAAAAAAGAATGAGATAAATTCGCTGACAAGAGGTCCGTAAATAGGTGATAAAAGAAGAGTCAGGGATGTGCTCTCCATCACCCCTAATACGACGATGCTGGATGCTGGGAGAGAACAAGGGGAAGGGACGGCAGGTAGCGGCCAGTCTTATGTGTTCTCCCTGAACAGTATTTCCTACCGCCTCTTGGGAGGAGGCTGCTGGGCTCAATGGGTCACGGATCTAACACAGAAAGTCTTTTCTTATGTCCTTAGGACGTCCATTGTAGAACCTGGGAGCTGAAGCAGTCAAACCACAGGTAAGACTAGCCACAAATGAATGATGCTGTAAAAGTTTTATTCAGAAAAAAACCCCAATATATGTGTCTGAAAAGGTCAAGAATCATTATTTTATATCTAGCTATGAAACACTCTCAAGCTACTAAATGAAAACTGAAACATTTCATTTAGAAGCTTCACTGTGAGAGGTTAGGGAAGCAGTTGCCTAAACTCCAATTAGTGCTGTATCCTGTGATTTTCACACACTAATTCACAAAGGCCCATTTTAATTAAAGGAAAAACGCCAGGTCGCTTTTGTTGGCATCATTAGGTGGAAAAAAAAACCCACAACACCCAACAAACCAACAGCAAAAAAAAAACCCCAGCAGGCACAAGCAGCTGTTTACCGCTCTGTAATGCCATAAATAACAATTACATTAAATCAGACTTCAGGAACAAGGCCCAAAGTTTGAGCTGGCATTACTCTTTACTGACTCAAAAAGTTTCTGAGATTGTAATAGCAATAGCATTAAGTATTTCCCCTCAATGGAGTAGGTTCACAGGAAAGCAAAGAGCATAATAAAATTGGTGACAGTCCATCTCATTGGCTGCTGTTGCAGAAGGACTGACCAAGGGTAGTTATTGGCCCAAATTATCTATTATGTTGGTGAAAAAAAAAGCTGGAAAACTTTCAGCCTCCCCTGGTGAAATTGATATCATGTTGTTCTGAGAGGGAAAAGGGCTGTCTGCTCTCTGAAGGAGAAAAGAAAGGTTAAGCTTTCCAAGTGGTCCATCTTTCATCCCCAAAACAATTGTGCTGACAGTAAACCTTGAGCCTGCCGCTGCCCTGAAACCCACAGGTAGTAGGAAGTGTCACTGCTTGCAGAGTGACAATTCCTTAGCAAAGAAATTAATACCACTGGCTCACTATTAGCCTGTAAGCACAAACCCGTCCTGGTCTCCCAGTAGCTTCCAGCCAGTCTGCCTCTTTTTGTGCTGGATACCCAGAGAGAAACTCCTTCCAATTACAAAACTCCCAGAAAGTCCATCAAATATCTTTTAACTACATCGCTTGTGCTGGCAGAACAGATGGGTGAGGCTGTTCAGACAACTGTGTGCTTCTCTTAAAATGCCGCCCAACTAGAGGTGTAAAATGTTGGACTGCATACAGAGAAAACCCCTTTGTTAACTGTAGTGCAAATACAATTTCACAGAGGGTTTGAGGCACTTCATCATGTACTGGTCCGTTGCCCAGCTGGGTCACCTCTCTCAAATCAGCATGTAGTTTGATGTTTGCTGCTACTGGGCTGTAAGGTTTTGGAATCCAGTCACTTTGGGTATTTTGGGGTATTTGTCTTGTTGACTTGCTATAGCAAAAACTTCTAGTAACCACTATCTGGGAATTGATTTCTGTTATCACATCACTTCAGAGAAGCACACCTGGATGTACAGACCATTACGACACAGGGTTGTGTCCCTAACCTTCCTTAGGTTGGGAAGAGGCGCGGGGGTAATTTGTGAAAGGAGTTTTTGTTCTGTCTGAGACATAATGAAGTTGAATAGCGCATTTTCACTGTGATCCTACTGGCTTGAACCACAGTATCACACTTTCTGCAGAGGAAAAAGACTTTTCACATGTTATTCTGCTGAAAAGTTAAAACAGAAGGCAGCCCCCAAAACCTGGTACAAGAGTCCCAAGTACTTGAGCACAGGAATTAAATGAACAAATATCGCTATGGAAAGATATTTTACTTAGTTTATACAAGGGTGAGCTCAGACAGAAAATGGATAAATAGGCTGGCTAAAAAAAAAATTTCCTCTGACTTCTCCTTATGGATACTTACACTTTGCCAGCAAATCCAGCTAGAAACCTCCCCAGAGAGATAAGGTAAAACACATGCAGTTGCATTTTCTTTCTTCTAGCTTTCCTTATTTCTCATTTTTTCCCATTTTATTTGCAGCATTATGCCTATGTGGAAGACCTTAATCTTGCAACAGGATTTCCTGCACCGCTTGGAGTCCAAACAATTTTGATGCTTTGCAAAATCCTTTGATAAACAGAGAGACACTGCACTTCTTTGGGAGCAGGGAGTGCACAGCTGGGACTGTGTCTTTTGTTTGAATGTAAAGCAATTGCCGTACCTCAGGCGTTCTATAGGCAAACCACAGTCGTGGCAGCAGTGGTCACAAAGCGATTTGTCATGCAGATTTGTCATGGTTAGTTTTTGAACTAAGTTGTTTTTTTTCTTAAACTGTTTTCCATTTAGTTATACAGGGGAATCTGGGTGTATTCCAGCAAGACATGAAATAATAATGTATAAAAAGGGATTGTTCCTTTACAAACAACCAAGACATATTTAATCAAATGGAAAGTGTCCATCTGATGGTTTGCACAGAACTTCATTAGCCTCTAATTGCTTCAGTGGAAATAATGCGGCATCACCATGCAAATGGCAGTACAGTAACCCATTTCTAAGGTATTCACCATAAAGCAAAACATTCCAGCTACAGTATCAGACTCCTTCGGCTTTACACAACAAGCCCCAACCAACTTAGAACTGTTCTACACTCCTAATGTGGAAATGTTTTAAGTTAAATTTTTCTTTCTGAAAACTAAGCTTTTTGTTCTTGTGCTCTTCCAAATTACTTAAAAAAAAACAAACAAAAAAACCCATGGTTGACAAAATAAGATACACAAGATGTATCACCTTGGGTTCTTTCTCGATATTGGTACAGGCAGAGTTTTTTGTTTGAATTCTATTGGAAATAAAGATGTCTTACCTGTGTACACAAATTAGCCAATGGTTTGTAGAACAGCCACCAGATAAGGTAACTGAGACTATCTTATAGTCACTCTAGCTGCATATCAGGTTGGTGGAAAGCCTTCCCATCCTGCTTTTTTTTTTTTCAGCAAAAGAGTCTTGTTGCCCTGACAAATCTGGAGGAACAGCTGTGAGGCACCACACACTCAGTAGGTGTATAATTTATTTTTATAACTTTGCTGGGACATCTGTGGGGAAGGTTATAAAACTGCGTTATGAACATGTTTCGCCATCCTATGATATCTTTAAAAGAAGCCATTTATAGTTGTAAGCTGGAGAATGGATAAACACATAAAATTTAACTAAATGCATATTCTTTTTTTCAATGTATATCCCTTTTTCATCTAAATAAAACCTTTTTTTTTAAAAAAAAAGCAGCAAACAATTATATGTAGATAATATGTATTGCTACTAAACCCTTTGAAAGTATTCTTAAATGTAAACTGCAAATATATGTTTTTAAGAGATGCTGATAGGGGTTTTGGAAAATGCCCCATGGATCATTCTAAAATTTAGACAAATTTCCATTATAATGTCATGAAAAAATGGTTCAGATAATGTATTGAAGCAAGACATAAGAATAGAGCAGTTCATCTAGGCAGCAACCAGTTATGAATAATTTTAATAAATATGCAAAGACTACATTCTGCCACATAAAACAGCTAGTCAGTTGTAAACCTGCAATACATTTTTAGGCTATAGTATGTGTATGTCTAGAATTAAATAATTAATTATGATCCCCATGAATACAATAATTTGGATTCTGCAATATCTGCATTTTGCATCAGTTCCTCCCATGATTCATTTTGATCATCTCAGTATTTTACCTATGAATATTATTTTTACAAATTTATTTTTAACACCATTCGTATTTTTATTTTGTGCCAACAGAATTCTACACTGCAACGCCCATTGTTTTCTAAATCTATCCTTCTTCCTAGAAAAGAATAAAATGGAACTGAGTTAATGGATGCATCTACTGAACAATACATAATTTCAGCACTAAACTAAATATATACAGGAATGTGGGAGAATATTTATGGATAGATGTGTGTGCAGAGACACATACACCACGAACATATAAACTCACAACTTGTTAGAAGTCCACCTCTCTCCTCCTAGCAGAAACACAGGGGGTGTTTTAGCTTATCTTAATCCAGACTCCCTGCTTCTCCAATATATATTGAGCACTCATTAGTGCTCGTGCATATATTACGTACGTGCCATGCCAATGTACGAACATTTGAGTGAAAGTGGCCCTTCCGATTCCCAACCCCACTGTCTGTGAAATTTGTTTGTGGAAAGGAAGATTTTGTGTGATATATGTCCTAGTATTATCTAATATCACGAATCAGTCCGTCACAGTGAAAGAGAAATTACTAACCTTCACCCTTGTTACGAGTGTCTCATCTTCTTATGCATAAACGTTAATACCTTTTTCAGTGAGGAAGTAATGAAAGCAACTCACACTATTTACTTTGTGATCATAGGTAAACCTGGCTCTAGTAAACCAAGTTTCAGAGGATTAAAACTAAACTTTAAACATAATGAAGCAATGAAACCAAGTTTATGAATAATCATCTAGATTAGTGGATACATGAGTTGCTAAGCAGAGGGAATATGAAGTTTTAATTACGATTCATAACACCATAAGCCACAGAATACCAGGCATTTATATGTCCATAGGTAAATATTACTGAAAAAAAAATAATCGAGCAATGCAATACTTATAAAACTAAATCTTCAGAAATAGGAGCAAGCATCAGTACTGCCATAATCCAATGGGAATCCAAACACAACACCGGTACGTAAAAGATGTTTATCTTTGCAAACTGAAGCATCAAATATTTGAGTGCTCAGGTTACTGTCACTAGGCTGATAAAATGCATCTGTGGGTTTCAAGTTGGTCCACAAGAACCTTTACCTGCAAACTCTCCTCCATAAAACAACGTGGGATGTGCAGATTACTGCAACTCTCAGACATGTATTTGACACCCCCAAAGCTATGAATCTATGCAGTGAATCACTTGGAACTGACACATGACTATCAGCCAGATTTTGATCATAGGCACTGCTGAATCTCTAGGGCAACCTAGTTGGTAGTATGTCATCATATGAACAGGACTGTACTTAAGAGGAAAGCAGGAGAAACCAACTTTTCCAGAAGAGATTAAAATCTCATTTTGGCGTGTGTCTACAGAATAGTCTCAAAACTGAAGCATGGAGTAAACAAATTAATCAAAATCTAAATTGTGAAATGCCAGACTGAATTTCCAAGAATTTCACCCGACTTCAGAAAGAAACTATTTTGTTTCAATTCCCAGAGTAAAATTGCAAATTAAAGCCAATCAACAAACAAAGAAAAAGGAGTCAATATTACTAATTTAAAAAAATGCAAAATGGCTTGGTGGAGAAATTTGTAGACAATATAGCATGATTTGATGTACCCGTGTGTGAAACTGTTTTTGAACTCTCTCTCCCAGTTACATCAGAAGTATCACACCAGAGACCATCTCAGATGCATCAGGTCAGGTACAGTAAGTATCTAAATACACTGACAGAATTCATTCTTGCTAGCTTCTAACAAAAATGCAGGGTACAAGAGACAGCCTCGTAAAAAAGAAAACATCTTCTGTCCCTCAAGTTCTCCGTACTGCTGATTAGAGCAGCTCTTGACTCTTTCCATTGGTGGCAGGTCCTATGGAAGGGGCTGTGGGATCTTGGACCTGAAGAGCAGGGACCCACCCCGCTTGAACTCTGTGTGCTAAGAAAGGGTAGATCTTTATGCTTTTGTCCTATCTATGGCACTCGAGAAACTTCCTAGTCAAGCTATGGAAAACGAAGGCCTGGCCAGGTAGATTTTACACTGGGAATGAAGTGAACGGAGTAAATAAACTGTGTGCTCTAATGCTCGTTTGCTATTGACTGGCTGATTTCTTACCAGCCATCTGAACTGCAGATTCTCCACAGTAAAATGGATATACGTTTTTGTTTACCGTACATGCATTCAGCAGCCTGGTATGACCTTTAGGAGCTTATGGCCCTAAGCTAAAGTTACCTTGTGTTGAGACCCTTGGGAAGAAGTCACCGTATAGAAGTCACTAAAGCTATACATGAAATCCGTGACAGACACAGGACTGGGATTCCAACTTACACCTTGTCAGCTTCCTGATACCTCTCCAATTTCTAGAAAGACTTGGATCTCAAACTCCCACTTTACTATTCATCCAACGGATGCTTCCAAACTTACTCTGGGAGTACTCTGAAATACGTATGTATTTCAAGCAAGTCTCCTGAGCCACTGTCCAAATCACAGCCTTTAATCCACAGTATTTAGCAGCTCTCTTACCTATAGTTTTATATATTCCACGACAAAGGTGTCCTAAACCTGGACCAGTCCAAACTCCACTCTGCCTTAAAAACAAGACCAGAGAAGATTAGCCCTTTCTATTCCGAATGCAAATGCTACCAAGCGACAGCCATATAAAAGGTACACAGAGAGATGGTTAGTTATTTTGACACGTTAATGACAAATACACCAGCTTAGAACTTTCATGTCTCATTATAGATTTGTCTCAAAAATAAAAAGAAAATAAAAATCTACTCTTGAAGTAAGATTCACGCAGATGAAACCGTAGGTAGGCTGGTAAAGAGAGTTAAAGAAAATGTGCAGCTGCAGTCAATGCTAGCATTGATTACTGGATGTTACCATTAGTTTTAAAACCACCACACCTTTATAGCTATAAGAGAAATAAGAGAACTATATCTCGTTCTCTTACACCTTACATATGCCAACTAAGTGAGCAACCCACAGCAACCATTTTCAGCCGTAACTCACTTGAATTGGAATCAGACCAGGGAGAGAAACTTTAAGAGCTACAAGACAACAGTGTTTCTGTAAGCCGTTCATCCCATAGACAGCCCTATTTTCAGTCATACTTAAGATTACAAACACAGAAAAAGACAATGCTGAAGTTAAATATGTTTCTCCTGTAAAAGCACGCATCGGGTGGAAGAGGGAACAGTAGGGTTTCTTTTGTGTCGTTCACAGTTCTACATCACTTGGTAGCCATCCAGAAACATCCTTTCTGGTTATGAACACAGAATAAATTCAATATCCCTTCGGTTATTTTTTTATTAGGCAAAACATATGAAAGTTAGCTACAAGAACTCCACTGATGAGATTTGCATATTTTCAGCATCACCAGATTCGTGCGAAATACACAGGCTGTCAGGACTTTTTCCCTCTCCCTATTTTCTGCAAATAGACAAATCCAGACTTCCCATTAGTTCACCGATGTTGGGGAGTTTTATTTTTAAGTTCTTAAAAGCACTCGTGTTCTTCTTCATAGAAGGTTTGCTTCATTTGATGCCTGAAGTGAAAAATGCACACAAGGACCCAGGTTCTCTTCCTCGTGTGTTTGGACGTGCAGCTGAGGGGCTGACATAACCAGCCCCTGCAACTTAAACTTACCCCAGCTGGGCTACCTCTTCTATGGCTGTGCATCGCTGCCCTCTGGGCTAGCGCTGGTGGTCAGGCACTGAGTTCAAGGAGGTAATGCAGACTAAAACTGCCAAAATAAGTGATTAGTTTCCAGCTGTATCAGCTCCCCAAACCCCCTTGCTACATGGTCACAGGAGAGCCAATGCTGGCCTGGGCGCACGGGTGGGAACGCACAGCCAGGGGTGGACACACAGTGCTGGCATCACTCAATTGCTTCAGCAGCGTACCACCCATGGAGTGGTACCAAGGGCCCAGCCCTCCCCTCTGGGCCTCAAGAGCACGACTTAGTTTTTTGGTGAACTGTCTTGGCCCCTGAGGTACCTCCTTGACTATAAGGACAACCTAAGGTGACTCTTTCGTTCTTCCCACGATTGCTTGACATAACTACGTTTGAGTACTGAGATGAAGCCAGGCTCCATAAAACAATGCAATTTTCTGTTTTCATCGTTCCCCAAACACTCGCCCTCCTCTGAGGACAGGGCTACCAGCTTGCACATAGATTTTCCTGCCAACGCATTGATGCCAGGGAGCCAAGAGCAGTTATGAGGGGAAGGGGAAGGTGAAGCCACCAACCACACTCCCAGTGCTGTCACCAGGATGTTCATACCACACACCTGTGACTACGTCCCCTTGCAGTCGAATAGGCCAGCCGGGCCAGGGAAGCCCATTGCCCATGCACAGATTGGGGAGGAGACTCAATCAATGCAAATGTTAAATGCAAGCGCATTTTGGTAAGACAAGCATCTTGCTTTAACAAAAAGGCAGATTTGGGAAGTATTCAGCTCTGGTCTTACTCCGTTACAACGACGGCCACAAGAAGCATGACCAGGAAATTCTTCTTAAAATACCAAACAAGAAACACATAATCTTTTCAGAAAGTAGAAAGTTTACTGTATCAAATAAGACACTAGAGGTTTAACTGGAACAAACATCAGAGCTCCTTATGCAACTGGATCAGAGACTGAATCATATTCGGGGCATGCCGGTACTACTCGCAATGTACTTCCATCCCACCCTACTCCTCAAGCACACACGATCTACTGCAACTAACTATAAAAGTTTCAGATTTTAAAATTCTATATTACATTTTACATGGAAGTTTCATGCTTTACCAGAATGGTGCTAACATGAAATATACATGCATATATATAAAAAACTGAAGGAAGAAAAGTCTAGCACAAAAGGAAGCAATTGTGTCACAGTGATGACTATTTTAATAGAAGTGCAAACAAAACCTCTGACCCTAGCAATAAATGCAATACACAAGTGTCAAAAACATGTAGTCTTGAATGATCTTTTACACGCCACTTTGTTCACCCTATTAAGATGCTAGTTGTTTCTTTGATTTATCTGATAATAAATTTTTGATGACTAGTGAGTCTCATAAAAATTGCTCTAGTGCTGACTACATTGATTAATAAGCCCAAAGAATCGAAACTGTCAGAAATTCATGTGCAAGAGTAAATTACTGCCAAACATACATTAGATATTCCATAAAATATAGAATAAAAAAGGTTGATTTGGTAATTTTATCTTGCATCAATTTGCTTGATATAATTTATATTCAGGATCATCACTGTCAGTCCTTGCATACCTTTCCTTTTTTTAAAGTCAACATTAGAGTAAATCTCAATTTGGGACAGCCAAGAAATGAACAGGAGACAGAATATAAAATGCAATAATCAAAACTAGCATTCAGAATTTAGCTTCGAAATTATATCCAGTTGAAAGGTGACTAAAAACTGTCTTCTCACAGTTGCAGCTTCTGTAACTAAAATTCACTTCTATTTTAGGAGTCAAAACTGGCACACATATATTTATGCTTAAATCCCATTCTTCCAAAACTGTGATATCTTCTTATTCGGACCTTTGCACGTAGCGTGTTCTTGCAATGCATCTTTGAAGAGTCCTAGACTCTGTGGTCCCAAGTCTCTTTCCTTGGATAACTCCCAAAAACATTTAACATGCAGAAAGTCCCACAAAACTAGATGCTGGAGCAGGCCAGAGGTAGGGATCTGGGTATACATATGATTAGGGATCAAATTTCTCCTTTTTCTGTCAAGGGGAACCATACTTACAGCACTGGGTTTAAGATTTGCTCCATTTACTTCTGCATATATTTACCATCACGTGACAGCATTTTGTTGCAAGATATATGATTGTAGGATTGAAAACCTATCTGATTATAAGTTTATAAGTGAGCTTTAAGGATAACAAAAAGGATTCAGGGAATCATTGTTCCCCATTCAGTGAAATAAATGCTGCTGTTTACATCTAGCACTGGAGCCAGCTTCTTGAAACATCTGGCAAAACTATGAAGAGGACTAACATTCTTGCATTTATTATTATTGCTTTGGTGAAGCTGGAGCAACTGAAATGGTCAGTATCCTAAGTAATTCTACTTACTGTTTATGCTCCCACATACTTCACTTTAGACTACAATTTCTTTCCCCAATTTCCCAACCAAGTGTAATAAAGAAGAAAAACTACAGGATATTTTTTCCTGGGATATTTGACACTAACTGATTTTCAGTATCTCAGATTTTTAGGGTTCAATTATTAATGTGGTTGGGTACAGAATAGAAAAAAGCCATTGCAAAGCCGTAGTCAAAAGGACTTGCCTAAACAGGACCTAAACCTGACTATCCCCAGCTTTAACAGTAGGACATTTCTTGTCTGGATGAAGGAAAGTGTTGAAACACAGGACTGAGAAATCCTGTGTCACATACGGTAGAAGCTCCTGATTTTCAGGTTATACTTTTCAAGAAAAAGTTAATTTTAATAACAAGAATTTAAAATGAAATCTGATCATAACCATTTTCAACACTGTGCCTTAGGTGTAAGGGGGTGTAAAAGTGCATATAAACCGGATGGCAGTAATACCTGCTAAAATAAAATCATGGCTTTTAAAAGGTTTATCAGAGCTTGCACTACAAGTGGCTCCAGCAAATTACACCAGAATCATTCCCTCCTCAGTCTTCCACTGGATAAACAGTTGATAAAGGCAATCATAAAATTAGGGACACTTCTCTATCTAACTGATAGCCCTCACCAGGAGGGTAAAAAAATTGCTAAAGATCACACAAACCCCTCAAATAATGCGAGACTGAAATAAGAAACTGGAGTTCAATAAAAGTCAGCATGTAATAAAACAGATATGACTGCATAGAGAACAGAAATTGCAGACAGTTCTGTTTGATTATAAAAGCGCCACTTTTTAATTTATCTTTCAAATAAAACCAGCAAATGTGTGCAGTAACTCTTCTTGTTCGGTTATAAAGAACCAATCTGAAGAAGAAAACAAGAAAGAAAATTAACTGAATTTTGAAGATTACAAAGAGCTAACAGGCTTACCACTACTTACTGTTAGCTACACAAGCTTACCAGAAAACACTTATTGCTACCAACATGTTTTCCACATTAGTTCTCCATTAGTATTCTTTTGTCTGCCATTTCCTATTTATTCTTCTCCCTGTTGCAGCCTTGAGGATTTTCTTTAAAATGCTCTATCCTTTTTGCTACCTACTGTAAAGCCCAAATTCTGTTCTCTGCAATATCCTCACAAAAAAAAAAAAAGAAAAAGATTAGGTGAGGCACCTTCAGAGAACATCAGTCAAGTTTCTTAATTGCATGCATTTTGGACACACTGCCTTTGGTTAGCAACCACACTACCCAGAAACGTTGAGAAAACCCCTTGAATCCATTGGAGATGAGGAGCTGGACCCATCATGCCCACAGCAGCTAGAGCAGCGGAGCACGCTATTGGATACGAGGCCTTAAAATTGTGGCAGTTCTGGTAAAGTCTAAAACCACACAATAGATCATCACCTTTGTATAGTAGGCATGATGTATTAAAAGCCATCATGGTTCATACAGTAACCTTCAGACCGAGATGTTCCTCTAAAACACATTTGCCCAGGAAGTATCCCGAAGCAATCAGAGGACAATAAGAGAAAATGAATCTGCTACTCTCCCTGGCAGCTTGCCCTAATAAGCATCCTTTTACAAGGTTGTACCTTGCTTTCTTTTCTTAATCTGCTTGACTTCTCTCTCAAATAACTTTGAGGTGTCTGTATCTAAACACATTTTTAACATCCCTTTAAAACTACTGACACCAAAACTGAATTCGGTATCAGCCTCAGCTGATGTTGAAAGTAGTAAGTTCCTATTTGGGTACTCGCTAACCCAAGGCTTCTTTTAGGCCTTTCAGATACAGCATTGAACTGTGAGCTGACAGTGCACTTCCACTATATTATGGCTCTTAAAACATTTTTCAGAGCCAATTGCTTTCTGGAAAGCAGTATTCACTCCTTTTTATCTCCTCCTGTAATCATAACCACAAATGTGTGGTATATCCTGCATACCTTATTCACAGATACGCAACTCTTCTTTGAGCTGCTTTAAAATACACTATGCGCAGGCACAGTTCATTAAGTGATCCAGGACAGCCCATATTTTCCCTGTTGTCTTTTACTAACTTCCCAGGTCATCTACAATTTTAAGTCAGAAATGACTGTATATTTGCTTCCAAATACCTGAGGAGAACATTGAATGGTTCTAGGTCAGATCTCTGTGGAGCTCACCAGAAATGTCCTTGTTGGTAATTATCTCCCAAGACCTATCAGACAGTTATTAATTCTTCTTAGTGTTTTATTGTTTATATTTATTATACAGTGCTCATTTGCTAATGAGAACGTTGTGCAGCTGTACAAGCTAAATGCTTCACAAAATTCTATGCAGTTAAAGAGTTGCCTTGACCAACCAACCATTTATAATGTTTCTTTAGGAAATAGCTCTCAAAAATCATACTCATGCCTTAGTTGTACAAATTATATTCATAGTACAGTCATATTCTTTAAATCCTCACTAGTAGAATCCCATGTCTCTGCTTCACTATTTAACCCAAAATTGATGTCAGAGTAAACTAGGTCATGATAACCCAGTTTGGTCTATTCACCTTCCTTGATGTTGGAAGGATACTAGCACTTCTGTTACTTTTTGGCATTTCCCTGACACCACAATTTAATTAAGACTCAACTTTGGTGAGTCCAGGCTCTGTCAATCAAGTCTCCTAAACCTTCTGAACACATGTCCACAGGCCTGGAGGTTTAAAACCATTTCTCACAACAAAATGTTGGTCAGGCTTCTACTTAGTGGACTGAGAAATAACTCATCCTATTTGCACTGAACACAGAACAAAAGCACAACAGAACATGACTTTCCTTCCTTCATCATTATTAATAATCTATCATAGTTCAGAAAAGGGCCCATTTAATTTCTAGGTTTTATCATGATCAGATAGCCATAACCAGTCTCTCTGATGAATAAGAGCCTAACAAGATAGATCCTAGTTTGGATCGGCCCTCTTTCCCCTTGCACATACTTTATTCAATCCCACCTATCATTTTTCCTGCTCAGGAAGCCACTTGCCTGCAGATGCACATCTCGCACTTTGCTTGCTTCCTTGCTTAGACCCCAACCTGTACTCCAGGCCAGGTCCTCGATTCTCTTTCTTACCAGTTTCTTTGACTCATCCTGTTTCTCATTTTTAATTTTACCATAATCACCACTGATTTTTAACTCAGCTACTAATCTTGCCTTGCCCTACAGTTAGATGCAACTTTGTCTTGTTTCCCTACTTAAATCCTGTATCCTACTGTCACTGCTTCCCTACCTTTGGTTTCATCAAGTTCTCAGCTTCTGCGCTTTCCTCACTTCTTCATTCCAATTCTGCTTCTAACACAGCCCTAGACAACTGCCCCAGTAACTTAAACCCTGGGTTATTATCCTTGACATGGTAAATGGATTAGTGCATAATATTCTAAACTTTATATGAAAGTTCACATCAAAGGGAATGGTAATATCAGTAGTTAGACCAGTATTTATATGTGCAGTATCTGTATCTGTCAGATACATCAGTGATAGCTTTGTTTTTATTACATATCCATCTTAGTAATATATAAACACAAATATACAGAGATACTGTTTTTCTTGTTTATCTTTCAACATGGGTTCCAGTTTGCTCTTCTTTTGGGAAGAGTTACAGATTTGCATGTAAATGTTGTCTAAAGATGTCAGGACTCTGAGTCATCTATTTTCTCTGTTGGAAATAATGTACTAATATATTTATCAATTTTTAAAATACAGCCAATAAATACAACATTTGGTTGGAATACGAATCAGTATTTTCATATAAAATATACAGTAACATGCCTTTGATACAACAGAACCAAATGCCAATGACATTTTTATATTTCCCCACATCAGGTTGATAAAAGATTTTTATTGGTTAATTAAAATTTTTACTGGTACGTGATCAAAATGTGTGAACCAGGATTGTTAACACTTGTTTATTTCTTAGCTATGATGGATCTTGCTTCCTGCCATCCTTTGAGGGAAGTTTAATTTGCTGTGAGTTCACCTTCACAGGAGATGCGGCATCTCAGAGAATTTCACCTAAGGTAGATCACTGAGGTCATCTCTTTTCCACCATCTTTACGCAGTTTTGAAACCATCCTAAAATACATGAGGTCACAGCTACCACTGGCACAGATGGTACATCCATGTCAGCGGCCAAATGGTAAAGATGCCAGGCTAAAAAGTCACTGAAATAGAGGTGACCTCCAGCAATGGACTGTTGGACACAACACCATCTTATTTCTTGTACAGGGTCCAGGACAATCACACTGTGCAAGCGAGAAGGGAAAAGAAGTACTTACTAAAGGTTCATCCTATGAGCACACACACAAAAGCAATCCCTCTAGGAACAAGAATACCTGTTTTAGAAGTATTTGTAGAGCTGAGCCTAAGAGAAAACTAATGCATGAAGCCTTCTATTCCACAAACTACCAAAAAATACTAGTGACAAAAGAAAAGAAAAATAAAGAAGGAAAATAGCATTTATTATGGCCTATTTTTCTTAGCAAGGCAGGGTAGACTCACACTATCCAAGTTCTTTAAATCTTCATTGACCTTTGAGCATCATAGAAAGAGCTGAGGCATCTAATCGTACTCCTTTGAATCAAATCTACATTAGATGTTTAAAGCAATTGATCTGTGTTCCTCTTTATGGTCTTTATTTCCCCGAGCGCGTCCAGAATACTCACCATTAGAAATTACTCCTGAGATCATACTGTGCTCAATTCGGTTCTTTTCGGTATTGTTACAAGATTAGATAATGACTGGATAATACAAGAAGTTATTTAATTTTACTTAGAGATAGCCAAAGAGAAGCATTCTCTCTTCAATCTAAGTGGAGAAAGGAATATTATGAAGATTTTTATAACCCCAAATGAAATTTTCCTAATGAATATATAATTTATATAATAACAATTAATTATTAGGTTATTAAAAATGTTAGTAATTTTAAACTATTGCACAAAACTGCCATACATGTTTACTTAAACAAGCTATTAACTGCAGGAATATGCAAAATAATCTTTTGCCTTATTTATATTAACAGACAACAGAGCTTTGTCTCCCTTAGCTTAACGTCAATTGCACTGTGCAGTTACCTAAATACACAGGGAAAATCAGAAGACATGAATACAGGAGCACAAAGGTCTGCCCGCATCACAGACATGCCATCCCTCTGCCACAAGCAATCACATCATATACTCCTGCTCAAATTCATCAGTGGTCACTTTGAAACAAACAAGATTTTGGCCTTCGCTTCTGATAGAAATAGCCTTCTGAAAGAAGGTTATCACCTTGCTTCCTTAATAATTAGAGACCTTCCTTCAAATATACACCTGACCAGCTTATTTATATTTGTTATGGCCACCATTTTTTTTAACGCCTTAAATGAAGTCTCTTCCTCCCTCCCTCCCTCCCAATGACAGCAATGATCTCTGTTATCAGTCTTTGCTTTGCTAAATAAACCAAATAACTTTTAAATCGCCTCTTGCTTGGCTCCTCATTCCTTTTATCATCCTATTATCCTTCCTCACTTTGCCTGTTCCTGCCAAAAATCACCATTCATGAACATGATGACCAGAACTGTGTAATATTTCCTTTTCTGTACTGGAACATTTCCACTTTCTTAACCCAGCTCTGGAGATTGTGCTTCTCTTTCTCTTCCCCTCCCTCCAGCATATCACACTGGTGGCTCACAGAAAACCTGTAACTAATACACCCAAGCCTTCCTCTTCATTTCCTAATTCTTCCTATGTGGCGTGCTGATTCTCCTCTGTGCTGCTAGCTTTGTGTCATCAGCAAACATCACTTAAATACTCCTGCTTTTTGTGCTAACGTATAAAAATTAAATTCTTGCAGGCCCAAGACCGTGGTGCACAAGTAACACCATTCCAGGACAATCTCTCCTCCTATCAGTTCAACCTGCTGATGCCTCCATCCCAACTGTTGGCAATTCCCACTTCCCCAGCATGCTTCCCAACCACCAACCCATGGATTTTTTACTTGTTTCACCTCTTTCCACACCGTGATAGGTGGTTTTACTGATCACCATCTTTACATCTTGGACAGCACCAATCACGCAGCTGAAATTTTATAGGCTTAACAATTGTGGAATAAGAACATGAGTTATTTCAGGTTACTATTTAACTCTGAGTATCTTGCCAGTTTCCTCTAGTTGTTAAAAATAAATGCTGAAATACTCTTCCATTAATATAACCCAGAAGAAGAATCTCTTACGTTATGACCTGTGTCTGCTGCCCTGGAAGTAGCTGCTACATAATAGGGGGGGGTCCAGTACAACAATTCATTCTCAAGAAGAAAGCTGGAGCGATTGTCTCTAAACAGAGGACTGAATCAAGAGTGGATTTTTCCAGACTGTCACTGCTGATAAAATGAGGTTTTCAATTACAATGCTTAGCACAGAGCAGCCTGCCCAGGGAAACCTATGTTCCAATGCTGCCAAGCGATATATGCTCAGCACAGCATTTGTCAAACCATTTCCTCTGCCAAGAGTTACTGTGTCAGTCATTAAAATGGCTTGCTCTTCTACCACCTTTCCTGATGGAAATGTGAAAAGTGCAACTTACTTCCTTTCGCAAAACATCTTCTCAAGACTCCTGACTCCAAATTGACTGCGTCATGGGGAAAACCTGCTTTCTAGAAACTTAACAAACGGTGACTGTTCTATCATAACTCTGCCTCACTGAAATAAGGAGACCAAACAGGGAGATAACAATCATTAAATAAAGTGTAAAAAGGTGATTGCTGGGTTCAACGGCAGCTTAAAAATGCTAGAAGTCTGAATGCTATTCTAAGCAAGACCTAGGAAATTATTTTGTTTTAGCTGAGATTACACTATCAGATGATGATGACTGCAATACTCTGCCGTGATAAAAGCAAAATCACTACCCTTTCTGTTACAAGAACAAACAGGCAAAGAGCGAGTTTCACATGAAGATTGATCAAAAGCACATAATTAATGCCAGAATAATGCCAGAAATGTACCCAAAGAGCAGCTTTCTGGATTAACTTTGCTGTAAATGCCAGCAGCCAAACCCACCCACTGGTACCGATTGCACGTCTCAACTTTACCTCATCTTGCTCAAATCACTAATTATCTTACACTGATCCTGACGAGCATCACAGGATTTCAGTTCTTCATGGGACCTTAATTCACTGTTTTCTTTCAAACACTCATGTCTGCCTGCACTTGTCTAGGTACATTGTAACCACTAAATCATACAATCCATCATCTCTTTGTCAGTACCCTAGACAGAGAAGATCCTCTAAGAATATGCTTACAACATAAAAGTCACTTTGAAAGTTGACTGAAGGCATGAATAAAAAATAAAACATTTAATTAAGCCCTTTGAGGAGATGAGGTCGCCATTACCCTTTACTGTTTGAGCAAGTTCTTCAACTGCTTTTCAACACTATCATGACACCACACGGTGAGTTTAATGGCAGCTCCTGAGTATATGTAGAATCAAAGCCAAAATTCAGCTTACTAACTTAACTTTCAGAAAGTTAGCATGGCAGTCAGAGATTAAGAATCATTATATACTTGGCAAACTGACCTATTTCCAAATGATGCTGTCACAGGATGATATGTGTAGTGGGCATATTTTAGCCAACAAAAGCTAGCAAAGTGCCAAGAGCTGCTGAATTTCCTGTTAAGGATTAAGAGCCCCTCCGCACACATTTTCTGCCACAATATATGGCCCATCTTTTTGTCAGCACAAGTCTTCCCTGAAAAATGAGGGTTGAAAAAAATCACCTGGCATCATTTCTCATGAAAGGTAAGGAAATTAAAGGAAATGAAAGAAGCTACAAAGTAAGAAGAGCTGATCTGAGTGTCCTACTGGCTAACACGCTTCTAGAAGCAAAGTGCAATTCCAGTTTTATACTTGGTGCATAAGTACCATGTAAAACAGTAGTACGAAAATGTAAAAGTACGCAAGACAAATGACATTTTATCTTTAGACATAATCATCCCTCATGGGTGTCATGCCTACTTACCAATTAATCACTAGCGCATGAATATCCTAAGACAAAGCTAAAAATGGGCTGTAATTTTTCACTAAATATGCTTGAAACAGCCAGTACATTTCACAAAGGAAAGAAGTTTGTGATCTATTTGGTAGTTGCTTTACAAGTGCAACCTCACAGAATCTGACTGGAAATATCCGATATTGACTGCAGCATACAGTTACGGCTTGTGCCGGCCATCAGTAGAAACCTCAAGGTTTGGTAACGTGACTGCGAGTGCATTGCCACGACTGAGTTACCACTTTCTGGCTGAGATAACAGCAACTGAGTAAATACAATGTTCTAGTCATCGCAAACACAAAATAAACTGTATCAGCATAAACCCACTTAGTGAAACGTAACTTGTTATGCCCCTGAAACTTGGCACTTGTGATTGTATGAGCATACCCTCTCTGTCTTAGCTCGTATAGACAATGTTAGACTTGTAAACAAAGTAAAATCAGTATTTCCAATCAGCCAGCAAAAGCAATGGGCATAGGGAGACAATTACCATCTCTGGAGCTCAAATTCCATCTACCATATAGATGCATAGTTCCTGCTTTATGAAAGTACCTGAAAGTAAACTTACTGATCTGATTGTTAGCTGCTAATGTATGTGAGCCGTTGTCTCTTCTCAGCGTTGCAAGTGAGGTTATCTAAACAGCATTCTATACAATCATCCATTTAACTGTACTGCTTTGTCTTAGAAAAAGTTAAGCTGGCTGGGTCTATGAAATGCTGCAAGTTAATTTTTAAATTTTTCTTTTTGCTGAATGATGCAAAAAAACCCCAAGAGTTCAATTTTGCTTAGACATCTACAGAGAAAATTACTACATTCACATCTCAACTTTGTGATTTGCTTAATGAGAAAAAAGACACAGTACCCAGACATAGGCTCTGAAAGAAAAAGGAAGTTGAAGATGGTGTATAGTTGTTAGCGGGAAAAGATCAAAATTTCGTCACAAAAAGGAGTTTTCATTTCTTCTGTGTTCACAGCTTATTTGCTTTTGTGCACAATAATGCTACTAGACCTGATACCTAGATTATGTCATTGCTTATGAGTTTTAACACCTAAAATCAAATGCAAACAGAAAAACGTCTGTAGCAGGTGGCATCCAAGTAATTCTCAGATCACATATTTAAAGGAAACTGGAAATAAAAAGGACAATCTTTTTCAGCAG
>NW_008825410.1:5602025-5621877 GCF_000699105.1 Pygoscelis adeliae
CACAAACTCTCTTTTTAGCATGTGAAACAAGTACAATCAAGAATCAATAGAAGTTGCTACTGGGATTCTAACAAAGTTCTACAGATATTTTTAATTTATGGTTTAAATATAAAATGGTTATATGCTGAATATAAAAAAATTACATCTAATTATTAACATTTGCATGCATTTGGTTTTCATCACTAATCTTTGAAAATAATGACTTTTTATCTGAATAAGCTTCTAAGATCAAAATAGAAGCCATGAATAGGCCATGGAAAGATTCTTTGATTTTATTTTTTCCCCCATTAATGGGTAGAGTCTTATTTTGCTTACACTGTTAACTATACAGGCTTCAAATATTTACTGTGGACAAAATCAGCCCATTAGCCAATAGGACACTGTTACACCTCAGCAAAGAACAAGACAGCAAACATAATACGGCTGATTTAAAACAAAGAGCAACAAGTTGAGGCAAGTGATGAAATACAGAACCTTTTATGTCAATTTTGATTGCACAAGGGAAGTTGCCAGAGCAGTTTAATATATCCACAACTACTAAATCTTTTTTTTTTTAATTATAGATACAAAACAACAGCCCCCCCCCCCCCCAAACTGAATATGGGTCAAATTCTCAAAATTGCACTTCAGTCCTTGAAACTTTGCTGTCCTCATGATGCCCAGAGTTGTCCCTGTGAGAACTGCATGAGGGTCCCTAATCTACATTGCTCAGCAAACAGAAATATAAAATTGGGAATAAAAAAATTACAAAACATTATCAAGAAATCTAGATGCAGCTACACAATGGACTATAGGGAAGGGATGGTCTAAGGAGATAGACAGCTGCTTACCTACACCCTGTCTGTAGTACAGACTACTACTGGAGGAAGGGTGTTGCAGCCTACTTAAATCTATTAATAAATCTACCCTGAGAACACATATTACAGCATAAATTATCAGGACACTTCTGAGACACACAGTTTTTGTAACCACTCTCCCATTTGTGATCCTTTTCACTTAAATTCTGTAAATGAAGAACAGCCTACAAAAGCCATTGCTGGATCATTCAGTTTCATATAGAAATTTACATCTCAGTTACTTAATTGGAATCCCAAAACCTTCACTCGTGAATACTTCCCTTTGGTATTTGAGTTCAGACCGCCACCATATTAAAAAATTGTCAGAAATGCTTCTAAATTATTAAAATATATTTTTTAAATCATGGGGAAACACAAAAACTAACTTTCCAACCTAGAGGTTGTACTGTGTTGTACTACCTGTTGCTTCTAGGAAGACAGCATCAAGATTGTTGTCAGACACGTAAAAATAACTTCCCATCTAAAGTTTTACTGTGGAATGGCAACATGGAAATTTTTACTGAAAAGAAATATTTCAGTTCAGTGAATGATTAGAGACATTATTTCCTAAACACACACTTAGCATTTGTACATAGAACTTTTAATTAAAATGGAGAAGTCCCAACATGAGGTTTATTTTTTTCCAGTTACACTGTTGAAGTACTAGTATCTGTATTTGAATTTCCAGGGTTGTAGACTTTTGTAAACCAGTCCACAACCAGTCCACATCAAAACAGGTTTGAATTCTGGACATCCTTTTTCAAAACATAACAACCTGCATCCAAAAACATTAACAAACACTTATTTCAACCTATAAAACCTTACTATATATACTTCAAATTAGTCCTTCCGAAAGGCTCATAATGGTTGCTCTTTTACATCTCTGATGTTACTTAATAGCTCTTAGAAATGAACAGCAAATGCAGGACAATATCAAACAGTCTTTGTGCTTTCCTAACATGTCTAAAACATATTTATTTACCTTCTTGTCAGCAAAATTCTTTAATATAAATGTACAGGTTTGCATATTTGCCCTGAATACCAAGCTACTGCATGAATTATGAAAGAAGGGTGTAGCTGATAACACTTTGCCAAATACACTACAGAAAAAACCCAACACAGCTACAGTATACAAGTGACATACTTACTATTTATATGTTTCTGAACGAATGTATTCAAAAACATGAGATACTCCCAGCTGGAACTGGTCAGCAATAGGGGTAACCCAAGGATTGTTCTCTGCTTTGAAGACTTGCTTTTGACCAGTCAAATCCAAATTACCTGAAAGGGATTAAAGAAAACAGCATATGAAAAGAATTTGAAATATGAAAAAATTTAAAGAAATATCTTGCTGTGAATATAAAACCTTTCATTCATTTCAGAGAGTACAACCATAATAAAAGCAAATATTTCAGTCTTTGTGGAGAGGAAAAGGAGGACATAGCAGTTCCCACCACAATGGATGCAGTTCCGCCCTACTCATTTCACAGTGCTACTACACATTGCACAACAGGATTGAACTCGGCCCGTTGTATATAATATTTATTCATCAAATTAGTTTTAAGCAGGGTTTAATAGTGCATAGGTGTTGGGGTGTCCTTCTGCAGGCAAGTAAATTCACTCAGCGTGGGCAGAACAACTGCAGTAGAATTTGGGGCTTCCTGATTCCTAATTCTGAACCTCCTAGCTCTGTTGCGGGATTAAAAGTCTCAAGTAACTCGACCATTAAACATAATCTTCAGGCCTATGGGACAATTCAGCAAAGTATCCCTCTCCACCATGGCTTCAGGGATAAAAGGAGAATGACCCTGTGGTAGGAGTTTGCTCTGCTGAAGCTTAGCATTGCAAAGCATTTCTCAATCACTGCTCCAAGCATAATGTCAACAAGCAATGCCCAACAGGCTTTCTGCCTTCCCAATGCCCAACGTGTTGTTTGTAGCGAGATCCTACTGCTGATCTGTGGTTCAAGTTCTCTATACTGAGAAAAACATCATTCTTGCAACATGCCAGTTTTAAGTCTTCCTGTCAACAGAATAGGTAAGAGACCTATTAGGGGTTTGCTTGAGGTTTGGTTGTTTGTTTGTCTGTTTTGTAAACATTTACCACCCAAAACCAAAACAGTACATGCTCTACTGAAACTCCTCATGACTATGAATACAACAGGCTGAATTCCAGGAAGGTCTAGCCATTGAAATATTTTTTTATGTTCTTTAATTTAAAGTAAGAAATCTGTGCTACCATTTTAAATTTATTTTTGTGAATTTTGTGATGAAGAGAGGCCTACCCTCCTCTCAGAAATATAAAGTAACAAATAAAAAAGTAAAATAATCTTTAACCATGGGAAACAACACACACAAAAATTACAAGGTTTTGAAGACTGATTGAGCCAAGTTGTCAGAGAAATCTGAAATCAACCTGATGTCCTAGCTTTTCAACATTAAAGGCACTCATGTACGTAGCATGAACACACACGCATGCTATGGGAGCTACTGCAAGCCACATGCTTGCTGGCCGTTTCGGTTGCATGTTCTACATTACAGCTAATCCTTGACACGTTTCTCACCATAAAAAGGGTTAACACAATTAGAGTAAAGACAGACCATTATACCATGTGAAAAGATGTCATGCATCTCATATTCGCCTATCAACAAGTTACCATTACCTTAGCAAGCTCATCTGTCAGCTGTCTGAGGCCTGTTCTTTTGAAACGGCAGGCAGGGAGCATTTCACCCCTCTGTCAGTCAGGCGGCAATTGCCCTCGCTGCCTCACGCTTCAGTGCGCCTCGTTAGGAGCCTCGCACCCATCTCCTTTATTAAGGGACTCGGCAGCCCTGTTCTAACAAGGATCAGGAAGCAGGATTAAGTACTGTGACAAAGAGGACCTAATAAGCTAGAAACTGGTGTGTCTAAATCTATGCTGGCTCAAGGTGCAGGCTCACGCTGCTCATGATTCAGTTTTCAGGCACAGGCCACCAGGGAAGCGAGCCAGCACTGTGATTAGCCATAACCCTCTGACCGGTGCTGCTATGAAGATTATGTATCACTCAGGGGCTTGCTTTGCAATTGCAAATTGGATTTTCCATTTTACTACCTGCAAAAAAACACATACATTGCTCTCCAAAACTACCAATGCTGTAAGCACTCACTTGTAATTACTGCCCTGCAAGTACTGCATCAAGGTAAAATGATCAATCTGTGTACAACTAATAAAAATAGTTGAATTTGGGGAGGCAAGCTTGGCCCCATCATGGGTCAAATTCAATGTTGCTTACAGGAATAAGTCACACATACCCAAAATCTCAATAGCCAGGGTCTCAGCCGAATCCTCTCGTCTTGAGCTGTGTCAGAAATTTACCTCCCAGGGAACGCTGCCGTGTGTTTCCATCCCTGCAGCGCAGTGTGCCCACTTCCATTCCAAATACCACATGGCCCATTTAAATGTAATTAATGGTAATAAATACTATTCTAGTAAAGCCAAAGAAATCTTACAGCAAAAAGAGGACTGCTCAAGCAAAATGAACTCTAGGTCTCCATGCCAAAGTAACCACTTCATTTTCCTCCGCTTTCTGTTTTTCCTCAAAACACTCTGGGGGCAGGTACAGATATTACTTTTTACCTTCAGAGGGAAGGGGCAGGCAGAGTGCCTAAAGGATAAAATTAATCTTGTTACAGAGAAAACTGGGGCACCCAAAAGTCCGGCATCTGCACTGAAATCCACCCCCTCTCTGCCCAGGATGCCCCTCTGAGACCCCCCCCCACAACAGCGCCCCGCACACCCTGTCCCACCGGCTGCGTACAGCTGGGGCGAGAGGTCAGCTGCCACCTCACAGCCCAAGCTTTTAATTGAAGAATTTAATCAAATGTTGTAGTGTAAAAAGGAACAAGTCATCTGTCCTCATGGCAAGCACCAGGCAGAGAGTGGGTGCTCCTCCACAGGGGAGTAAAGGAGGGCTGTCTTACAGAAAGCAGGAAGGATGGGGCACCCAACGCCTTAAACTCCTCCATGTTCGATACAGAAATTTCCATCTGGAAATGAAGGACACAAATGGGCAGAAAATTAAGCAGGATAAGTCGTCACAGAGAGCCTGCCCTACCTTATCAGCACTAGGGAGGAAACAAAGTCTAACACTCCTGCCATAAGGCAAGCCACTTGAGAACAAAGCAGCCATATAATTAAAACTGGGACAGGATGAAAACATGTCACTCCTGCATAACCATTTATTGCTCGGGGCCATATCCTGGTGTCCGTTCTGGGCTTACAACTAAACCATGTGTGAATTGAGGGCTTACCTAATTCTGCTCTGGCTGCAGGACATCCAGGAGTCCCAAGCACAAGGCTGAAGTCTCAGTAACATCTCAGGAACAGTACGTGCTGGGGTAACCAAACACAGGAGCCCTGCATGAACCTTCTGCCCCAGTGCACCAAGATGAACCCAGCAGCGCAGAAGAGATGATCAAACCCACCTGAAGCAATAGCTCTGGTACCAGGCTCACTGCAGGCGTGCTGTGCAACTGGACACCAGATGTGTCCCTGTCCCCCCCGACACACCCAACAGTCTCCTTGCCTAGACTTTTTTTTTTATGGCAGCACTGTGCTAAGAAACGCTGTTATTCCATCCCTGCAGCACTAGAGCCATGGGCCAGGGAAAGAGCCATGGCAGATGCGCCTTTATGCGTATTGTCTAACAGCAGCATCAGCAGAACAGTATCCCCAGGCCTTCAGGATATTTATATACTGTTCTGCTACACGGATCACATCAAATCCCTTGGATATTTTTAGTAAGCAAAATAGAAAATTGCTTCTAGTAAAAGGCAAAAGTAAAAGTACTGAAGATAAAATCACAAAATATATTATGGTTAGAGATTGCATTGGTCATTGCTGGTTTGTTCTTTCCATATACATCAGCCTATTAAAAAATATTTATTTATCATCTCTAAAATTTGGCATAACTAGTAGACTAAACTTGTATTTCTTCATAATGGACTTAAGGTTCTTGATATTTTGCCATACTGAAAGAGACCAACGCCACTGAAATGCATTACAGTCACACGACTCTGGTAAGAGAGGAGGAGAAGGCTATCCTTGTCCTTAAGACTAGTCAGCACAGCCCCTTTCCTAGATCAAAGAGATGTTTGTCAAATTATTTTTGAGTGCTTCTAAAATTATTCTTATAAATAAATAAATAATCAAAACTATATATCCCATAACCCAGGTCTAACATACCTAAAGAACCTTCTAATTTCTAAGCCTGAAGGATACTTTTTTTAAGCTTTCTATCTTGAACAGACATAGATTTCCAAGTAGGAAGAATGCAAGGTGGACATATGCTGCTACCAGTGAGCAGACACTGAAAAAGAACAGAGTCTGGAAGAGAGAAGAGCAGAGATAAAGGTCTAACAGCTGACTGCTGTGGACGACCTGCACAGAATGACCAAAAGCCTTCTAAAAGGAGCCAGCTGTGCGGTCTTAGAAATACCTGATCTTGGCTTTTTTTTTTTTTTTCCTGTCTCAGCACTCATTGTATCTAAAGATGATCCTGAACCATTAAGTTTGATTGGGTCAGTGTCACTGAACTTCTGTGTTTAACCCACCTTAAAAACAAATTGTTCCTATGCCCAACTAGTACGCTGTGCAGACCTGAAAACTGTCTGCTGTCCAAATCTCGTTAGCTGCCACCTGCAAGCTACAGTAAATAGATCTACACCAAAATAAACCCTTGAAAATTCAAGGACAAAATCAAAGTATGCATATTTTTAATTTTCATGTATTCCAGCTTATGCCACCCATTGACTAAAAATACCATTTATCACTGCTTAAATTCAGAGCTCCCATAGCCATGGGTGAACAGAAGGGATGTCTCGTATGACAGTGGGCACACCCCATCCTGAGTGACATTAAAGGGAAGAGGCAGCTACAGTTTCCCTGCACCTCCCTCAGTAAATCTATCCTGCATTTGATCTAAAACGTTAGTTAATGTTTCTTGTTATTTTCCTTCAGTGCCATTAAAATAAAAAGTGGTTTGTGTGAACATTCATGTTTTGCTCAACTGCCTGCAAAGGTCAGAAAAGAGCTCATAAAAGCAAATAAAATGCTGCCTCCCGCAGTCATGTTTGCAGAAAATAAGTGTCAGAGACAGTGATAATGCTACCTATCACTTTGACCAAGGGTATCTCCAGACTTCCCAGGCTCCTCCTGTCCATTAGATCTAGCCTGCAAGCACCTCTTACATGCAACTATAAGCCACTCATCCTCTTGTGACGTATGATATACCGAGTGTATGATATTATAATATTTACCCAATGTATGTATACTTAAGGTATAGTAAGGTATGACTAGTATACATAGGCATTACTTCAATACAAACAAAAGAAAACAGAATTAACACAAACCTGACTTGTCCTTTCCACTCAAATGCCCCTTGGCAACACTTTAAATACTTTCAAAAATTAAAAGGTGAAATAAAGTAATTAAACAACTCTGACATTTTAGTACTGAACATTGGCATTCAGCATAAGAAACATGATCCTAGCTGTAAAATGCCAGATCAACGCTTCTTTGTAATGGTTTAAATTCATCCCTAGTGGAGCTTCATTAAAATCAACGGAAATAATTTTTAGCCTCTATACTGTTGAGTTTCACATCTGTATCCTGTTGATACTCTGACTCACCTTCCAGCCTACACTCTACTGCACTGACCTCAAGGAGAGTCTTCAGGCTGTAACACAACCCTTTTAGTGATTCCTCTTAAGACTGCAATTTAAATGTTCTTTCCCTTTACAACACAAAGGTCTTACTCTCTCATTGTCATACATAAGGACAGGAGGAATGAAATTAATTTTATTTCTTTATTTAGATATAAATACCCTTGAATCCTGTTTTATGAAAGGTTAAGTAAGGGATCAATCCACTACACTAAATTTAAACTTAGGTTATATGTAAAAATACATCTGTTCCGGCTTGGTTTAGATGTGCTTTACACTACAGGGCTTATAATTTTTATTACTTTTGTGGCATGTGCTTTGTCTCCATAGAGAGAGAGATTGGTTTAAGCGTGGGGGTGGAAGAAATATCATGACTATGATGTCATAAAAATGATACCAAAGCAATTAGTTGTGAATGATGTCTTAAAATCTATGTAAAAAAATTAAAGTATATACTGATTTCTATGCCACAAAATGTTATCAAAAGCAAATGATTTTTACACCAGTCTTCAGCACATATAAGCTGTGGATCAGTAACTCGTATCATTCCTATAAACAAGTAAGATCATCTCTGCTTTGAAGACCTCTACCACTTTTGAAGAATTAGTAACAGAAGAGAGTAGATTTAAACAGTAGTTATAAAGGAGCAGTAAGACAACAGAGAGCAAAGACTTCTTGTACGTAAGTGAAGTGTGACTCAATCTTTTTGGAACCAGCAGAAATATTCACAGAAATATTCAGTATGATAAACAAATCTACAGCTCCATAGCATATCTTGAAAATATACATTTGCTTATTGATGAGTTTCTATGCACTAAAAGAAAACAACTAGTAAATCTAAACCTAGACTGAAGCGCTTCCAAAAGATCAATCCCAGCAACACTTTTGCCCTCTTGCCCCTACAGTCTTGTACTGGACGAGGTCTAACAGTATCACTTGGAGTCACCAGCACTTCAGAGAACCCCGAAACAGCATTTGTGGTGGTTTTACGTAACAGGGGAAAAGGTTCAAGACTCAAATAATAAGTCGTCAGATTCAGTATGTACAAATAAATCAAACAGATACTCCAGAGCACCCATCACACAGAAGCAGGCCAGGAGTCTTCCTCTGACTGCTTTCCCGACCACACGGATGGGAATGTCTGCAGCCTCACCTGTGAGCGTTACACAGGAAGCCCCAGGGTAAGAGAAGGCTGAACGAGCGATCTGAAAACCAAACACTGAAGCTTAAGCCTATCCTCAGTTTTACAATTATTTTCAGGGACAGAAAACAGGACTGCAGATATTGTAACATCACACATTATTCTAACAACTTCTTAGATGTAAATGAGAATTTCCAATAATGAGTTCAGAGATTAGACCCCCACTTGAATACATGTAACAGTAAATCTCTGTGTCAGTTCAGTAATTGAAGAGTTTAACAGAGACATTTCAAACAGAAAAACATCTGGTCTGAAAAACATCAGGAGATGGAGACTCTGCCAGTGGTGTCTCGTTCAAATGGTTCATCACTGCATTCTTTATTTCAGCGCTGAACCGAGCTGCCTTAGTTCTCAAACACTGCTGCTGTAGTGATTCTGCTCACCTACAAGGGAGAAAGATGACCTGTGCTTTCTTCTCGTGGAGTTAGTGAGGATCGGCAGCTAAGTCTCCTCTCGCTCTTCCCTTTGATAGGTTAAATAAAGACTGATTATTCTGTGTGATCCCAGAATAGCTACTCCATTTGCTTCAAGTCTTAGCAAAAGGATGACAGCTGAAATAAATAAAGTAAAAGCAGACCAACTAAACCTTGAATCCTTTTATCCTTGATGTAAAGGTGAAGTGGTAAAGGGCAAACTGGTATTGCCTCAGCTACCGCTACTGCAATTCTAAGGGAAGAGGATTTTACTTCCAGCACTGTCCCACCTCAACCTTGCATAGAAGAGAGTTTAAAACAATGTGAATTTAGTCCTGACATATTTATAAGAAATTCCAGCATCATAGCAAAGGTCAGCCAGAATCATTATACCAAAGTGTAATGGGGAGTCTGCCACGAGGAGACTTTCACTCCAGAATGTGTCAGGACTGAAGATGAAGCCTAGGAAAGACAACAGAACAGATGAAATGCTGAACTTCTCCATTAAACTACATTCTAGGTATTAAGCACAGGCAGAATATAGACCTAACCTGGCTGGGCAAACTCACATTTCCATATTCAGGTGACAGGAGGAGTGGTTAACTCTCCTGGGGAACAAGGGGAGAGCCCTGGCAATTTCTACCATCGCTCCACACAACAAACCTGACCTTAGCGGGACAACTAGTAGAAAGAGTAAATAATATTAACATTCGCAGATGGAAGCCACAAAACAGGAACTTATTCAATGCAGCACACAAGGCACTCCTGGCCAAACAACATTCTGCTAATGGCTTGTACTTCCACATGACAAATCACACTGTTTCAACAGCCAAACTCCACCACACACAGCCGTCAGGTACCAAGGCAACCAGCCTGGCTGATGCCATCGCGTGGGTAGCTGAGGGGAATGGCAGAAGAAACAGCATTTTGACAAAAATCCAAGAAATTACTTCAAAATGTTTCCTATATTCCTTCTAAAATTATTTCAAATTACTTACGACTCGATTAAATTAATTTCTCCCTCATTTCTCCCACATTCCTAATGTAAGAGAGAGACCATTTACTAGAAGACCTACAAGTATTGCTTAGTTTCACCGATTTCTTTCTTTGAAAGGTGACACATTGTGCTGGAAATACCGTTTCCTTCACCGCTCTGTGTTAACAAATGTCCAGCACGGACCGCAATCTCGAGGGGCAAACCGACAGTCACTGCTAAGTGTTCCCAGTGAGGAAACCCAAGAAACACACTACGCAGCAGACGGTTTTTGGAACAAAGGGAATTATCTTTGATGTTAAACTACTTTGACATCACATTGTTTTAATGGCACAGGAAGTATTACAGGCTTAGAGGATCAGCATCCCAATTTATTTTGAAACATATTGCACATTTTTTCCAACCTCAGAAACTCCCCTGGGATTCTCAACTACACTGGAATTCAACAGAGCATACTCTCTTTGAAGGGTCCCTATCAGACCAAAATCTAGTTAATTTATAAATATGAGTTCAAAAAGGATTCACTGTATTGCTTTTGCCCTGCACCTTTGAAACCTCATTTGAACACAGGTTACCAACTACTCAGAAGAGAGAAACCACTTTTAAGTACTATGAAACACGTAAAATGAACCAAATTTAACAACAAATATAACAGTTGCTCAGATTGGCTCTAATTACGGTACTCTTACCTACCACAGCTCCGACAGAACAGATGATATATTTGCTGACAGAAACATCATTATTATGCTGATGGTACTTATAATCAGAGTACAGTCAACATTAGGAAGCCTACACACACACTGTAGTCACCAGAGAAGCGACAGTAGGACTTGCATATTTTAAAAACTAATGTAAGATCAAATCTGAATCTTGGGAAGTTTGGCAAGAATTACAGCAGTGTAAGGAAACAAATGCCTGTGGTGTAAATCTGAATGATGGGCTATAGAAAACATCTTTCTGTGTATAATGAAACTGCAGAGTTGTCATCTCTTGCCATACACCTTAACTCGCATCAAGTACTCTGTGGAATCAGCCTGGTTTCTAACTAGATAAAAAGTGGTGGGTTTTGGTGGTGTTGGTTTTTTTGTTTTTTTAACTTAAAATAAGCCTAAAATGAGAAACACAATTAGAATATTCACAAATTTTTAGAGATGTTTTTCTTACAAAAATAATCTGTCCGTGACCTATCTTGTTACGTACATTTTTCTATTATTCCTTAACTAGTAACTGCTACATCAGTAGTCCTAGAAAACAAGTTATTTTGTTTATCCACTAGGAAGTTTAGTAAAGTTCCTTACTTTCTTGCACCACCTTTGCCTTAGTTCCAAAAGTAGAAACAGGCAATTTTTTTTTTTAAATTGCAAGGTATCAATTAGTTGTTCCAGTGCTCAGAGCTGGTGTCCAAAGAGCCCCAGGATATTCAGGCTTCCAACAAGCACCACAGACCTGTATTTGCAGGTGTGAGCAGCGTTGTGTTGTGACACAGGTAGAATGCAGTGACAGTTTATACTGAAATAAGAAAAGTTTGGCCTTTACGTCAAGTATATTTAGAAAAGAAATATCTTTTGTGAAATAAGTGATTCCTATGTTTGCACATGCCTGTTATAATTACCTAAGTAAACTGCTATTTTGATTAATATTAACTTGAACAAACAACTGCAGCAACTACTTTTCATAATATAATATTCGTTCACAAATTCTAGAGTAATTTCAAAAGCCTAAATTTTAAAATGTCTTCCTGTGATGGAAATATTGAGACTTTTGGCAGGATTTCTTGAACTTTCTATTTAAAACCAATCCCTTAACCACAGAAGATAATTTAGCTGTTCAAAAGTAAAAAATGATGAAATAATTACTTAGCCATTCTGAAATACAGATTTAATTTACAAAAGGTTTCACCCCTCCTTAAAAAGGAACATGGCTACTTACCGCATCAAGTTTTTTTTTCCTTTGTTAGAGAGCTTGAATTTTCCACTTTTCAAGTATGTACCTAACTTCACAGTTTTGATAGTGTCTCACTTTACCTGAGGAAATTATTTGATAAACTAGAAGAGTATTGACTAGTATACTTAAAAGCCATTGACGCCAACGTTCAGTTTTGGAAAAAGAGGATGGTAATTAAAAATGCATCCTTAGAAATCACTGTTCTTCCCATATGCATAAACATGAGTGAACTCTGTGTATGCGTGCACACACATGTGTGTTGGCAGCACGGTAATGAACACAGTCAACATTAGAATCTGGGTTTTAAAAATCATGCCACTTGTTTTCACATCAAAAACACAAACCTACAGATAAGCATGTTACATTCTCTGGGTGGCTATTTACATTTAGGTACAACTTTCTGAATATTCTGCACCATGTACTATTCTTACACTCCTGACTCCGCTAAGAAAATCTTTTATGTGGCACATATGGGTCCACCCAGATGACCATACAATGAACTTAAAACACCATCATTGATCTTACTAATTGCATCTGCCACTTTACACGGTTCTTGTTTCTACTCGGCTTTCTTTCCAAACACCATTCCAATTGTTAAATGGTCAGAATACACAAAGTGACAGATTTAGTGCTTCCTTGGCGATTTATGTAACTGACTGCAACTCTGTTGTTGCAGTGAATCATGATTTATTTGTCTCGCAATGCAGCATGTAACCTTTTAAATGCTAGGGAAAAAAATGCCAACGCTTCTTTAAAGTTTATATGTGATTGCCCACCACCATTCCTCATGAACGGCTTTTTGAGAGACAAATGATAAAAACAAACTGCAAATTCCACCCACCTATTCCTGGCCATTTCCTGCGTTCATCACTCACACGTACTGTATTTACAGACAAGCACCCTCACCCCGAGCACCAGTGGACTCTTCTAGACCCCTCTTTTCCTCCTGGGCAAGAATATTTTTCTTAAATTAGTGATAAGTATTGTCTGCTAAACACAGAGGAGGATAATACTGATCTCCCCCAACCCTCTTCCTGGCACGTGCCACGCTCAATCACGTCAGGTGAAATTAAGAGCAGACTGCAGGGTTTTATTTATTGGTATTTCTCTCCATTACAAAACTGTGACCCCAATGCCTGTCTGTGGCCTTTTCTCATACCCTACTCTCCATGCCTTCTTCTGCATTTATTTCCATTACTTTTAAAAATCAGTTTAATGTACTCCTCCCCTTCTCCTCATTCAAATACACTGTTTTATTCTGGTGTTTATATTGTGCCCATCTCCCTGGTAAATGAACACCTAATGACTCATTGCTGTCCACCAGTGCCCGAAATAAGCCAGTCAAAAGCCTTCAGCACCTTTAATTATGAAAGTGATAATGAGAGAGGAAAGATTATTTACTTTAAATGGAACAGCAGTACCTCCAATTAATGCAAATAGGACCTGCTCATTGAAAAGCTATTTATTCAACATGCACAGCACAAAGTATTTGGATAGTTCTCCTTACATTATAATTCAATTTTAAAAATTTAGGAGGGAGAACTCAGACAGCAGATAAAATTGTTTTTCCCTCAGATGGTGACTGTGGAATTAGCAGTCCATTCATTAGTGTGTAACATTCACATACCACCTTTCCTTGGCAGACTTTAAACTGTCTGCAGAGGGGCCTGCTTTTCTAAACTGTCATAGTTTGCAGAAGGGAAAACAGGGCTGCAGAGATGAAATGACTTTTTCTAATCATTCAGCAGATTCATGCTTGCCTGTGGCCTGCTCCTACCTGACCTCAAACAAGCCCTCCAAAGCCCAGCCTGGTGCTCCATTTACTAAACTCCATTCCCTAAATGTTTGCCTAGATGTTTAATATAAAAGCAAGAACATTGCTTTGCACAGTAAATATGCTTACAAGTTGCACAAGTTACAAATCTAGACTTCAGTGTAATGTTCTCTGGAAATATACCCCAAAATCTAAGTAATTTTAAATATTTGATATAGTTCTAGTGATACACGTGGTATAGACTGCAATAGAAATTACGCCCACCAACCATGAACGAGGATCTGGGGCAAGACCATAAAATGAAACATTGGTAAATTAATACATGAAGAGGAAAGGATAATTTATAGAATAGCAGTTGAATAATAAAGAATGGAGATGGCAAGCACTTAAGCTGTGTCAATGCACCTCATCCTGATCAGGTAGGGCAAAGTTACAAGTCCTTTTTCTACCAGATTGTGATACTGTTCTATAACACAAACAAATGTTAACTAAAAGGAGAAATGCTTCCCCTGGCCATCCTGAGTTTTGCAGGTCACTGCAAAACAAACATCAAGAATTTTGTTTCAAACGTTTCCATCTGGTTTGGACAATGATGGTAAAACCATTTAAAGTGAATTTGCCGTTATGCTTGTAAGGCAGCAGCACGTTTAGAACATTTAATTAGCCACAGAAGGTGGTTAGACTCAGTGCAGCATTTAACTTCCACTTTCTGGAAAAAAAACAAGGCTATAATTTAGGAAGCTACAGAAAAGTACATTTACAGATACTACACGCTTCTGAAATGTTATTGCTGTTGAAAGAGACTTTATAAATAAATATGACTTTGACAAAAAGCTAAAGAAAGTATACTTGTGTCAAGGAATAAACACCTGAAATTAAGGAAATGAGAGCAACTTTCATCTACCGGGGGGGGGAGGGGGGAGAACGTTCAACATCATATAGTCCGCTAGATTGATAAAGGCAAAAAAACCATGGTGGGTAAACAAGTAAGAGTCAAAACAAACATCTCCCCCACCTCATAGAGAAAGCGCAGACACTTTCCTTTGCTGTATGAAACAAAAAGCATATATTGCAGACTGTCACATTTATGCACACATTCTCTAATGGGTTGAAGTTCTTATGACAACAAATTTCACTTTATCATGCTAACTTCAGTCACTATCTTTCTGAGTTTTGGGAACGATTATTTGGAAGGTACTAGTAGAAACAAAGAAGCTTCCCTACATAACAGTCCACAATAACAAGAAACAAGGAATAAACCCTGCGTAACAGGTGTTTCAACAACAGGTAATTGATGCAGCTACATTATTCCCAACAAAAATATCTTTAAAAAGATATGAAACCAAATTCTGGCTTGGGGCAAACAGGCACAACTTCTATTGAAGTGAATGGCCCTCACATAAAATGGAATACTGCAATACAAATTCAGCAAAATCAATACTTAAGTTTTGAAGAAAAACTCTACCTTATAGGTTGACAGAAGCCACTTGTAATCATATTTAAATGGCCAGTATCACAAATTCAAAAGTACATCAACCAGCTCCACTGCTTTAAGTGAAAAAGCTGTCAAACTCACTAAGAAAGGTAGGCTACTGAAACAGAAAAACAAAATTTCCTCTAATTCATCTACATTTTACTCTAGTTGATCAAACTTCCATTTTTACAGAAACAGTCACAAAAAAGCCACTTATATTGTGTCATTTTTGCTTAATAGAATTTTGGCTGATCCAGATAGTATTCTCAAAACCCAGCTAGAGACAAGAATAGGTTTGCAGACCCAATATTTATGATATGTTATATAAAGCAAGATGCTATATACAAATTGGCAGTCAGGTGTACTAATACACAAGCAAAATGTAACATGTAAAAAACTAACAAAAGCAAACACACATCATCATCATCTGGCCCCTCCTACATATCCAGGAGTAGTGAAAAATTGAGTGTTTCTCAGGGGAAAGTAAATATTAGCAGCAACGACGACTTAAGCATAATCATTTCCTAGAGTTTAAAAACCGGTTTCATTTCAGAGGAAACACAGTGCATCATTACCATTATTATTCAAATAAATAAATGATCATCCATAATCTTACCTAGTTCTGGGGGCAGCACAGTAAGACGATTTCCCTGGATATGAAGTTCCTTAAGCTGAGTGAGCTCACCAATTTCTTTAGGCAGTGATATCAGGTCATTGTCTCTAAGACTCAGCTAAGAGTGAATATAAAGTAGTCAGAACAATTTTCAGTTACTATAAAGCAGTCTAAAACAGAACTCTACTCCCTCCGCCCCCATCTTTTTCCTAAAAACTCAATTCTTCCAATTTATTTACAAGTGTCTGCTGGTAAACGAGAAACAGTTCCAGGTGTAGTGGTCTATTCCTGCAAACATAGCCTACTACTCCTCAAATTGACTAGATTCTATTCCTACAAGTGTTACAACAGTGAATTGATTTTCCAAGAATTTAGATAAATTACTTACTATCTGCAACTTTGTGAGCTTCCCAATATCTGGCGGCAGGATTTCAAAATCGTTGTCACTTAGATAGAGTGCACGCAGGGTGGCTGCAAATTAAATTGCAATATATAAACAGGGTGGCATATAACCCAACCATTTGAGGTCTAATCAATAAAAGGGAGTCAGGTTTGATTAATAACCCTGACTTGGTGAAAAGCCTTTGACATACCCAGGGCTCACAATAATAACAAGCAGGTTAAACTCAGATTTACTGGCTTATTGTATTGTTGGTGAGTTCATGAAAACATCTGTATTCAAAAGGACTGGCACAATTAACAATTTCTGCAATAGTAGACTCCGGCATGTTCTGGCATATAGTCTCAATGCTCAGCTGTCAGAATACAGTCATTACTCTTTATTAACCCCGATTCTTATTCATTACATCAATTTGCATCCTAAACAAACATTAAAAAAAAAATCTGATTTTTTTTTGACAAATACACATCTGTGTTAAGCTCTATAGAAAGCACAAGCCTAACACTGGGAAAGAGACCTTAAAAGAGAGCAATGCAGAAGACTCAAATTGTATAATTTGTAATTTCCATGCTTACACTCTACGAAATTCACAGAAAAAGAGATGACCCAGTTCAATCATGTAGCTTGCTATTATTGAATGAGCATACATGACAGTTTGGAAAAAAAAAAATTAAAATGGAGACTCACAAAGAACTGTTGGGTGCAGCGGGAAGGAAGGTGGTCAGGTCAGCAAAACCTCTCCTCCCCACCAGAGAGGAGATCCCATTTCTCTTACGCAGTTTACTCCTCCTCCTCTTTTCATTTCATTATATGTGACCATTTTTAATAATTCTGACTTAAAAATTTCCCTCTGCCAGGTTACAATCACAAAATCTCTCAGAGGCACTCCTTCCTCTCCCCTCACCTGTCACTTTTGCTGCTAAATGCACTGATCCTGAAGTCACTTCAGCATAGTACACTGAAAAGACCAGTAAAGTAGCAGAATCACTGAAATCCAGAAAGTGCCAGAATTTAAGTTGCTTAGGCAACCATAATGCAGCCCTTTTGCACATATGCATTACAATACCTTTATTTTAACTGTCTGAGCATGTATTTTTAACATGTGCAAAGGTCAGCATAGCTCTACTATTCCTGTGCCAAGCTTTGTAACCTTAGCATATTTTTTTTAACATACTGGTCACTTCAACATCCACAAGCTGCTAAAACTATTTCAGTAATGAACTATCAGGAACACAATTGTTTCCAGAGTCAACACATACCAGTTGCCTTGCAAAACAGTATACTTTCCCCTCAGGCTCGCAAGCTTCCACGAAGTTTTAACTGAGTATGGGACCCAAGGAAATATTACTCAGAAGAAAACCAATATACAATTACTAACCAAGTCTTCTTGTGTCCAATGGTGTCAGGTGACTGTATATCAGTGATAGATATTGCTGAGCTATGTAGAAATATTCAAGAGATATTCAAAGAAAAACATAAATATCAGAAAAAAATTCCATTGGAGTTTGGTCTCCATCAAATAAATTTCAACTGCAGAAAGCAAAGCACCACATCATGAAGATTTGTAGAGTTTTTTAAAAAGTTTCTTACTCAGATAGAAGAAGTTGCCTGGTAGAGAATTTTCATTTAAGTTGTTGTAAGTCAAGTCAAGAACTTCCAGAGCTGGTAAAGAGCCAAATCCCCTTGGCAAGGTGTTTAACCTGTTCATGCTGTAGGTGAAGATGAAAAAACAGAACACGACATCAGTATTTACTTCATCTGGTAGGAATAATACAGGCAACAAGAGTTTCGTTTCTAAAAAATGTGATCTACACCAAAATTCCCCTTTGTTTTGTTTCGAAAAGGGCTTGATGCTACAAGATACTGAGCAAGCCTTTTGCAACGCCGACCTTTTTCAGCTCTTACTCTCATAAATACGCCCAAAACTTATGCACTCGCAAGGGATCCCATCTGTTATGTCAATCAACAGCCACACCTGAAACACGAAGCAAAAGGGAGAGAGGTGTCACAGTGCTATGCTCAGCTTAAAGTGTGCCACTGAGCAAGCTGGTCCTTGGTAGATGACCTATCTTCCAGCTAAACTACAGATTACCCCTTTGCACAACATCTTCACCATCTGACATTCCCCCATACCACATAGTTCTTCACCACGGTACCAAATACAATGAGGAGTACCTCGACTGCATGGTATTTACGTTCATTGATAATTGCTGCTCAAACCCCTTCTTAAGAACAGCAGATTTGTGTCACTAGATAACTACTAATGCACATAGAGCATGAGGTAAATAAAATGTCAGCCCTCTGACTGATGAGGCTTAGTCTAAATATAGCTCATTCAGCTAGTCTTAGAGGGTTTAGTACACCAGTTCCTACTGGCAAAAGCCAGAAGATGGGGAAAGCTAACAGGAGAAAAAGGTTTCTCTGATAACCTGGAGCAGACAAGCTACAGAAAACAGAGTAACTTTTCTCTGACCTCAAAGGGCTTGGATGAGGGGATCCAGATAATCGCTAGAGCTGCTGCAACGACAAAGAAAGGCAAGGAGCTGGAGACGATATTCATAGCACCTTACTGTTTGTGTCCAAGCTAGAGCTCTGGCTGCTTATCACAGGAACAGAAAACAACTACTAGCCCATTATTTATACTGTCCCTAGTGTACATACACCAAACATACAGCTTGCCTGTATGGATCTTGCTTCATTTGTCACCTGGGTTTGAAAGTGGAACAGAGAAGACAGGCGTCATCAGGAAGAGTATGTACAGGTAGCTATTTTGAAGAACTGGATTTTATTCTTATGATGGGAAACAATCATGACCTTTCACATGTTACCTCTAAACTGAAATCAAGAGAAGATACAATGTGAATTTATGAAGAGTGATGTAATACTAAAAAACTATGAAAACTCAAGTCAAAGTATTCACAAAGTTGGGTACCCAAAAATAATGACTTTTCGCTCTATTCTCTAGGGCCTTCCCTCCCTGCCTCATGCAATGTTTGTCAAACACTGTGCTATACTATGTGATAAATAGTATGAAAGACATCTATAGGACACTTAAGCCCATCTTCTAAGAGGCCTTTGGACACTGAATTGAACACAAAAGCAGCTGCACCTCCAGATTAAGCATGATGACTACACGTACATTTCTTTTACAGACTCTCCGATACTAATCTCACTTTTCCTCTCCCACTTCTGCATAAACCAGCCCCACCAGAACAAGAACCTTTAGAGATCAGCTCTCTGTAGCTAAATTCTGAATGAAATCATCTTTTTCCTCATCCCTGATGAGAAGTCCTGCCATGGACATGCACATATAGTATTACTGTTGCAGTAGTAGCTATTAAAATACAGAAAGGCAATCTCCACTATTGCTACTGCAGACTTGTCATTGCTTTTGAAACTGTTCTTCATATCAAATAGCACTAAAGAAAGCAGCTCCTTTTTCACTAGTAAAAAGAGTTAAGTGCCCCTGCTGGTCTTCCCTTTTGCAAGCAAGGAACAGGG
>NW_008825410.1:5621927-5623125 GCF_000699105.1 Pygoscelis adeliae
TATTCTTTGGCATGGAAAAAGAACCAACTGAAGGGCCCTGCCCAGCACTAGTCAGCCCTGTAGATGTTCAAACATTGAGCTTGTGCCACAGAAACTGTGCCACACCTGCCTTCCAACTACTTTTTTTTTTTTTAAGCTTTCAGTGCAGCAATACACCTTCCCTCTTCCCACCCCACTACTTGATCCTTCTGCACCAAAATCCTCCCAAAAATCATCCAGGCTCTTATTCAAGCTTCCCCTCTCCCCTAGAGGGTTGTTTTGATGCCCTGTGTGTATATGTGCACTGCGGATGACAGGAGTGTTCCTGGGCTCCCCCCACCAAGCCCCAAACTATTAGAGCAGAGCAGTTTCCCCTTCACTGATTCCAAGGACTTCTGAAGTAGAACCCATTTTGCAGAACTAAACCTGTGTCTGGAAGAATACGGGTAAGGAGGGGATTAAGAAGGATGAGCATTTAATCTACAAGATCTTGGACCACATGACACATGAAGGTGGCAACTGTGGTTCCAGACCTAAATGTCTGCTAGTCTTAACCGAGTGGCCTTTCATACTACATGAATAGAAAAAAAATGTAGTGAAGACCAGTACTTGAACTACACAAACACTTGTCACTGCTTCAATCCATGGAAAGAACCCAACTTCTTCCTCCCTCGATACACTGCAACACTTCTATATGCCATTCCAAAATATGTATTTTAACTCCCAAGGCATATAAAATGCAGCTTTTCAGAGCAACTATTAATTCATTATCCAATCCAGGTTCAAACAGATGTTAGGGCATGCTAGAGATCTAAAGTGACCAAATGAAGACCAGAGAAGACAGATCATCATGAAAACATTTATTGGCATTCCAACAGTTCAGGATGCAATTCAATTCAGCACTTTACAAAAGTATCTAAAGCAGGACACACAGAGCCTAGCCAAAATAATTTGATATTTAAAATAGTAAAAAATCCTGTTTGATTAAGGTGTTCAGAAGTTTGAATTTATAAAATACAAGCATTCGTTCTATAAGAAACCTATAAAGCTAAAGCTCGCCCCTACTAGTACTTTTGTAAGTAGTAACACTTTAATATGTCCAGTTAGTTTTGAGAAGGTTCTGTGCTTCACATTTATTTTCTTAATAATTCAAGAAAGCCTTCTGCAACTGTAGTTATTTTAAAGTATCGCCAACTCTACTGGACTATGGTATCTGAAC
>NW_008825410.1:5623137-5628314 GCF_000699105.1 Pygoscelis adeliae
AAATTCAGTCAATACTAGCTGTTTGAATTAAATGCACACCACATTTAAAGATTTGCTGCTTCTTTTACAGGTTTAATAGAAATTGAAATTTCTTTAATCCCAAATTCAGGACTTTGGAATTGAAGTCCTAAATTAACATGGAAAAAATTTGATAAAAAAAAATTAAAAAGCAGAACAGAAAATAGAGCCTGGCTCTTACACAGCGACCACAGAATTGAGAGACAGTTGCTAGGGAAGTAAAACTCAATAATTGTTAAGTTTGACTTCAGTATTAGATGAATGTGAGTTGCTGTTGCCCTTAAATGGTTATCAGTATATCGGAGTAAATACTTCATCACTTAAGTATCTGATTATTCAGGACACTAGCTAAATACTCTGAAGCCATAATTGCCAAGTTACCATCACAAACACTTTCAAAAAGAAACTTTAATAGCAAAAAATAGGAAGTTCCAGTTTCAGCTGCGACAATGTTTGACAGCACCTCTATTACAGCAAATTTTTGCGTTAGGATACGCACCCAAGATTCAGGTGTTTGAGCTTCTGAAGGCTGCTAATCTGTGTAGGCAGCTCCTCAATCTGGTTGTTGAAAAAGTTGAGCACTTCTATGTTTCTCAGGTCTGCGATGTTTGCTGGCACAGCTGTGGAAAAGTTTTCACAGTGAGAGGTTGCAATCAGAGCAAGCTACCTAGACTATAGCTGCTCTATCTACTAGCACCTGTCTTTTGCTCTGTTTGGACGGTGGCTGATGTAGAAACAGCATCTAATAGCTATCGCAATAAAAGCAAAGTTTATATCAAAGAAGTCTCCTATCTGGAATCTGTTCTCATCACTGAAAGCAGTCACTTTGTACTCCTCAGAAAATTACTACCGGTACTGTAAGATATTTTGACTAACCAAGATCATTGCAGAGAGACTAACAAAGAGAAGCAGGGCTTCCTCTGTGTTCATGTAGCACACACAGGTCCCAAAAGAGCAGAGCTTAAGAGGCTCAGATCATGTCATTATTTGAGTTGAAAAAAAAAAAAAAAGGATGATACAAGTAGTTACACCAAGATAGCAGTTTTATTAAGGGTCTTTAATAGCAAACATGAAATAAAAATTCATTTTTAGCAATGGCCCATTCTGCTTACTGCTTAAGTAATCTAGATCAAAGTTCTTGTCCATTTAAGATTCAACAAAATTTACAAAAATTTAAGTTCAGCCCTAAAAGATGAACTGTTTAGCCAAGCCCATTTTCAGCTACCTCCCATGAATGAATAACTGATCAATACACATACATGGTTACATTGGATTAGCAACAAATCAATACCTGGTTATTCTCTAGAAACTTGAAAAATAAGGCAGAAGCACAATATGAATATGCCTGGGCAGATGAGGTTAAAAAGCTATTCAGATTTTGCATCTTTCCCCCTTAAACTTAGTGAGATTTAAGCAGACAGCTGAGGTTTACATAAAGGGAGGCTGGCAAATCACCTGCACTGAAGCTTGCACCTGTGTTCAATATTCAACTCAGTTCAGTCTCAACTTTGCATCAGGAACCCATAGAGTGCACATCTTAAAATAATTAGAAGTTTTTACGAGGCCATGATTTTCTTTTATTTGTTGGCATGAGGCAATCTCAGTCTTAAAATGGAGTCAATAATGTTTACAAAGCAGAACATTATAGTATGTCACATTTACTAGATTCTAAGCCTAATTACATTGTGAACAATAATGGGATCCCTAACAAACACTTTAATTACACTACACAAATATTACTGTTGAGGGTCATATTCATTGCAGGAGACTTTTAGCAGACTTTTTTTAATAAAGTCATTAAGGCAAATCTGAACATTTAAAAGCCCTCCCTTTGTGGTATTTTCCAACTGGTCCATGCATATCTGTCACTCGATGATGGCAAGAGTTATGTGCCTTCAGAAAGTAAAGGGTAATGTACTACTACTGTTGTTTTAAATTATTCTCTAACAGAAGTTAACCAAGGATTTTAATTGACATAATTCAGCTGTTTCCAGCCTCAATATTTCACCAGAACAGTAATTACCAGTATTAAAATGTTTTCCTTTCAGAAATTAGACTTTATAATTCAACTTCAATGAGATGCAATGGACTGACAAACCATGTGTCTGCCTTCTCAAACATATACTATATTTATGCAAGACCAGGAATCAGAAGTACTAGCAAATACAGGTTTTAGTTTAGTCAAAGCCTAAACAATAAAGAGACCAAATACACTTCTCCTGAAGTTACACTGTTGATGCAATTAATAAAAATTTGGTATGAAAGTTTTGGCCTTTTTGACAGTGTAAGAGCTTACACTCTCCTAGAAAAAACAGTGCAACTTAACATCATAAGTTATGCTAAATGTAATGCAGAGCTCTGTTGTGGGAACACTGAAACAAGAGCCTGACGTTCAGGAGGCCAGACTTAGCAAACCTGCAGTCAGCTTGGCTGCCTGTGTGTTAATTCTGTATTTCAATTATTCAGGCTGAACACCGTCACAAGATGATAAAGAAATTAAGAAGCTATTATCCAAGACACTGAAAGTTCTCAAAGGCAACTAAAAAAGTACATCTTATACCAAGGACAATACTATCACTACAAAGACAGGAAGCCCATGAAACTTTTTTGATCTTGCTGTGAGGCCGGACTACAGAAACTGTCAGACTACAGACAATTTGTTAGTGCTACCCTCATGCAAGGAAGGCCAGCAATACCTGACATGCATTTCAGTTGAATCAGTGTTGGTTAACAGGCACCTTACATTTACTCAGTCCTATTCACAGTGGATTTAGTTACCTAATGACCTCTTGCATCACGGAGTAGCGGCAAAGATGTTCTGCATCTGTGAACAGATCACAAGATGGGGACGAGTACCCTCCAAGCAGCCTGACAGAGTCCAAACAGTAAGTGACATTAAAGCAAAAAGCTGGACCCAGTTACTGAGCTACCTTGAACTGGCGACGCTGATTTAGTGGATGTGCCCTTTCAAACACCTGTCCAAACCAGCTTGTTTCCCCCTTAAGAATAAATTAATTCTTAAGCTTGTACCTCACTTCTGACTTAAGCTAGGAAACTGTGGAAAGATGAAGAATCATTTCAAGGAAGAAAGTAAAATTTAAAAAAACAAAAACCAAAAACAAAATGAACAAACAACAAAACAATAACACACACACCCCCCCGAAACTACCTGGAAAAAAGATGACACCGCGACATCAAGATAGGAAGAAAATGGCTTCCAGAGATTTGTTCATGAAGATTATGTTTGCACTGAAGATCACAGCATCAAAGAGAACCCTAGTTTCAATAGGTTACTACACAGTTGAAGTTCTAAAATTCCACCTGCGCATCCCACTTGCAAACACAGGGCAAAAACTCAACTTCCATTGGCTAGTTTATCAGAGGTTTTTAATTTGTTTTTCTTTTGTCAGGGCACAGGTGTGAGTAAGTGTCCCTAGTGAGCAACGGGAGCTGTGTCCTTGCACACTGTCCGCTCAGTTTCTGATATATCTGTATAATTCCCACATACTGTATTTCATGTTGTGAATCACACTTAAGATACTTTATATCATTATTTTCTTCAAACCATACTAAAAGCTGCATGGGTAAGCAGGCTGAGATGAGAAAAAAGCTAAAAATTTAGCAAAGGATTTGGATGAAATACTTTGTGTCTCACCCTGTTAAATCAAAATAAAAAGCCCCAATCCACAATTGTATTTTTTGGTTTGGATGGAGGGCTGGAGGTATTTCGTGAGAAGGAAAAACAGAAGAGTAGCTCAAGACCAGGCTTGTGGAAAGAGGACTGTTTCCTCTAACAGCTTATTTTCTGGTTCAACAATTCAGATTAATTTGTAATATGAATGAATGCTCTCTTGGATTCAAAGAAAAATGGAAGACCAAAATTAACTCCTGTACTGGTCTTGTCACTAAACTGCACAGGTTCAGTACCTTCAGGCCTAAAGATCAGCAGTGGTCAAGCAACGTTGACTAGGCATATTATGTTCTCTGTTCTGAACTTTACACAACTAAGTGCGTCCCAACTACCATCCCACTGTTATGTTGCAAAATTCTTCCCAGATACATAGCAGACTACGAAATACCAAGAAATTCATGTTCTGGCTATACCAAATTCTACTCGAGTCACCTTCTCATGATAAGCAGTGAGAGTGAACTGTCAGCATCCTGGTTCCATTCACCCACATATTTACAGTACGATCCACAGTGTCTTAACAACTCTTTTAAGACCATCTGCTGCCCAGTGTCATTAACAACTAAACTCCCCCTCAGCAAATGCTAGTAAAATTTGGCAGCCCGATGCCTTTGCATTCTCCTGTGAAGCTTCAGTCACATCATGAAGCCCCATTCGTATTAAGCCTCACTTCACAAGACCAGGAACAGCTTCCTTCCCCTTGTTCAACACTGGAAATTGCATACAGAGATTCACTATGACAGCTATAGACTTCACCTTGATTTCAAGGGTTTGTCTGAGAGCGAAAGAGAGGGTCTACAGGCTGCACACCAAGGAATAAGAGGACTTTGTTCATGCTCCTGGAAATAAAGATTGGCAACTTGTTATACTTCAAAGCTTTTAAAAACAAATATGCTCTTTTTTGCCCTGAAGTTAGTGGCAATTCTTTAGGACCTAAAATATATTCTCATCAGAGCAGCCTTTCACTCAAGGCAAGTTATTAAATTTTATTCCTATATAAGCAGCAGCTGTTCAAAAGTTCTGAGATGATTTCCAAAACATACACAAGAAGGATTAAACGCTACTATTCAATGCCTATATATAACTCCGCACCTAAGTATCCTGGATCTGGACTTTAGTTCTCTCTCCACACCAAGAACCAGAAGCCAACATTAGACATCTGTCTTCACTAGAGGTCTGATGTTGCCCTCTGTTGGAGAACAGATACTGGGTTAGATGGATCTTTTATCCAAGACAGCTATCATGCAGAGAAACATGCTAAGAACATTTAAATCAGTTAAAGCAGCTTGGAGTTACAAGTGTCTCAGATGCAACCCTTTCTCATAAAGCAGGAAGTCAAGTGGTTCTCATACCACTACTTAGCACTGACACCTAGATCCGGCTCCTTTTGTACATGCAACCTCTGACAAAGGACGAAGAACACAGAAAATGGAAGGGGAGAAAAGGAGGTGCATTTTTTTCCCTCCAGTTC
>NW_008825410.1:5628374-5642610 GCF_000699105.1 Pygoscelis adeliae
AGATGAAAATGCACAGGCTTTCTGATAAGTGTCTATTTCTGAAAATGTTCTCCAGGATTATTTCTCTTAAAGCTTCTGTGAAGCACTGGAAAACAACAGGAATCCTCACAACTTTAAAAGTAAACAAACTCAGGTGTTTGCAAGATTAAGTCTCCATTTGCTTTTTGTCTAAAAGATGAAGTCTAGTCTGTTTTTTTGTATTTAGTAGGTACTGACATTAAATCAAACATTTGTAAAGACACTGTTAATAAAAAAAGACCCATATAAAAATTTCCTTTACAAGTTAAAACTAAAATAAAAAACATGTTAGACAAGGAAGCTCAGAAGAAAAATGTGACAAGAGTCAATAAACCACCCAATTGGACAAGTGAAATGATTTTGTAAAAATGTAAGTCTCCATGAGAGGAACCACATGGTATGTAAACAGAGATAAACATTTCAATTCATGTATACCTTAAGACTGAATGTTCAAAATAAACATTGTCACACTGCTGCTTGGAAAACCATATCTATAACACCTGCCTATTCATAAAACTGTACGCAAGTAAGCTTACTATCTCCTCAGTAAATATGATTCAAAGGCTACCTTTGGACAGGTGAAAAAACCTCCCATTGAATTCAATGGGTTTTGAATCAGACATCAAGTGAAATAAGAATTTTAATTATTTAAAACATGATTAGTTTCTTTGGCATTCATATCTTTAGAAACTTTAAGCTGCAGAATCCCTGTTTTTTTCAAAATGTTTCTTTAGTTAATGAAGTAATTTCACAGTACCTAGGAACATGACGTTCAGTAGTACTCTAAACCTTTACAGGTTCTAAGGGAATATTTATCCAGAAGAGCTATTAAAATAGCACTACTTGTCAAAGAAGAGATTTATAAGACTATGCCAGTTTCTCATTAAAATGTTCCACTTAAAAGCTGGTCGAGAGTCATACAGAGTAAAGAGAACTCAATACAGACCTTTGAGAGTGCTACCAGTCCATTGTAGATCTCAGGTAAGGTTTTCTTGCCAAGAACCTACTTCTTAAGCCTAAAGTAAAACCTGTGGACTATACAATATAATAAACCCAGTTCTGCAGATTGTTGCTAATCCAGTTAGCGTCAACAGGAACTTTTCATGAGTAAGGATCCCTTAGAGCAAAGGTCATAAAGACATAAAATGTTACTCACATTTCATGGGGGAGGAAGAATTTAGAATACTAAATATATAATGCATTCTGTGCATCCAATATAACTGTACTCGTAGAGCTGGAGTCATGTTCAGATTAATTTGACAAGGGTTCTGTTATACTGAGAGAGAAGCAATCAGCTTCACCAAAATGAAAGAGGAATTAGCAGAGGGAGAACACAACAGTTTTCATTTTAAATATTCATAGGCATGCTGATATCATACTTGGCAGTTAACTGGAGAGAATCCTTATCCCAAGTGAAGCATACAGTACTTAATTTACACATTATGTAGTTCAAGTTTCCCCTTTTGCCCTCCCTCCACTCTCTCCCAAAGATGGATACTAACCTTCCTCACACTGAAAACATTAAAAAGAAACTTGTCTCCTTAATCTTCAGCTCTTTCCAGAAACCAGCTGAGTTCATTTTTGCAATTATACACAGAAGCACTGCAGTTATGAAAATGTTCTTATGAACATGTTTAAATTATACCATAGTTCACTGATGTGCTACTGTGCTAACAAAACAATTTATCCATAAACAGTTTTAAATTAGAAGCCAGAGTCTAAGGAGAAGTGCTGTGAGCACAAGAAAGGCTGAGAAGAGACTGGGAATCAAGTGACATCTAGTGAAGACAAAAGACAAATCTGTTCTTCTCTGAGAAGAAAGCTTAAGGTGCACTTCAGAGAGTGCACTAGAGAGAAATACTAGAAACCAGGGGCTGAGGTTAGGAAGGGATTACTAGGCTGAAAATAAATCACCCAGCAGCAAAGAACTGAAACCACACCAAAATAGCTCACAAAAATCTAATGTTTGTTAGCTTTTTTACAGCAGTAAGGAACAGTACTATTCAAGTGAGCATGAGTATAATAATGTGGATATAAACATGCCCCTTTATTTCTACAAATAATTTTGAAGAAAACAGCGTATTAGCCAAGCTTTTTGAATTAGTGTGACATGCAAGTACTGTAGTGGACGACAGCATCTTCAGCTTAAGTAATTGTTTTGTGAGGAGTGCTCAGTTCAGCCAAGATGCTTTGCTATCTTACTTTTATGTCAGGACAAAAAATCCGTGTGGTACACCATGCAAAAAGTTGAAGAACACAGGCTACATCCCCTTGTTACACGTCAGATCATCTGTTATGTGTTGAGATTTCAACAGCAGGGAATGGTTAAGAAAAACAACTTCTGCAGGGCTAAAGAACTTTAGCTGATAGTGTTAAATTGAGATTTATTATTAGGCTTCCACCAAATGCAATTGCAAATGGTCTCACTAAATCTCAGTGAGTCTCCTTCAGGTGTTTAAGTTGTTTAAGCATGTTCTTTTCAGAGTTTCACGCTACTGCACAGTAGCCGGCTGTAGTTAAATCAAACCAGCTGAAGTTCAGCATGTTCACCTTCCCCTCCCTCAATATTCTCTTTACTTCAGTGTATTTAACATGTTTTCTGCAGTTTACAAGAGGGACTAACCAAAGATGCTCTGAACACCAGGTCTTGAACAGATACTATAGGTTATCCCTCACAGGTCAAGGTCACTTCAGCCTCTAACTCAGGAATACCGATCTACTCGTGTGCTTAGCAGTGCTTGTTTACAAAATCCTGCTTTCACTGTATCTAACAAATAGTCCATAATTTCAGTTCGCTTTATGGGACCGTATTAGTAGTTTACACTTTTTATACCACTGAAATGTTTTTAAGAGCTCCCGTAGGACTATTTTTCACAGCTACTTGGATCAACTGACTCTTCCCCCCATTCAGCATCACAGACTGCCATGCTGACACTGTTCATCAGACACCAGTCTGTCTCTAAACACACACAGAGGAAGAGGCTGCAGTAAAAAACCTCACCCCTCAAAAGCAAAGTCAGCACATGTGTTTACACATGTTCTTATTCCAGCCCTCAGAGCTGGGAATGAATTAAACTCCCTCCTAGTTTGGGCTCCCTATACCCAGTACTTAAAGCCACTTCTTTTGAGTCTGTATGGTACCGAGTCCTCCCTGCGCCTCTACATTAGCTAATCCCAGGCTTCAGCTGACTATACATTTCATTTCCAGCTACAGCAGACATTCCTCCTAGACAAGAGAAACCACATGACCACAAATTGCCCATCCTCAGATAAAGATTTCACTCTACAGTATTTTTGACACAGGGCACCAATGGAAAGAGTAAGAGGCCAGATGGGTGAGTGGTCTGAAAGGAAATGGTGTGTCATTATCCACTTCAAACCAACACACCTGATTAGTAGAAGAACAAAAAGAATACATAGAAAATAGAGTACAAAACCAAGTACTAAAACTAAATCCATTTTCCCCTTAATCTAGACCAAATCTACCTTCTCACCCCTGTCCTTCAATATTAGCAACAAAAAAAAATTCCACTCCGCTTGTTAAACAGCAAATTCTTTAAGATGATACAAAATTAAGCTCTTTAATGAAGGGAGTTCACTTGTACAACATTCACTAGCTTTGAAAATGCCAACTTCAAAATAGTCTATATCTGGCAAGAGGATTCCAACAACTTTATATTACAACCTGTACATACACATGGAGAAAGATCGTTTATATGGGTCTTCCACAAAAAAAATTAGTTATTTTAAACCACTGGGAGATAGGTGAAGACACGAGAAATTTGTACTAAAACATGTCAGAAAACATCAAGACTTACAAAAAAGGAGTTAATATGTTTGCAGATGCCTTTTAATAATAGAACAACAGCTTCTGAAGAACTATGTTAAAAGACAAGTGATTTGTCTCTAGTGCTATATTTAGTATGTTTACTTATGATGCAAAACTGACTTTGTTGCCATACAGCACAAACTTTGACAATTTAATTTATGCATAAATTGGGGTAGTTTCAGCATGCACTCTTTATACCATTACAGCACAAAACTCTCTCATAAATTAATCTGCTTCATTCTCCCAAAGCTTCTTAAAACCAAAATTTATATTATTTAAAGCTAAAATTCTCTACCATCTGTACTTTCCCAGAACCAAAGGTTTGGGTTTTTTTCAGGGAGAAAAAAGCTAACAAGGTATTTAATCTAAACATTTGTGCAGAACTCATATGTCACAAATTTAGTAAGGCATAGGTATAGGGATCTCCTTTTCCCTCCTTCTCACGTCCCCCTGTGTACTGCATTCATAAAGATATTTCCCCTTAGAGATCCCTGCACCAGAAATGGGAAGTAAAACCAAATCAAAATATATAACAAAAATGAAAGGCTTACAGTTAATTTAAAGCACCACTCCCAAGCACAGCTGAGAGGCCACTGTCAGGCAGAAGTCTTGTGCTTTGGACACAACCCTAGTTTCACTACGCAGATAGCTTACTTGCACCATTTTGGGGTAAATCATGTCAGTACAACAGTGTGGAATGACTTACCAGAAGAAAGCAGAGGCAGAACCAAAGTAGAAGAGAATACAAGAAGCAACAGAGAGTATATGGGCATCTAGTTCCCTCCAGAAGTCAGCAAGTTTGCTATATAAATAACCTGATACCAGGCAAAATGCAAAGTGTCAGACAATACCAGCGGGAGACACCATAACACATTTCAGCAGTCTGGAGAAGACAAAGCAGCTAGACTGGGAAGGAATTCAGGACAGACAAATGCAGTGTTGCTAACTGTCTTTGGACTACCTCCAATACATCTAGGTATACACTACAGACAGAAAGGTGACTTATAAAGGAGATGGCCTAATGTAAGGATGACATCAAGGGAACTTAGCAGCATATTAAATAAGATCAAGGACACCCTCAAGAAGGTTAGCAGCTACGAAGGGACAAGCTTCTGTGCTGGTCGCGCACGGAGAGCAAAACAATTTGGAAGGGGATGGTACAGCACAGAAGCAGTAAGCTGTGTGAGCAGAAAAAAAGGAGAAAGTTTTGACTTTCTCTCAGCAGGTAACTGCTCTGCTGGAAGAAGGCAAAATGCACAAGTATGATAAAGGGTGACCACGTGGCTGTCAAAGGAACGTGATGAATGAGACACAGCTATTCTGACAGGATCAGAAAGTTAACTCAGAAACAAAATTCAGGTGTGGAAATGGAAACCAGCAGCAAAAAGCTAATGGATCACCTCACAAAAAGGAAAGGACTAAAGATGAGGAAAGGATTACACTTGAGGATCAAGGAAGAAGCAGTGGAAAGAGCAGGATAGTAAGGGAGAGCAGCTCAGAGGAAAGGGAGACGAGGACAGAGAATGCAACATCAGGTAATACAGGGGAAGTTTCAGAAAAAAAAATAAAATATATAGTTGTTCCAAATCTCTTGTCATTCAGACATTTGATAATATTGGGCAAGGAATCAGAGCACAAGAGCAAAAGGATAGAAAAATCGTCAGGAGCAAGCTATGAATAGCAGACAACTTTTGAGGACATTTAAAGACAGCACAAGAATATAGTGAAGCTGGCGAGCACAGGATCACCTGAGGTTAAGGAGACTGAGGAGAATAGCAAAACTAAGCTGCTGTTCACTACCACCTACCAGGCAGACTGAATCGCTACCAGGAGCATAAGCATCTTCCCACAAAAGAAACTGCTAAAGATACTTAAACAGTGACCTCTAATGGACAAATCATATAATACCAGTATTTCCACTGGCGGCAGAAACACTCATGGACTCCAGGTACGACTGGATAATGACACAAAAGCTATAATCTCTGAACAGATTCTCCAAATGATTACAGCATCAATTAATTTATCAGGTAGGTAAGTCAAATAACTGTTACAGTAGTTACAAGCCATCAAAAACTTATAGCATATCCCAAAAATATGTGAAAATAAAACATGTCAATTTGGCAGCGCAATAGCTGTGCACATACTGATGACCAGCACTCTGTACCTGTTGTCAATGCTGAAGTAACCTTTAACATCCCAGCCTGCTTTCCAGTCACGTCTTCCCCTCTGTGCACTCCTGGGTTGGACTACTGCTAACCTGAGCTTCCGAAAGCTCTTCAAGCACGCTTCCTGATCATGATGCAGTACAGGGATTTTAATTGTTAAACCTCATCAGCATACAAGTAAGGATATTAAGTGTGACTATACTAGGATGTGAAATTTTGTATACACTTTAAGTAGCTGGAGAACACCTTAAGTTAGCCTAGCTATCTAAAGTCTAGAAGTTTCAGTACCACTTCATACTTCATGGCAAAATAGTTCACAAAAGCTGCTCTGCAAGGAAAAAAAAAGTCAGGTAAGGCATAAGCCACAATATATATGCTCAGTCTTAGATGTTTCCTTTAAAAAACGACGTCTCTCTATTGCTAATTCTACTCCAGTTATTGCTCACTTACAAATCTAGTGGCATAAGGGGACCAAAAGGTGAAGCCTAATTTACCCTGCTGACTTCAGTTTGAGTCTGCAAAGGTCCTTTTTTTTTTTTCTCTAGTCAAAGGCAGCCATTTGGTGTTCCAGTGCAGCCAATTTTTAAAAAAGCCAAGCCCTCAAGACAATGTGATACACAAACCTCCAAACCATTCTGCTTGAAATGACATGGGGCAAGTCCCAGAGTAGAAAAGACAGCCAAGCTTGGCAATATGCCTTTCCTCTCCCTGACCTGGGCTCCCTGGACATCCCAGTATTTTGCAATTCCCAACAACTGTCCCCCCAGAACTGTCATGAAACCACAAATTCTAGCTGAAGAGGTTCGAACGAAGTAGGACAAAGTTTGATTTCAAGAACTTCTATGACAAATTCCTTAACACAAGACTTCAGAAGCCTCTTGACACTCCAAACCATTGGAAACTAAACACAACAGAACACGTGACTGGCACGGCCACTCCAGCATCAACCACGGAGCAGGAACCTAAGGAGAAGCATGCTGGCTGGCCCTGCAAAACATGCAGATCTACACCAACACCCTAAGTTCACTTTCATCCCATGCAGGGGTGTCAGAAAGAGCAAGTGGCCAAGATTGCTGCAGACTTTGAGAGAAGTTAAGTTCCACTTGAACTTTCATGAAGCAGTCCTAAGTAGAAGTGCACAAAACAGTAGAACGGATACCCATAAAAATTATTACTGCTGCACAGAAGATGCAGAAACAATATTTGTGATTGACCAAAGTGATCAAGCATGGTTTCTACAGAAGTATGTTCTGTGGCTCCAACTCCCTCCATACCCCTCCAGCACAGCTACCCTAATTCCCTACCACTATTCACGTCTTATTAACGATCCCACTGAGCAGGAAGTCAATGCCACCTGTAAGTCCTCCAGCTCCCATCAAATAGCATGTAACAAAGACAACTTGGTCACATCTACTCAAATTAATCCATCACACTGAAGGGCAGATCTCTGTCATTCAGCCACTCTCTTCCACAAACTTGAGGAACATTTGTCAGGACTTCTATTCCGTTTATTTTGATGTTAGACAATGGGTTCAAGACAACTGGGTCAGGATCAGACAAACTATGCAGGCTAATAGCATAAGCATGACTGTCTCTAATTTTGCTTCTCATTAAATCACTAAATGGTGGAACAAAAAACTCCCAGTACAGTATATGGAGACACTGGCCCATATGTCTACATTAAGTTAAGAAAAAACACAAGTACTCACTTTCTGCCTCTGCTTTCAACTGGATTATCACAGGAGACCCCAAAGTGGAATCATCCCAGGTTTGCCACTTACGCAGCAACTAGCTCAACAAGACTGCAGAATCGCAGCTATTTAGCTTCCCCTAGAGTTTTGTTTCTGATTTTGAAGCACAAAAAGTTCCCATCAAGCAGCAAAGGACAGACTCAACTGTTTCAGAAGTTACCTGGAGCAGAAGCAGCCGGTTCAAGACTCCTCCCATTAGCACAGCACCAGACAGCTGAAAAAAATCCAGCCTAATATTCTCCAGAAAAAAAATCAACGTGGATTTGAGTACTTCTGATAATGAATGATTTACAGACATGTAAATGCACAAGCACAAGCAGTATGAATGACATACTAGAAATATTAACAAAAACCATGCCACAAAAATATTCTAAGCAGTATGATGGATTTAATAGTGCGGTCCTCATACTTGCTAATGAAACTTTACTTACTTTTAATAGAGTTTGCTGGCAAAAATATGAACTATGATTACATAAAAATATGCATATCCAGTTTTTACATGTATTTATTCTTCCAGATAGACATATTTACTATAAACAGCAGAAAAAAACAGCAAGCAGAACACTCATTTAAATGGCAGAAAACTAGTAAAAGATGCTAATATGACCTTAGTGTAGCATGTCAAGTGTCACTGCCACCACTTTCCTAGTCATTTTAAGAACAATCTGCTAAGACAATTAATTACATAGCTTAAAAGATTAGGTCAACAGTGTCAAATACGGTAATATGAACTTGAAATTTAGCCTTTTAAAAGTGTGTGCTGTCTATTTAAATGTCTACATCAATTTGTGAAAGAGTACTCACAAAGTCTGTGAACTCAGACTTTGAGTTACTTCTCAGGAGAAGCAGTGGTTTTACCTTCCCATAAAAGAAACCCAAACATAGCAATCAGGAAGGCTGAAAAAATCCCCTGGCTGAGAGAACAGATATACTTGCAACCTGCTGATCTAAGGGCTACTTTAGAAGAATCTAAGGGCTACTTTAGAAGAAAGCAGTAATTAAAAGTTGAGATTTAATATAACACAATTTTAGAGTAGTGGCAATCCTTAAACTGGAATTTTGAAAACTAAAACTGCATTAAACAAATGGTGTAGTCTGGATTTTTCTTGAATAGTTAAACAACCTTGGAAACCTCTTATTACCATATGTTTTTCTCCCCCAGTCACGTCTACAGCTAAGACTTATAGCTAGGACATAGGTTACTCAGTTTTTAATTCTGGCGCTCATGCCTGAGTATGTCACCCTCCCCAGGCTCAGTTCTCAGACAGACAATTTTATCATGATTCAAGCCTCCTTGCAGGAGTTTCAGCCTGTCTTCTCTTCCTCAGGGCAAGGTAAATATCTGCTGCCTGCCCAGCCAGTTGTATGTTCAGCTGAACTCACCCCCTTTAGCTACGTTTAAGATTCGTAAGGTGTCACGTGGAAGAGATGATTAAGTCCTTGGAAGTCTGTTAGCTTTCAAAAATTGTAGGATTTTTACAAACCCCAGAGAAAGAATAGTCAAGTTTTCCAAGAGTAATGCTTACAACTCATTTCATCCTTGTGCCAGGTAAGCAGCCCAGGTAAGCAGTCATTCAGACAGAAGATACCAGAGCAGATAATCGGCACCAGAGAGAAGTTCTGCCTGGCAGCACTAGGTACCCAACTTCGGATGAGTCTGATCTTGTCACACAGGCAATACATAGAGGTGTGCAGAATGAACTGCTATCTCAAGGTGCCTGCAGCCCTCCAAAAGCTGCAGAGAAAGCTGAAGTGGCTGGATACATTTAACTGCCTAGCTTTTAGGCAGCTCAAGTTCAGAGACAGGCATCTCCTTTCAGTGACCTGAGGGAACACAAAAGACACCAGCTGGGTGGCCCTGTAGCCCAACTCCATGAGTGGCTGATAAAAGATGCCAGACGGCAATATGCCCAAAGCAAGTTTACCATAATGCTTTCCCAAAACATTCTCTCAGCTTCCAGCTATTTGTAACTTCATGACCTTCTCAACTAGAGGTAGAGCTGTGTGCTTAATAGCAACGCTTACAATTTTCCCTTCCTGAATTTGCCCATGAATTTACCCATCGGTCATCATTTACATGTTAGATGGCTAGAAATTGCTGGTCATATTTATAAATAAATTGAGACTTCTTTGAAAAGAAGTCTATAGGGAAAAGAATCTATAAGGAGAAAAACAAGTAGCAAGATGCCAACCTAGAGGACACTATACAATAAGAAGTAGGACCTAGAATAACTAATTCGTACTTCTCACAGACACTCACATAGTGCCCATACTTTTATCTATTTCCTGCTACCACTTCAAACCCTTTAAGCTACGCATTAGTACCCAATAAACTGCATCCAGACAAGAAGTGCTTATGTGGTAGAATCTAAGAACATTTTCATTTTTTCCTCATGCTTAATCCTCTGCAAATGCTCAAAGCCTTAAAGCGAGATTTTTACATCAATACATATATTTTAAGTAACACAATATCTTACAGCTCATCCAGCAAATAGTTTAGAATTCAATAGGTTTTTGTTGGGTTTTTTAACCCTAGTCTCAATTTGTAAAGCTTTTCTTGGGTATAGCCTGGTACATGCTACTGCACCTGTGCGGTCATCTCCCCAGCATCTCCCCCTCTTTGGTGGTTCCATTCCCCTCCCCATTTCATGCACTCTTAAAAAATTCCATTCCAAAAGGGAAGGACTGTTTGAGGTAGAAATCCACTGGCACATGCACAGAGCAGACAAGGACAAGCAGAACATCAACAAAACCAATACTTTTCTTCGCTTCAGAAGATGCACAGTAACAGGGATCAGACGAAACTCACTGCTTTTATTTCAACAACCAAGAAGCAGGAGTGTTTGCACAAGACACTGAAGGGTAAGCCTGAAGTGTTCTTCTACAAAGAAATAATTTCTTTTGCCTTGCAAAAGCCAGTCTGATATCTGTCTCCATAAGTCTCATGTTTATGCTGCTCTCATGACATGCTATTCACCAACACCTCACTTGAGGGCTGCTTTACTATGGAAAGTAGGATCCACAAGGTAATAACTGAAGGTGGCGTGTGCAACACAAGCAAGAGACAACTTACACTCAAAAGATTATTATTTTTTTTGACAGAAGTAGACTGCTTGACTTTCATGCCTGAAGCTCACAGTTGGCCTTGCTCAGATATATTTGGTTATAGATATAATGCAGTTGAGTTGTAATTTATTTTCACTTGCTTCAGTCAAATTAGTTATCCATCCACTAAAATGCAAACTGTATCATTTCTGATACAGTTAAAACAAAAAAATCAAAAGTCCTCACCTAAACATAAGGACTTCAGAGCTGTGGTAGGGAATGGATTTTTGGCTGAACTGGTAACAAGACTGAGAATTACAGACCTTCCAGTATGTGGCAGATTTGTATTTAAGTTGGAAAGGCATGTTGAACAGAGATGCTAAGTCACATCTTCAATCTCTTCATTTTTAATAAAGTGCTTCACCAAGAAGCACACTCAACAGTGACATTGCGCTCTATTATAAAAAAAGAAAAAAAATACCAAACTAGCAGTGTCAGGTTTCAATATTGCTCAACTGCCTGTAATGAAGTCCAAAAACAGGAGTATACTTACTTGCAAGCTTGTTGTGACTCAGAACCAGCTGCGTGATATGAGACAATGTAACTGCAAGTGAAGAGAGAAAGAAGTTAGTTTGCGGACACGGCAACTGAGAGCTTTTATCTATTTCAGCTAAAAAAAGAGGCAAGTTATTCTCTCCGCTCCAGTAACGCCAGGTTCATATGCACTGTCACAAAACACAAGACAGGATCAAGACTTAAGGACGTGTCTCCAGCCACTCCTCTGCCCCTTTACTTCACGTTTCTGCTACGCTAAGCACAATGTCAGCAGTAAGTACTGGTGCCTCCCAGCAGAGGTCTGGTTCTGGGCACATAAACACCTTTCTCATTTCCACCCTTTGAATTCTTCCCGAGGAAAACCTGATAGATACTCCAACATTTATCCCAATAGGAACACATGCCACATGAGCAATTACATTTCCAATCGTTCCCAGTTCATTATCTTCAAGTCACTGCTAGATTTAAGTCCTAAGTACCAAAAGCTGCATTTACAACCTTGCACCCATAAAGCACAGTAGCAGAGTAGCATCATTTTTGTGCGGTGAATGGCCAGGTGACAACATGCAATATTTACTCAAATTAATTGAATGATGTGATTGATCAAAGTCCCTCAGATTCCACCTTATCGAACAAACAAGTGTGGGACACAGGGCAGCTACAGAGAGCAGCACTCCCCCTACACTTCATCATCCTTTACATTTCTTCTTGCCTACTTCCACCCTCCACACCACTACTGCTTCCCCTGGAAGCTCCATAGCCTACAACTGACAACATTATCTGATCAAAAAAATATGCTAAAATAGTCAGAGGAGAAACTCACACCTTGAAGTAGTTCTCAAACATCTTCCTCCTCCCTGTAAAAAGTTTGATATACTTTATTGAACTAGAAGAAATTAGAGATTTTCCTCCTCTACACCTTTTTCCTTACTTCCAATGCAGTCTCTTCCAAACAGCTCTAGAAACTACATGGCTGCCCCTCCTAGGCAGCTGGGAAATTTTCCTGCCTGGAGGGCAGCTGATAGCGGTATGTCTTTCATCCCTCAGAGCTTTCCTCAAGCAACAAACATCACTAACATTAGCCCAGAGATAGCCCACAGGGCTCTTGCTGCCTTATGGAATGAAGATATCCTGCTGAGCATGTACGAAAACTGGCCGTGCTAATCAATACTTACTAAATTGCAAGTTGGAGGAAACAGCTTGGAGAGCTTTTACTTACTGATATAACAACCTGTTTCAGCTAACCCTTGAAAGCTCATGACTTACCACAGGCAAATATAACCTGTTAGCAGAATGAAAACAGTCACTTCAAAGGCAGAAACAGATCGGAAAGTTCAGTGTAAAAAAAAAAAACCAAAAAGCATCACCGCGTTCCCTGTGCAATTGCCGGTTGCAGAGGAAGGAAAGCGGGGAGGAGAAAGGAAGAAACAGTGCATCCACCCTAAATTTCTCCTAAAATATGAGTGCTCTAAGTACTGCCTGCACAAGCCCATGAAGCAGAACAGGAGGACAGAGAACGAAGCCCACAGAAAGCCTGTAAGAGTACTGTATAAAAACCAGCACTAAAGTGCAGACAAGTGCAGCAGCCTCCACAAAAAGGTCTAAGCTTTAAAACATAAAAGGCGCATCAGCATCTGAATCATAAGCAATCACTTACACTAGTGATTACTTACACATAAAGCTAAATATATGAACTCAGTTTACACAGAGTAATTGAGAGAAGGTGCTGGGGATAAGTTACAAGCTTGTGAACAAATGTCTAAGTACTCCTTACGCAGCATTTATTACTCTTGGTTTAGATATTTTAATAGCTGTGACAATCAGTGAAAGTCAACATTTTACAGGCCCTTGATATCCAGCCCTGACTAGTAAAAGCCCAGCCGTCAGCAGGGCAACCCATCTGCTGGCATCCTGAGATGAGAAGTGCTCTAGTCTGACATCTCCAGCTCTAAGACAACCTAATCTAGATCAGAGCCAGATCCAAACTGACATCACCAATGCCAGGAAAAAACATCTTTTCCTGCATTTAACTTAAGAAACCAAGTCATTCTAGGGCTCTGAGGCTTTGGCTAGACTCACCAGCATCAACAAGAAATCAGCCTTGCTCCACTGTATTTAAAGAGAGTCAGTGATTTTCCTACCAGGCAGTGGAGTTACCTACTCCATGCTTGCCTGTTTCCTCCCACCCCACAAGGAGAGTAATGGATATCTTCTGCATTACAATCCAAACAGCTTGTGTGCCTATCCATGTAATGTCCTCCTGTCCAAGATGCCCCCTTTCCCCCATTAGCCAACATAGGAAAGCTCCAATTAGTCAAGCAATATCTTCCCCAAGCCTCAGACGTTCAAATAAATCCTGGGTGACCAAAAAGGCAGGAAAAAGCACACAATGCGTACACCAAAGACTTCCACCAGCTTCATACTCGCAGTCCTCTCACACTAGCAATGGTGAGGACCCGCTACGTCACCATGCCTTGTCCTGGTTTCGGCAGGGATAGAGTTAATTTCCTTCCTAGTAGCAGGTACAGTGCTGTGTTTTGGATTTAGGATGAGAACAAAGTTGATAACCCACCGATGTTTTAGTTGTTGCTAGGTAATGCTTACACTAGCCAAGGACTTTTTAGTTTTCCATGCTCTGCCAACTGAGAAGACTGGAGGTGCACAAGAAGCTGGGAGGGGGCACAGCCAAACTGGCCAGAGGGACATTCCATACCATGTGACGTCATGCTCAGTACATAAACTGGGGGAAGCTGGCCGGGGGGGCCGCTGCTCGGGGACTGGCTGGGCATCGGTCGGTGGGTGGTGAGCAATTGTACTGTGCATCACTTGCTTTGTGTATTATTATTATTATCATATTATTATTTTTATCATTT
>NW_008825410.1:5648873-5650606 GCF_000699105.1 Pygoscelis adeliae
CTCTCCCCCCTCCCACAAGGGGCTGGGGGGAGTGAGCGAGCGGCTGCGTGGTGCTTAGTTGCCGACTGAGGTTAAACCACGACAGCCTTTACAAATCACCACGCCTGCATGTCAGGCAGCTCTGCATATTAAGAACACTGAAGAATACCTTTAAGGCTGAAGTGTGGAGCACCGCAAAGCGCAGGAGGAGATGACATTCCAGCTTTGCTCCCGAAGATTTGGGGTACAGGAACATTTCAGAATTTCGCCTTTTCCCTCCCCATGACAGTAGCATTGGAAAGGAAAGATTTTGCTTGATCTACTTTTTCACAAAAAATCCATTTTTGTTCTTTGATAATGTATGAAGTTGCTCCCTCCTCACTTTTAGACTTGTTTTTAAAGCAGAAAAGTTGAACTAAGGTAGCAGAACAAGACCAAATAACACAACCTCATACTAAAAAGCCAGCACCTCACCATGAGCATGATGGACAACTGGACTCCTAACAGGCGGGACCCCTGCATTGCTGCTGCCAGGTAAAGGTCTGCAACACCCACACTGAACTGCAGGTACAGGGACCGGAAAGTCAAATCAGGCAGCCAGGCACAGAGTGAGTTCTAAGAGAACTTTTCAACTATTTCTTTTTTCTTTTGAAGTTGATGCTTCCTTTGGTTTATTAAAGTAGAACGAAGACTGAAGCTGTCACCACACTTCTGTGGCCTTTGACCAGTTCATTCCAGTTTTGCACAGAGCTTTGCCAGCTTCAGGACAGAATCCAAAATTCAGATAATCTGTTGTTTACTTCGTTGGAGTCCATAATGAACTTCTTTACATTAAAACCAACCATTACATGTCTTTTAATAAGCAGCTAGACCAACTTGAGAAACTACATGAAGACTCAAATTTAGTTCATACATCCACCAATATGATAGGCCTTTCTCAACTCTTTTCTGCCTATGAACCACCTCTTCTGTGAAGAGGATATCACTTCTGTGAATGATTATTTGTTAATACTAAAGCTAGACATGTCCAAGGCTATCAAAATAAAACAAAGTCTTTAAGGCAGTGGTAAGGAAGTAGTCCTGATCCCCCCCGGCCCATGCACCACTAAGTGAAATACCCATTTAAAGCACACAAATCAAAATGACAACTCAAATAGAATCATAGAATCATTAAGGTTGGAAAAGACCTCTAAGATCATCGAGTCCAACCGTCAACCCAACACCACCATGCCCACTAAACCATGTCCCTAAGCACCTCATCTACACGTCTTTTAAATACCTCCAGGGATGGTGACTCAACCACTTCCCTGGGCAGCCTGTTCCAATGTTTAACCACTAAATAGACTAAAAGAAGTGTTTAAGATTTTCTGTTTCTGTGCTCAAGATGTAATTCAATATTTAAAAGAAAAAACATACCAAATAATATTTGTAACTCCTGCAAGAAGCCAGCTTATGAGGAGACACCACTTGCATGCGATTTCTTTGCACCACAGAAGTGTAAAGTCACTGAACTGCACTAAGTGCTAGACAGCAGCACACATGCAAGTGCCTGCTCTGGATCACTTACTACCCAAACTAAGAAACAAAAAAGTAAGAAAAGGAAGTGTTTTACTAATAGAGAACTGAGACAGACCCTGATCTAATCCATGTGTACACATACGGTGAACCTTTCCTGCCATGATTTCATCATTTCTATACATAGGAAGTGAGTATGCTTACTCAAGGGCAATTAAGCTTTGGGGCTGCAGACTGGG
>NW_008825410.1:5650660-5656247 GCF_000699105.1 Pygoscelis adeliae
AGAAGTCCTGTGCATATTCAGTTTTTAAAGGTAAGCCTGCTGACTAAACCATCAAGCCATGTGTACTGCTGGCCTTTAACAACACAAGCTTACAAGCATTATTCTCACTACTCCCTCTCCATATTTGTCACATCGCTGTGTTCTTCAACCAAGTATTTTCAGAAGGGTTCCTTCTCACATGTCTGTGCAGACTAGAACGAAGTCCCAACACCAAAAATTTCAAGGCCAAAATCCCTAGACCAAAGACACTTCAATCTGGACTTCACTGTCCAAATTTGACCGAAGCCTAGACACCTTGTCTGATGCTCCACTATCTCAGTCAACCCTGATGCATGACAAAGAATCCCATTGCATCTTTGACTTGCAAAGCATGCTGACATCCTCCAAAGGAACAAAAAAGGCAACATTCCGATATTATTTGGAAAAGAGCAAAGGTTTAGGCATCTGTGCTCTGGACTACTTCTAGCAGCATTTTAGCCATATCTAGACAAAAATATTTTCAATCTTGAAAGGTCCAAAGCTACTACCAGTTCGGAGACAGATTTGCAAGCATTTTAAGAAAGGGAGCCTACCTATAAAGTGGCATTTGGTCACTCCTTACAAGGAGTGGAATTTGCTCCCTTACATTAAACTGACCTGCGTGAAACAATCATCCCCTGGAAATATCAAGTTTTTCAGTACACTGCCACTTGCTTAGTCCTGTGAAAAGGACTGTGCTGTGGGAACAGCTGACTCTGTTTTTCCTCATCTTATATATAAAGTCAGTTCTGCATGGCAACTAAACTAGCTCTTCTGATAAAGACTTCTGTCTTAAGCAACTAATTAACATCCCTGAGTAACATCTAGAAGTCTGAAGGGGGCCTAGTGGGGCTATTTTGTTTTGGATGTACGCAGCTCAGGTAAGCATAACTAGCAAGGCTAGCTGAGGATCATTCAACCGGTCAGACGATTCGCTCCGAGTGACAGTCCCCTGAGATTCGAAGGGCACCATGATTTCCACAAGGGAATTCCTATAACCTGTTGTATGATGCCACTGAAGGAGCTCCTAGACACTAAGAAGCAGCTCCTTGAGGACTGCAGACCTCAGATGCTTTGTTAACATTACAGTAATTAGCATAATTATATGCTATATATAAGGCGATAAATTATTTTGATTTCAAGAATGCACCAAATATCCATACAGAAGTTGGAGGGTCAGGATACTACCGTTTGCCAGAGCAATTTACTTGCATGGTAATTACAAAATCTCATTATGGTCCCAGTCCCACTATTGCTTCAAAACAGAGTAGGTCAAGGGAATAATATTTAAGCTCTTCCCTTTTGGCCCTAGTATCAAGCCTTTTCATATACCGCTGTCACGCACTGCAAGTTAGCTTTACATAAAATATTTAGAGACAAGTTGTGGCTTAATTTTTTTTTTAAAAGAAAAAAAAACAAAACAAAAACAAAACAGGAAGACTCCAGAGACCTTGACGATGAGCACTACAGTATTGCACAAAACGACTTACAAGTAGCCTGCCCCTCCATCTTCTGCGCTTTGGTTATTTTAGGAGCAGACAATTATATCTTATTATATATAAGATATCAATTATATAACACTAACTTTCTGATAAAAAATTCTAGGCATGCTAATTCCTGCCACACAAGCATGTACTTTATGTAAAACATGAATAGCTTACAGATGGAATGATAACGAGAGCAAATTAACACTTACAGAGTAAATAGGATTTCATCCAATATTCCTTCCCTGAGAACAAGACTACAGAGCAGCAGATGTCTCAAGTTATTTGGGAAAAATAATTCCTAGCTTCCCCATATCGATCACTTAAAGATAAATAAATCAGAGATTAGAGACTGGTCCCTACTCCAAGAAAAATTCCGTAATTGCTGACGGCTCTTTAAAGTCCTACCAATAAACGCCCCAACCGTCAGGCTAGGGAAAAGGCACATCATGCCCTACTTGCTGAATCTGACTGTTCACCCTACAGGACGTCTATTAATGCTCTCTACCATTACCTGTCAATATCTGGGTGCTTTGTAAACAAATATGATCTATTTATTTCACAATATGGAATTAAAAAAACCCAAAACATTAGAACACTTCCACAGGGCAAAACATTTTTTAAAACTACTCATGTATGGATGCACAACTATAGTATAGATGTGCTCACAAATGGTATAACATTTGCTTTATAGCATTCCGGAATAATAAGAAAAGCCTTTGAAGTTTAAAAAAGTTTCACATGGTCTTTGCATTAGTATGATGAGCTAAAGTACAGAACACCTAGATCAAGGGATATTTTTAGTCTCAAATGAAATCTCTTTTCTACAGAACATCTTTGAAAAGAGTTTTCTTATATTACATTTCCAAAAGCCTTGAAAATTCAGATGCTTTGAAGGCCTGTAGCACAATTCTAGTTTGTACTTTAAGTCATTAGTAGAAAACACGGAAGCGCCTGGATTTGAGGAATATTCCAAAAATAGAACTCAACTTGTAATGACATTAATGAATGCCTGATCAAGCAGTGGTTCAGGAACTACTGAACTTTTCTTTGTGAATCTGAACACCATATTATAAACAAGCTGATAACTCCACTCTCCCTTTACTAAACACAAAAGTGGGAAGAGATATAGAGGTTGCCAAGCTTCTAGGTCTAAGCTAGTTTAAAACAGTTTCAGATACCAAGTGTCAATCTCCATCCAGATAAGAAAAGTATTTCATCTTGATTTGGAAAGAGACATTGGTTATTTGACAGAGACAAGTTTGGTCTGTTTTGTCTCTCCCACAGCTGCTACAGAGGGTGGAAGTCAAGGCAAAAGAAAATACAAGTTGCTGCCCTGTATTGTAGCAAGTCATTCACTAGACTGGGAAGAGAAGCCAGAAGAGAACCCTATCCAAGCCAGGGCACATACTCCCCTTTCCCTTTTCTCCTCTCTGCCCCCATATAACACCAGTTTTCTATGATCACTTAGGATTTATTTTTTTTTTTAAACACACATGACAAGAATAGGTCTGCACCTGAATGAAGAAGATTGGCACACTGAGCAGATGCTACACAGTGCACTGCTTCCAAATCCTTGCGTCTGCACCAACTCTATGTGAACCAAGTTAACAAAGCTTAAATACAAGTCCACTAGCCACTCTGCAGTAAGTACTCAAATATGCAGTGGAATAAGACTTGGTCCTTTTCTTGAAGAATAACCAAGACTATAGGGAGCAGCTTACTTTAAGAGTTACTGGCCACTGGGGGGGTGGGGTGGAGGCATTCACAACCATTAAATAATTACATGAGACAAAATTCCTATCAGGGGCTACTGAACACAGTAACTTACGAGTATCCTCCAACCTAGTAAGTCCTTAAACCTCAAATGGCCGAAAACTGAGAAAACACCACCAAAGTGTTCCCTCCAGTCATAACCTAATCTTTTGCTTATCTCTGAACATCTACTAGTGGCCCTCATTAAAGACAAGAAGCTAGGAAAGAACAGTCACTGGGCATGAATCGTGATGGTTGTTTTTAACAAAGATTTTTATTTCATGGAAAAAACAAAGTTTCTGAAAAGGCAAGCTTTAACACTGCACTGCATTGGAAAGATATCCAACACACCTAGAAGGGAAGGTACCCGGTCAGACTCATTTAGCTTCCCTGCCAGTTCTGAGAGCCAGAGAAACCCAAAACACCCAGTCTGTACTAGAAAAGGTCATCCATTAGGAGTCAGATGACAGGGTTAGAAAACAAGCAAGTTTAACATTTTCTCAAACCGTTACCTAAAATTCAGAGGTAACGCCTATTCATTACATTTTTAAAGGCATATTTGGGGGAGGTTATTCCTTCTCCAGACGGAAAGAGGCACATACCTTGACGATAAAAAAAAAACAAACCAAAAAAGCCAACATATAATGCCTCCTCTGCCAGAGTGCAGAGTAACTGAAAAAGCAAGGAGGTCTCAATTAACTGAACAGAAACCAGTCATCATTTCCCCCTCCCCTAACTTCCATCTCAAATTGGAGAAGGCCTCAAATCCCCACACTAAAGCAAGTCACACGATGTGCACCAAGAGTCTGCACATAGACTTGTCTGACGCAGTGTAACTAGGGTACCACAAGTCTACACTTCACATAGTGAGCTCCCCGCCAAACAAGCTTCAGATGCTTAGTTAGCAACTTGGTACCAGGGACCACCTGTGGACTACATTGTGGTCCCTGGCCCTGCCTGCGCAACAAACCCAAGACAGTCTTTGTACAAGAGAAGCTTTTTTTACTTTAGCATTACTGATGTACTTCAACATAATCTTTTTTTCTCCCATCTGAAAGATCAAAGCTGGCTAATTAATTACGTTTCTTAGTGTTGACAAGTTTAATAGGCACCAAGTCTACTTAACAAAAGCAAGAGTACTCTGTTGCTGCCCCATTCTCTTATTGCGTTAGTTTATCTGAAAGGGATAAGTATAGTTCTGAAAATGGGTCTGTAGTTTACGCGAGCTAAACACTACTTTGTCTCAAACAACCGTTCATCCAACAGAAATACAGTGAAACTTTCTATTTAACGTAAGTTCATATATACGGGCTTTACAATGTAATCTTTCTGAAATCCCACGCACAACTCAGAAGCAGGAAAAGAATCAGTAAAGGGTGAAGACTTAAGTACAGAAACTAGTTCTGCAAAACCGTACTTAGGTCTTCACCCTTTACTGATGGGACTGAATCATACTTTGGTCTGCTCCTGACTGCAGCTGATGGCAAGTTGGTAGCGAGCCATATATTTCCCTGAAGTCATTTCCATCATGTAAGAAGAGTTACATAAACTTGCTCCTGATTGCTACCAGGTTTAACAAACACGGCAAAGAGCTAAACCAGGATACAGTTAGAGTTTCAAGTGCTTTGGTTGTTTTAGATTTTGCTTTTTTCTCATTGCATGGTGCATTCAGGAAAATTTCAGCCTGTGGCACGCTACAGCCAGTCACAACTTTAACTTATTGCGCATCAGCTGTACCATAACATCATATGCACTCTTAGCCAAAGCAACAGCAAGGCAAAGTTACTTGCCTTGCTCTTCATTTGTGAGTTCTCCAGGATTGTGACAGTATGTTGTTACTAGTATGTTGCATTTGCTGTAAATTAACTACAGCAAATGCAACATACCAGTAACAACATACTGTCACAATTCTGGAAGCACACGCAATCATGTAATATCCAAAGTATGATATTGCTGTATCTGTAATACACTCTCCTTCAGAGACCAGCCACGCCTAGCTCCAGGCTAACGTCACCCTATCCCTTTCAAAAACCAGTGGAGATGCTACTTGGCCGGTGTTTTTGCTTTGGTAGCGGGAAGAGGCAAGGACGGACAGGAGGCAAAGTCTTCCCATCACTCAAGCGACAGAATGACAGCAGCGAGAGACAGGGAGCGCCTAGGGTGGCGGACGGCGCACGGGCAGAGGGGATGGCAGAGAGAGGCGGCAGTCCCAGCTCCCCACGCCGGGCCCTCCGGCGCAGCGGAGCAGGGGCTCTCCTGAACACACTCGCGGCTCGTTACGGTGCTGCCGGGAGCTGGAAGCCGGGTTTCCCCCTGCCCACGAATCTCTC
>NW_008825410.1:5657490-5689305 GCF_000699105.1 Pygoscelis adeliae
GCTCCCGGCGGTGCGGCCTCGGGCAGTCGCATGCCGCCGCCAGACTCGAGAAGCAGCCTGCCTGGTAGAGGAGTGCAGCCCTGAGAGAGGGGCTGCCGCGTGGTTTCCACCGTGGTGCCGGGCAGCGGGGACGGGCTGGGTGCAGGAGCCGGCGCCTTAGGAGGGGAAACTCGGCTTCGTTAGTGCCGCTGCTCGGCGATGGCCTGTTTCTCAGCAGGGTTACTGGGGTGCTTGTACCTCTGGATAGGTGATTGGGTTAACGCAATGGCCAGGGTTAATCTGTCCTTCCCTGTCACAAGGCCCGTACGGTTACACAGCTGTCCTATCGGAATACAGTGTTAGCACCCGTTTCCGTTTCTTCAGCACTTGTGAAATGCGGAGATAGCTTCTAATTGTAAACCCAGCTTATTTACACATCCTGCTGTATATCTGGCGTACTGTACCCAAAATGTGGAGATAGCCTCTAATTGCAAGCCCAGCTTACCTACACATCCAGCTGTGTATTATATATCATGCTTGCTGTCACAAGAATCTGTCTAATGAGAAAGTATACCGGTTTAGACTGGGTTAGTAGTTGGCACAACACCCGAAGGAGCACAGAGCATGCGCCACCACCTAAGGTGAAAAGTTCATAAGGAGGAAGACTTCGGGCCTTCCTCCAAGAGGCCCCAGCCCGCAACCACCAGATAGCAGTGCGCAGGCATCAGTAGGAGAAGAAATACGGTAATGGCTTATTTTAATAACCCCACCCCACTCCTCGGTAACATGATGAATATGGATCACGTCTCTATGCATATGAATGAATTAATGTCATAAATACCCTCATGTCTGTCCCTGCGGTGTGCAAGCTAGGAGGAGCTATCCCCCTTGCACCCGGCGCCGCAGTGAACATACCTGCTTTATAACTCTTTGTGGGTTGTGAAGTTTGTTTCCGCGCGTCACTTGGAAAGCACTTAATAAACCCAAGAAGATGGGTTGTGGTGGGTACGGCACCATTTTGCAGGGAGGAGGGATGTGCGTTCAGGTGCCCTTCCCCTTCGCAGCGGCAGCTCCGCGTGCCCTGGCAGGGCTCTGGAAATGGGCAGGGCTGTGCTCAGGGCGGTTGGTCAGCTCTGCCCTGGAGTCTGGGAGCTCTGGCTCTGCCCAGGCAGCAACAGGAGAAAGCAGAAGCTGCAGAGCTATGGAGCTGGCAAGCTCAGGCTCCCTAGGAACTGACCAAGTAGGGTTTCAGAACAGTCAGAAGTTTGGCAAAGGCTACCTAAGGCAAAAAATTTGGGTTCAATGAATCAGTGGTTACCATTTGTTAAGGTTTCTTTGTGCATTTTCTAGTCGGCTCTAGTTGCAAAATCAATCACAAGGCTGGGCCCAGGTTCTTGAGCACTTCTAATTGACCATGTCACCATGATGTTGGGGTTACAGCCTTACTGCTTAGAATGTATTTATGTGTATAACATCTTTGATGGGAGTTAAGAAGCGGGAGTTAAGAAGCTCCTACTTACTGTCTTTCGACAGATATGGAAGCTCAGAGCAGTCGATGACTAAATCTACAAAATGACCTAAGGCCAGGCCACCCATTGAGAACCACAGCCTTGAATTTTGCATATGCGCTCCCTGTGCACTGCACGGTGGTACATAGAAGCCTAAAAATAATATCTACAGAAACCAAGATGATGAATGGGAAGGTGCCTAAACCAGCAAGTGAAGAACGCTGCTGGAGGTGTAACTTTAGCTTTTCCTTTTTTAGGAATGGAAGGGTTTAATTCTGGGTTGCAGGATTGTAGCATGTTTATCCCTAAATGGCGTTTACTACCATGAGTCGTTTCCTGAAGTTACAGGCTGCTTTCAGGTCTTTCTTACAAAACACAACTGGAAGAACTTCCTTCTACCTGGATTGCTCAGCAGAACACACAGTCGCTCAGATGTACAAGACAATGCTGTACAGTTCCTTTTTGTCTGCAGGAACATGAATCCAGATCCCCTTCCTGTCTAAGAAAGTGCCCCAATTGCCACCAGCCAGTTGCCCCAAAGACCTAGGTGCCAGCATGTCTACTGTTCTTGCTTCATGGAGAACCATCGCAGGCTTTATTTAGTAGCAAAGGCTTAGGCAGATTCATTGTCTATAAAGTATGGTCCTAACTTGCTTGTTCCAACAAACAGATAGTACACGTGACTGTGACAAGATACTCACAAAATGGTGTCATCATGGCTAATGAGAAGCTCACCTGGCTTCTCACTGCCCCATTTATGCAGTGGCCAAAACAATACCATATTACATTGCACGTGGCCTGGATGTCCACTTTCTACACCTACCGTAGAAGTATTTAATTACTCCCTGCTTAATAAACATATTGCCATTATTCCCTTTTGTCAGGCTTGGGATTTTTTTACCATCCACCTAATTTCATTATCCTCTTGTGTAAATAGTTCAGCTGTCACTCGCACCTTCCATGCGATCTACTTCGGTTCCTGCTTTAGCAGACCTTTTATCTGAGTAAACGCACTAATCGGTACCCTAGTCAGGCCTGCATTGGGTTTGGCAAAGAGGAGTTGCTGTCAAGCCTTCCTTTTAAAGCTGCTCAGCTCCTCGTGAAGCACTAAACATCAATTGGGTGAGGAGGCATGGGAAAGTAAGTACACGTGCCACACTGTCCAGGGGTCAGGCCATTCCCCGATCTTGAAAACTTAATTTTCAGGTTGTTCCATTAGCAGTCATACTCACAAAGACTACTTTCCTGCAGAGGGCCTGTGCCACCGCAGTAACCCCATCTCCCCTCTCTTATCCCCTACCACCTCTTCCCAGTACATCCAGTCCTTCTGTGACCTCTTTGACCCCAAATACCCTCAGCTCTCTCTATACCCCCAGCCAGAGGGCTGGTCAGCCTGTGTCTGGGGACTGGCCAGCGGAGCCCTACCCCCATGTATGGTGGTGGAGCTCACAGTACAGGCTTTTCCAATTTATTTCTCGCTGTACTATCCAGCTACTGATTTTTTGCTTATGAAATAATTATAAAATATCTTTGATATCTGTCAGATTCATTCTAAATTTGTCAGTTGGCTTAAATGTTTGTAGAGCAAATGCCTGAATTCTTTGCAGAGGCTGGCATATGCCTGCTGTCCTCAGGACAGCAGGCTCAAGTAGGTGACTGTGAGGTAGATGGATGGCCAGGATTGTACGGCAGAGCTGCAGCTGCCGTGTGGTGGCAGGAGGAGAAAGTTGCTCCCTGCACCGGTTCCTCCCAGCCTGCTCCAGCCGGGCAGCGAGCGCCGGACGAGCCTCCCGCTGGCTCCTCTCACTGTGCTGGGGAGCAGCAAGGGGACGAGCGGCTCTGATGCTGCCCTTGCTCTGGCTGCCCTAGGTAGTTCTTCTAACCAAGGAAATGAGATTTTACATTATTATTCTATTTTTATCCCTTTTTTTCCCCTCCAGGAAAAGCTATCATAACGGTCAACATGAACACAGGGTTAGCATATCATCAAAACGATACAACAGCAACATGCACCTGCAAAAACAGTGGTATACTGCTAGGCACTGCTGCTAAGAAGTTATCCATCAACATTACAGTAATTAGGTGTGATAACTGGCACACAATATGTATTTTGCTGATCTTTGCCTTATAAAAGCAAACATCTAGAATTTGGCCTCTGTTTTTATTATCAGCTAATAAACATTTTAAACATTTATTTGTTAGTAATCCTGTATTGTTGCTGCTGTTGTTATTACGAACAGTAGTCAATGCTATAAATTTTTGTTACATTTCATTTTAATCAGGACTGTAGAATAATTCTGTGGTTTTAGTTTGGCAGCTGACAAAAAAATAATTACACTAAATATGTTAATAATTACACTAAATATGTTAATTATGGTGCCTAGGACACTTATCTTGAGTTATTGTGGGAAACCGAGACACCTCCTCCTTTGCTTTATGAGCCAAGTGAAAACCGTTTTTCAGCCAAAATTGCTTTGTAAATTTAACTAAAATTAGCTAATGTTTTAAATTGACCAGCACCATGATTTCTAGAATTTTAGCTGCATATCTTCTCTCTCCTTTACTTCAAGTAACTATAGCCCCAATGATCTCATTCTGGTATTACTTCTCGTTTATTGTTTATAAAGAATAGCCCCGCCACATGGGAAGGGCAATTAAAAAATACTGTTATGGACCTGTTAGTGCTTATTCTTCAAATCCTAGTCTTTGGAATGCTTACCATTCATATATAACTGTCTCGTAAAATATACCTTTATACAAGAATAAAGACGTATAGTAACATGCAGAAGAAGATTTACACTTAAGTTAAAAACATGCAGGCTCTCGGAAGTGAAAACATGCACATTCATTATCCGTGCTTTGTCGTTGACGGGGGGAGGTTGTTTGTAGTCCTGCAGGTATTATAATACAGACTTGCAGCGTTCAGAACTACGACATTATTTCTAAAATAGACGGCAATGTGCACAGACATAAAAGCAAAGATATTCATGCCGATTTTGTGAGATGAAGCCATAAATCTTATTAAACACAGATTTTGTCTTTTGAATTGTACGCTGCAAAAACACATTGACGTTTCATGGAATAATTCTTTTTAAATTATCTGTTTAGTTGTTCCTGTTTGCTTTTCCTGTGCATTCATTTTAAAGCAAGTGTTTTAAATGACTCCTTACCTTGCAAGACAGAAACATGGCTTAGCACCAGCTCTCTCCTCTAAGGACCTCCACCTTAATACTTCTGCAGTGGTATTTCTGTTGTGGTTCCTCATATAAAATGCTAGAGGACAGCAGTGGGTTACTTTGTTCCTGTTTTTTTTAAAGAATGGGTTTGATAATTTACTCTAATTTTAGACTTTGACTATTTTTGGCAAGAGTCAGTTGGGCTAGATCAATTGAACCTTGTACCAGCAGCTTCATTCAACAGTCTTCATGAGCACAAATTCTCTGCTGGACTTTCATTTTTATCTAGAGAACCTCAAGCATTTTACTCATTTGTAAATAAAATTATGCACAGGTATGGAGTATTTGTAACATTTAAAGATGCACCAAGCATTAGTTATTGTTAGATTAAAGAAAAAAAAATCTTACAAATTTCTCTTCCTCCCATTCCTAGTGCCCTGTAGTCTTTTCTTCTGCAGAAGTTCAATGATGCCATAAAATTTGTTTGACATTGTGACAGAAAGTCATGCCAAGAGCAAGTATTTATCGTATCAAAAAATGTCTGAAAACATTTAATCTGCTTTAAAGTGAAACATGCTTTTTCTCTTAGTGAAATGAATCTTTTTGAAGTACAGATTTCAGCAAACTCATCAGTTTAACTGCAGTTCCCCTCTAGAGCTTAAGGCCAAAGGTTGTGTTACCAGAACGGCCTCATGCATCTTGCAGGTCACCAGATCCCATCTACATACTATTCACTAAGTCAACAGTAGGCCAGCCTCAGCGCGGCGAGCACAGCGGACGGGGGTGTCCTCGGGGAACTCAACTTTGTGTCCATAAACCGTATGATGTGTGGCCGATACCAGTCTCAAAAAGCCGCTAATTAACTTCATTCATTAAAACCATATACAGGTTTCTATTGTTTGTCGGTTTATGCTCTGTCATACCCCTGACAAGGCCAAGGTTTAACCTGAGAACTCATTGTCCGTCAGGGCGTGATCCACTTTTAACAAGAGAAATGAACGTACCACAGAGCCGTACCTGCAGTGGCAGGGAGCTGTCTGGGGGAGACATGCCCTTCCCTTTCACCTGTGGCTTCGAGCTGAGCTCCAGGCTGGTGAAATGCAGAAAATGACAACGTTCTTGCCAAGCCGATTCTTGCCTAAAATCTGATGCTTCCATGACCGCCGCCTAGCAGCAAGAGACAGCAGCCAGATCTTGAGGGGATTCTCTGCCCTGCACCAACTGCACCAAATCCGTGGTGATTCATAGGAAGGTCAAAACCACAATCAACGCTCACAAAGCCTGGTGATGCAGCCGTCCGCAAGGAAGAAATAAAGTCCTCCTGCTCTCTGCAGGCAAACAGCCGAAGCCACGCTTGATTGTACTTACAGCGTCTTACACACTGCTATCTTCAGAGCTTATTTTGTAGCTTTATCTCAAGGTAGTTCAGATGACTTTGTTTTCTTTACTGCTTGCTATCCCCTTTATAAGCTTTTTAATAAATTTTATGGACAAAGATTGTATCATCCTTTGATTGCTAAAATGAAATCAGTTTGGCGTGGACTCTGAGCAAAAGTTTTCTGGGCCAGTAATCTGAAAATGTTTAATTTGACTATATGGTCTTTTACGTCTTCCCTTATTAGAGGAAGTTTCTGTTCTGCCAGCAGCTCAGTAGAACATAGATGTCTCCTAGTTTGATCCAAATACAGATATTTCTCCTTTTTCCATGTTATACTTCAGCATGTTAGCAGGAGTGTCACCTCTACATAGGCTAAGTTTTTCTTGGTGCTTGGACGATTCTAAAATGCTGGCTTACGTCTAATTCTGTTGGCCAGTGGGAGTTCATAGGTTTCTCCCTTTCTAACTTATTACCAGATCATTTTGAATTGTATTTTATAGCTTGCCATCTACCTTTTTGCCTTTTTTGTCTGTTTTGTGTTTTCTACATTTTCTTTTAACCAGGATGGCTTCTCAGCCGCTATAAAGTTTTGTATGTTTGTGGAATGATGGCTTTTTCGGCATTCACTGGGAAATCTTCAGAGAGTTCCAACATTTTGTTAGAACTGCCATTAACACTTTAATGTCATTTCATAATTAATTATTGCAACAATCACGTTAAGGAATTACTTTCACTGTGACTGACTCTTTGTAATAGTTACGAAGTGAGAGTTCTGATAAGGCCCATGTTCCTCTGATGCGATGTAAATTCCTCTTGCCTGTCCATCACAGGTGACATTCGGGAAAGGAATTGGTCATTCGTTCTGGGTTGTGACAAAAAATGTTTCATGGTGGGAATCAGTGTCCTCTGTATACCCCGCCAACAACATTTTTTATGTATGATGTGTGTTAGCCTCGGGAAAGAACAAACTAGTTCTAGTCACAAGTCAACTGATATTTTTATGTCTGCCCTATTCTGAAGTTACACCTGTTTTACAAATGTCTAGGAAGTTGCCTACAAGTTGTCTAGGAAGGTGAATTGGTTACTAAAAATCTCACAAGTTTTTCATAAATTCAGTTGTAAAATAGATGTTGAAGCTTAAAGATATAACTCAATAAATATAACCACGGGTATATGTGTATATTGAACATGATCCTGACGTTGCTTCTTGATGTGGTTAAGATTTAGTACCACAGCACGTCCTCACTGTGTTAAACTTCAGAGCATGCTTGAGCACTTATTCAGCCAGGTTCTTATACCCAATCCACAGTATTACAGAAAGTTCTTCAGCAAAGTTATCTGTGTAAATGGTAGTAGGACGGGCCATTTTTTAGCAATGTCTGATTTTATTGTAGTTTGAATAAAAGTTTAGGTAACGCTTTCAAAGATGCTTCGGACAAAACCACATAACTCTATAGAACTAATTAAAGACAACTTCGTATCTTAGCTCCTCTTATCAACTTCATGTTGAATATTTTGTGTTTATGTTTTATCCTGGCTAATTCACTTCCTATAGCATTAAATGTAAAACTTTTTTTGGCATATTTACTCAAAGTGTTTGAAATTATGTAGAAGAATATAAAAAATATGTTTCAAAAACGAGCATAACCTGATTTTCACTTTTGGGTAGATAATAGTTTATTTTCAGTGCAATGGGAGATCACATTTTTCTGACAGAACTCTAAATTCGTAACAGCTACACTTCTTACAGTAATTTTTAAAAGGCCTTACACTTCAGTTGCAATTATCATAACCGGATTTCAAACTTATTTTATGATCGAAAGTCTCTTCAGTAGAGCAAGGAACAGTAATATATTTCTCCTAAACAGTGTTCTAGCTCCTCCAGCTTAACTGGAATCCTGATGGTAAAGTCACATATTCAGCATGAAATTTTATATAGACTTGATGAGATGTAGCAGTAAATGGAGAGATGTTTGTATCCTAAAAGTAAAGACAAGAGAAATGAAAAATAGAACACCAAGATCCTTTGGAAAAGCTAGTCAGAGAGTTAAAACTGAGGCACAAATCGGATCAGAGTTTGGAAGGGACCTCAGGTCTGTGCTAGATACTGCTTTTGCGTTTCTACCTCAGGGTACTACAAATGTTTAAATCACAGATACAACTAAATACAGAGCAAAATAGCTTGATGATGCCTCCCACTAGATGTCACTGTACGGTCTGCATTGGAAGGCTTCTAAGGTGCCACACACACCTTATGCCTTCACTTCCACTCATCTGTATGGAATTCATGCCAGAACTGGGGAAACAATCCTAAATACGAAACAGTAAAGATATACATTTTAACCACTTACAGGGTTACAGACAGTAGGGAATACATACCATCCCACAGTATGGCCCGGCTGGGGGATAGCTGGCATCTGGCCCGTTGTAAAGGATCAGATAGTTGCTACTGCAATCCCCTGGGTCATCGATGCTGATGAAATCAAAGTTCACTGTGACAATTCGTCCCTTGGGCACGGTAATGGCCCACTCACAGTCAGTGTTGTTGTGGTAAGTTGCAGGGTAGCTGGGACTAGCAAATGAGCCAGTGCTGCCGTATAATGTTCCTCCGCATCCTGGAAACGGACACTGTTAATTAGCTTAGAAGGCTTAGTTTCACAAGATAACTACATGATGTAGTACATGAGTACAGTAGTAGTAGTAGCACTGAAAAACAGAGAGACTCTGGGAGCTGGAACAATGAATGTGGGTAAAAGCATAATTCCAATAAGAGACAAAACTGAGGCTCTAGCTTCAGCAGCCTGAGAAGAATATGCAATGGGCATGAGACCATCACTGGACATTAAAAATCAAAACCCCAAAATCTCTTTGAAACAGGAACCAAAGTCTTAAGTCCGTGCCTTGGTCAGTTCAGTTCCCAACTACTCAACTAGAGACAAATTCTCTTTGGCTGTTCTTTGGAATGAAAAGCAGTGAATGCTCATCTGATAGAAAAATACAGAGAACAACTCGGAGAAAATAGTCATAGTAAGTAAACTAAAGGCCATTTATACCAAAATTCAGTCTCCAACAGTGGGCAGAAGCAGATGCCCTGGGAGAAATGCCAGTTTATAGAGTAAGAGTAAGCATGTGCAGATCACGCCCCAGATTACTCCACAGTCTCCAAGAATTTTCAGCTCACAGCTCAAAGATGGCATCTTTGTATTTAATAGGCTTTATCAGATGTCTTTCATGAACTTATTCAGGTAGCCCTCAAATCCATGTAAATTTGTAGCATCCTATGGGAAGGAGCTCCACAGCTTAACTGCATACTGTGTGAAGAACTGTTTGGTTTGGTTTGGTTTGAACCTACCACCTCCTGGCTTTGTCTGATGGCCTCTAGTTCTTCCATGGGAAAAGTCAATGAACAGTTGATCACTGTTTATCATCCGATATCACTGAATTTCATAGACCTCAGTAGTTCCTTAACCAGATTAAAAAGTCTCAGCATACCTCATACAGAAGCCATTTTTTATGTTGAGCCCTTAGTTATACCGGATTCTTTGTAAGAGGAGGAGACCAGAACTGTGCACATCATTCAATTTGTATGTGAACTATGGATTTATACAGTGGCTGGCTGTTTGTTCTCTCTTCCTTTCCCAACGATTCCTAGCATTGTGGAAGCCTACTTGACTATTAGTGAGCAGTGAGCTCTTGTTTTCATGGGACTATTTTACCCCCAAGATCTTGTTGCTGAGTAGTAAGTCAACTCAGAGCCCATATTTTTGTAAGCAAAGTTAGGATTGTCTTTTTTTGCCCACGTTCTTCATCAACACTTTCCTACACTGAACTTTATCTGCCTTTTCATAACCAAGCCACTGAATACTGTAAGGTTATTCTGCAGTGCTTTTCAGCTGGCCATGAGCTTTCCTACTTCCAGTAACTTATTGTCATGAACAAACTATTACCCAGCTATTCAGTGCCATTTCATAAGCCATTTATGAATGTGTCTATGATATAGTCACTACACAGCATTATAGTTGGTTATTTTCTTGGGGCAAATTTCAGTCCTCTTCAGGCTTAGCAGTGCCTAGATCCTAGGGCATATCACAACTGGACTATTAACGGAGTAGGCTGAGTCACCACCACCACCACCACTCGGTGGGTCCAAAGATAGATGTTCCTGATATGTTCTGACGTCTCAGTGAAAGAGCTAGATCTTCATCTTAAGTGGACTATATCCTCTGAGGTTGCTAAAGTCAACATAGAGAGAGGGAATTGCTTCCGTCACATAAAATGGATCTCACCCCACTGGTCTTCAGGAACAACTACCTCTTCTCCAGTGACTGAATAGGGTGGACTATGGGTGCTTGGGAAGGTCTTAAGTGTTGATGAGGCAGGGCCCAAACTGAGCAGGCTGTATTTTCCCTCTGTACAATTGCTAAGTGGAGTTACTTTGTAATTACAGCCTTACCACTTGATGATGAAGTCCAAGTAATTTCATATCCATCATGAGCCCCTGAAAAATCACTCTTGAAACGAAGGTAGACAACATGATTTTGGGGGAAGATGGGACTGGGCACAGTATTTCCACAGAACCTGCCAAGTAGTGGTGATTGCACATCACTCCCATTTCTGACCTTCAAGGGACACAAAAAACCATTGTCAACATTAAATCCCTATGCCAGTTATACACCAGTACAATTACGCAGTGATACAAGCACAGCACAAATTATGTAGTGACTTGCATGCATACCATAATTGTCATTTTAATACTGTTATTTTTCCTACTATATATTCCTCTATAGAAGGAAAAAGAGACCATTAACTAGTCTGTCTAAGTTCTGTAAGTAATTGCACAGAACAAGTATCACCAGAAACAGGTAGCTAAGTTTTATTCTGTGGTACATCTCCTGATTGAAAAAATTACTCAATGTAATTGAGTAGCTAAGTAGCTAAGATGTGCTTTTGCAATTCAAGCCCATGTTTTACTTTTCACAAGAAATGTTAATATTCCAGGTGAAAAGATTAATTCTTTACCCTGCAGACCACTCTTTTCCCTGGTCACATTAAGACACAGATCATATTACATAGCTCAGATTTAATCTGATTTTTTTTCTGAGCTCAAATAATGCTGGTGGTTAGATCCATTTCTTGAGACAGTAAAGAGGATATGAAAGGAAAACTAAATAATGATTCTGCCACAGACATCTGATTTTTGTCATCTGACCAGTGAATAGAGAAACCTTCAACAACTGTGAAAGGACAGAGTGAGGATTGTCTAGGAGGATATGCTTTTTATTGACACAAAGTACCTCTGCAAGTAGCCTACACTTGTCACTAGAGCTCTTTTTTTTTTAAAAGAAAAAATGCTTTTTTAGAAAAAAACATTCTTTTTAAGAAAAATATCAAGCAGATGGAATCTACTGCTGGAACGAAAGCACTCAGATTTATGGCTTTCTGTTCATGCACAGATGCTGATATCGGATGAAAACTATCCCGGCTTGCCCTGTTAACTGGGTAACATCAACAAGAGCTAGGTAAAGATGAGTTAGCTGATAATGAAACTATTTATTCATTGGTTTTGGACTTACTATAGTGTGTATTGTTCAATCTCTAACATCTGAGTACCTTTCACCATAAAACTGTAGCAACAAATTAGTTGCTAATGTCAGTTCAGCTCAGACTTGATCCAAACTTATTAATATCCTTTAAATTCAGCAGATTTTGACACGGGCCCACAAAATATGTATACTTGCTTGATACCTCTAGGAAATCATGTGAACACTGGATGCTGTCTTCCAAACTGAAAGCATGGAAAAAGAGAGAAATTGTGTGATTCCGGGGAGCTTGTAGAATGATAGAACAGTCCATATTATTGGGGTGACGACCAGGCCAGCCAGGGCTCTTCAGGTAACCAAATGGCTGGTTATACTCTCTGCTGCAACCTTAAGACAGAAAACGAGAAACATGTAAGCATTTCAGATCTCCGTATTGCTTTTCACTGTATGGAATAAACAAAGAGAAAGGTAGGTAGATTTTTTAGACATTTCTTCAAGCTTACCTGTAGCTTGATAGGTAAATCTGACTCCATTATTAACCATATATTCATCTGATTTGAAAGTCACGATGGCAGTGCGATCGTAAGAATAAAATTCAGGGACTGGAAAAGTTTCAGTCCCACAGAATCTATGGACTGATCCTTGGCTGTGCTGGAATTCAATACATGTCACAAGTTACTTAATGATATAATTCAGTTTGCTACTTACTGAACTTGAGATGAATAAATCTCTCAACACTTTCTATACCAGCTATGCAATCGCATTTTAAAGTTCTCATGGAAATCACTTAATAATGTCTCAACATTTTGTGTTCAATTATTATGAAAAACAAATCAAATGTAACAGGTATTTTCATGCTAAAATAAGAAACAATGAAAGAAGGTTTAGAATAATATAATACAAAGGACATAAACAGGGTTTTTTTCTGGTGCTTTTTACAAACACTCTTCTTGGCATGAATAGTCATTTTTATTGTGGTTCTTGGATGGGAGGAAGTACAATTAGTTTATGAAAACTTGCTGTTGGGCAGTTATTTTCTGGGTGTTAAATTTGGCAGCTCTGTTACTTGATGCAACTGTGAAAAATTGTGTAACACTTACCAGGTCTAATTCAACGTGTGTATAGTGTGTTTCCATGTAGCCTGCGTACCAGTTAACACACCTTAAGTGGGGCACAGTGCGTAATGCTTCGGATATACCCCTCACACAGAATCATCAATAAATCTATTACCAAATGGTGGGTTTCTCTCTCTTTACAAAGAGCAAAGGGAGCTGAATGTGAATGGGGAACAGTATCAACTGTGAATTTCTTACTGTTGGTGAGTCCTGGAGCTCTAGGTAGTTCTGAGAGCAATCCTGGCTGGAATGGAGGTGGAAGGCCTCTACCACCACCCTGACTTGCTGCTGCGGAGGGGCATCAATGACCCAAGTACAGAGAGTAAATGGTGGATATTCATTTGGGAAGTTAGGAGACGTTGCAGTCAGGGATGTAGAAGTTGCATTATATATTCCTCCACATAGTCCTGTGTAAAACAGTAATAAATGCATCATAGACTGAAAACTTTTCCAACTGGGGAAAAATATTTATTGAGCAAAACTACACTGGACAATATACTTTTGTATTTACTTGTGACTCTCTAGAAGAAAAAAGAATTAAGTAAAACACATGCTTATGCTGTGTCAATGTATGTCATAAAACTCAAATACATGTTTGTTCCCTATAATATCAGCGTATTTGTTAACAGTCTGTGAGTGTTCCTGTTTCACACTCCAGACTGACAGCCACCCTGCAACCAGTCAAGACCAAAAAGAATTGCACTGGGGTCTAGCAGTGCTGCTTTTAGCTTGCTTATAGATGCTGTCTTTGCCCCTTCCTAAGCCCTGTATCTAAAACAAATTTTGATGATTTATTATTTAAATATGTATTTCCACAGAAAAGTCACAACAATATATATGCTTACATATATATGTATACTTACGATCCACTGTGGCGTAGGTAGCATTGAAACCCTCCTTTTCCACAGAATTGTCTGTGATAAATTTCACAGTCAAGGAATTACGGGTAGAAAGAAAAGGAGCTGGCACTGTAGATCCACAGTATGTGCCAACTAAATTGGCATTTTCGTTATCCCCATCATAAAGCTGAAAGAAGAAATGTATATAAGCCACTAATAGGTTAGGCACAACAAACAAATAAATAGAAATAAAATTCTCTGACCCCTCCTGACATTACAGTTTCTTTTACTTGAAAGCACAGTAGGTGCTCTTGTGCTTTAACAGGATGTTCTTGATGACTATAATTATTCACTGCCGTATTAACTAATTGTGTTGGACAGTGCAAATCTCATTATGGAACATTCTGGTCCCATCTCAGCAAATCTATAAAAAATTTATTCTATTTTAATTTGGCATTCTGACTTCTTTTTTATATGTAATCTCAAAGCACTTTTCAATGAGAAAGGTAGATTTTATTCACCAAAATGTAGAGTTCATTCCTAGTTTCATTGAGCATTTCTAGTGCTCAACAGGATCTATAACACTCCTTGGTGGATCTTGTTTAGCAGCATTCTGCTATCCTACATCATCTCCAAGAAAATAGCTTTCACAGGTGAGCATTGAGCATCAAGACTTACGTATTCAAAATTTTATAAATTAAAGTCCTTTCAAGCAACTGTGTATGATAATGAATCTGCAAGTTTACTTTCGACGTGCTTGAGTTTTGTTTTGTTTCTGTTCTGTGAAATAAATATTCATTTCTATAGGCAGTCTAAGACGAGAAGTGTGACCCCATAACAATGTTAAAACTCTTACTGGTTTCCAAAAAGACAGGATGTCATCTGGGGTAGTAATCTAACCCAGCGAAAAAATTGTAATTATATTAAGCAATTTAATTTCTTCATAAGACCATTTTCTATTAATTAAGTTTTAGCCTCATGGAGAGGATAATGCATTCTATCTCACTGATACATTCTTGTTAAAATACGTAGCTATCTTACTTGGACATAATCGTATCGGCAAGCCTGAACAGACTGTGCTTCAAGCGTGAATGAAGTGAAGGTGAGGTTGATCAGTTTGTTCACAGGTGCAGTTATGATCCATACACAGTCCAGATTTTTCTCATATCTTCTGGTCACATTGGAGACTGGAGAGCCAAAGCTATAAGCTGAATTTGTCAAGTAACCACCACAGCCATTCTGAGGTCCTGTTGAAGAAGCAGAAGCCTTTTAAAAGCAATTCCTGGCGTTTATTTAATCTTCAGATCTTTAATGTCAAGCCAGCAGCTTTTTCTGTGCTACAGAATTTTACTGTCCTGTCTCACAAGAACTATCTGAATGATTAAAAGGCTTTCAACACAAACAGCGTTAGATACGAATCACCATTAGAGTTGGCAGAGTGAATTAAGAAAGGCTCATGCCTTCTGTTGAATATAAAATCAGTACCCACTTTGAAAATGTAGCAACAGATTTTTTAAAAGGGACTGTAAGAAGACAGAGGACAGACATTAAATAGAAGAACAGTGGTTAGAAGGCCTTTCAATGTAATTCTTACCTCCTAGTAAGAGTACTTGGACAGTAGGGGGCACTGGGTCGTTGACTTTGAAAAACTAGCTAAAAATTAAGTTGCTTATTTTGGCAATACGACCTCGTTCTGGGGGGATTGAATTTGGCAGCCTGACACTGGGACCCAGACTCATATCCAGGAATCTAGCTAAAAGGGCCTTACTTCTGGAAGCGTTCTGCATGGTGGGAACTTACAACCCCTCTGAAAAGCAGGCTGCTTTTCATTTGGATTCCACGTACAGAGCTAAGTCCCTTACTGTAGTTACTCGCTGTGGAAATTTGAACCCTATAATGTTTTCAGTCACATTGAAAAAAATCACTTTTGGAGAAAAGCAGTTATTAGACGATCAGAACCCTTTTATTGTGTCTAATTACAAACAAGCAAAAAATACAGAATATCTGAAGGGATTTTTTTTGTTACTTCTCTTTTTTTTTATAGTTTGATTTCCAGAGGTTGGACTGGGCTAGCAAATCTGACCAATTTATTTACTTTATGCTTCCTTCCCCAGTCTCTGTGGGGTTTCCTGGCCACTTGTTTAATTCAGGAATTCAAATAAAGTATGGTTCATACTCTTGCTTTTGAGTCTGAGAGGGTTTTTGTAAACTGCACAGAGCAAAGCAGTAACTCTGAGCAGCCTGCTGTCTCCCACAGCAAATACTTTTAGGAGAATTAGATAATAAAAGAAGCTACAGCTGTGGCTAAGCAACATGAGCGGAGTTTCAGAATTTCATCTGCGTGTGTAAAATATGCCCGTCTGGCTGACATGCAGTAACTTAACCTTGACACACTGATATATTTCCAGTTATATAAAACTGCGCTCTACTTGAGCTACAGTATTGCGAAAGATCAGTCTGGTGAAAAATCAGCATCCAAGTATCAGGATTGCGTCAGTGACCCGGGGTTGGAGACAGCCCCGTCTTGCAGGACTGTAATGGTTAAACCAGAGTGACTAAGGCTAAATGTCATCCTGCTCTACTAACCCAAGCCGGAAAAACCCCACCCTGAAAAGAAGTTTGCTTAAAACCAAAGTCTTAATAACATGAGATTTAAGCTTTTGCTATAGCTAAAAGTGAACAGAAGAAACTTATTACAAAGTGAAAAAGTCAGGAATTAATAGACTCTAGTCCAGTTTTGTGGGCTGTTAATGAAGTCAGAAACTTGGAAAACTGTTAGCATTCATTCCAATGCCACTGCAGAAGCCGAGAACAACAGTAGGGGAAATGCGAGCAATAAATCACGTTCTTACAAATAATCTAGGAAGGAGGAAAATGTCAGACAGGAGGGTGCCTGGGCCCTAAGAGGGCAGTTTTGCTATATCTTTCTCTGGGTTCACCCTTCTGCATGATTTATTCAGTCCCCCTGAAACAACTCATTGGAGCCACTTCCTGATCAGCATTTCAGACACCATCTACTAAACATAACATTAAGCATAATCATTAGGCATAGATCACAGTCTGAGCATCCAGCCCTGCAATATTGAGTCTGTAGTGATACACGGGTCAGAGACCTTACAAAGCTCCCCTTCACCCTTTTCAGGGTTAGAGTTGCAGAGATGCCAGTCAGACGATTGCAACTGGAATCAGGGAATTGCCACTGAGCCATGCAACAGGAAAGCTCTCAGTGCTGTTGGATTGTCCTTTTTTTTTGATATCAAATGCACCTTTGGAATGGTGCATTTCACTGCTAGCTGTGCAGCTGTAGACAGCTCAGATGACAAAAGAGACAGATGTGGGTAAGCTGTGTGTGTGTACAGCACATAAGATGGACCCGACAGAGAAACAGGTGAAATCCTCATTATCAGAAAATTAATTCTAGCTAGCGTACCCAGTAGTAGCATCTAAGGGGAGATAAATAACTGAGAGTATGATTTACAGTTAGTAAAGATGAGGTTTCATCATTAGCTTTCACAATGCTTAGCCTGCTCAGCCGTGGTTGAGTCAAATGCTTACAGGACAGTACGTTATAAATAATGGCTAGACTGGAAGCCAACTAGATATCAAGTAGCCCTGCATCAAGCCAAATAAAGAGCAGCCCTTGTTGAAAAATCTATCTATCTTGGTGTTTTTCAGTACTAATCAATGTTAAATCTGATTGAAGCCACTAAAAGTTACAGAATAGTGCAGCTGTGTAGATCTAGGAAACACCCACAGGTAAATGAAGAACCAACCGCTTAACAGGAGGGAACTCACTCTAAGAGAAACACTATTGCACTGCATTTTAGGCAGGACACAACTCATAATTTTAAAAATCAGCACCACTTCTGAATAGAAGGCCAAATAGTAGCCATCCAGCCTGCTAGTGATCGCTGACGGAATGATATTTATCGTTGGCTAACACAGCCAGGAAAATTTTAGCTAAAATTTAGGCAAAATGTGGGACTAAGAAGTCTGTTAATTTGTAGAATAGCCTCCTAGATAGTAAAAGCTAAACTTGATAAAAATAAGGAGAAATGTACCTTATAGAACAATTTGTGTGGGGGCAGATGGATTGACTACATGGTTTACTGTGTTGTTTCAGTCTCCAGTTTCTTATTTAAAATAAAAATCATAAGATCATCATAAATCAGATTGCAATCTTGTCCTCCTCATAAACAGCTTGCCAGAGAACACAAACTATGAGAAGAACTAGGGCACACACTGTCATCACTAATTGCTTTTGGTGGGAAGCATTAATGAAACTAAAAGGCTGAAAGACCATTCAGAAAAGAAGGAACTGAAGGTTCCCTATGGCAAATAAAAATAATTACAGCAGAGAGCAAGCACATGTTTCTCTGTTAAGAGTTACATCCTCTAGATATGGACCGAAGATGAAGATGAATCTTTGAAGGTGCCTGCCTTCGAAGCACAGCCATTTGCTCAGTGGCCAGCTGAGGTTAAACCACGACAACTGTTTAGTCACCTACAAAGTTATGTTTAATCACTGTTTCTGAAAATTATTTTCAACCTCATTTTTTCAGATCAGTCAGAAATTTCTTATTTAAAAGTCTACCTCTTTTCTTGTCTGTTCAGTTTGAGTATGCAAACCAGTTCTATTTATTTTGCTTTGGGAGAAGAAATGTTACAGACATTAAATAATTGACATTTCTGAGAGGCATTTGTAGACTATCCCTTAGCTCAACAGTTGTATTCTTTTCAGAGATATTGAAGAGATGTATTTCAACACTGCAAGTGCTTTCTAAATTTAGTCAGATTTCACGCTTATGCATATTTTTATATTTGAGCCCCCAAATACATTTAGAAACAGTCTAGGAATTGTGACTTATGAACATATATTCTGAGCTTGTATGGATGTTCTTATTTTCATAGACTATAATAAGATCAAGAAAAAATATTATTAGCCACAATTTATTCATTATTTTAATAGATTAAGCTAATCATAGTTAAGCCATGACAATGTAATGAATCCGAAATGTGTAATATTAATATGTTATATATTTGGTAAAAAATTGTGTGAACCAAAAGCACAAAGAAATTTTTGCAAGAAGACTTGTGAGTTTCAAGCAATTTGCTTCTCAGCTAGACCTTCTGCAGCACCAGGCTCTAAGACCAGGTTGGATATCTTGAGATACATCACTGGAAACCGGTCCTAATGGGCTGTGAAATCTCTGCCAGGCACTGCTGCTTTTCCAAAGGCATGAGAAAACACAACAGCATTCACATGCCACAGTCAAGGACATGTTCTTCTAAGATATTTTTGTTGGAGGGAGAAAAATTTGCAGGAAACCTGAGATTCAGCTGTGCTGAGTCCTTTCCCACTTAACAGGCCATAACTGCTGTGGTCAGTACAGGTGCCTGGTGCCACCTACGGCAGGTGCTAACATTATTTACCACCAGCAGTGCAAGGAATTACTGCTGGTGGTGTAAGGATTTAGAAATGAGTCACAAAAGAACACGTAACCCTGACCTATGCAATAGAGTAACCAAACCAACAGTTTACACCTCATATTGCCCATTCAGAACTGGTGTTTTTTTCAGCAATTCTGAGCAATCCAAAAAAACTCCGCAGCAACTGTGCGTGCTGAGCACTGCTGAAAATCTGCACCTAGAAACTGAATATAAAGTAAGCCAAGCTTTCAGTCTGCAGAGCAGAACTGGACTTACAACTATATTAAGCAAATATTTTTGTTGATAAAATAAAATAGCATAAAAATGCTGTGAAAGTTCTATTGGATCCATTTTTTAAAAGTACACTTTAATTTCATTAGGGGAGAGCATAACAGTAAACCCATTAGTGATAGACACTTAGCGTATTGTGTTCCAAACAGGAAACAAGTAATTCAATACACAGCTAATCAAATAAGGGAAGGCAGATACCTCTGGGTGATTTATCAGGTAAGTTACAGATCATTTTGTCAGGAAGAAAAGCATAGAGATTATCATCTATTTCTATGATATGCATACTAATTTATTTGTGTAAATTGCCTATTAATGCATTTTTATGGTATATCAGGGAAGATTCCTTTTTCCAACCATTTTTCTTCTAAACTCTACTCGTTTATGATTTTTTTTCCTATGTAAAATGATTAATATTCATTCAATAGAAATGCTCATTTGAATAAAAGGATGGAGGGATCCTGGAGGGAAAAACTGGGCAAACTGAGGACAATGCAGAGGACAGGGTGTTTAAGGACTTCATATTCCAACAGTCTAATGGCTGCCAAAGGTTTTGGAGACGTTTCTTCTGCCTTAGAGCCTACATCACTAATTTTCTCATTGCTGCCACCCTATTCTTCTTGCCTGTCTATATCCATCTGGTTTTCCTCATCTTGTGTTTAAATCATAATCTCTTTGTGACAGAGGATTGTTGCTTTATTCTGCCTGTGCAGTGCCTAGCACAGTGGAATCGCGGCCCATGAGCTCGTAAGCCCCAAGGTAATGCAAACAAGGGATGATATTGTTATTAATACAGTACACCACAGTGCTCTTTCACAAAGTATAAATGTGAATTTCTTCTGCATGCTCATAAGAAATAGTATAAAAAAGGGAAGGGGAAAGAGCTGGCTACAGCTTGAAGTTGAGCAGGATTTAGGGCTGTAGAGAAAAAGCAAGCAGTCTTCCTGCTGTCTTCCATCCCACCTTCCCCACTGTCCCAACTCCATTTCAGTTTTGCCTGTATTGTACGAAGAAAGCTCAGGAAGAGCTTTCTGACTCAACCCACTTATCTAACCACATGTAGCACTTTGCGTCTTGTAAATTCATGTGGCTTCCTCAGGCAGCCCCCATGAGCAGACCTGCCTTTCAGAAAACTCCTAGACCATTCTCCGATGGTTTAGAATGCGATATATTTTTCATTACTGACACAATGGGGTTATGTACACGAGCACAGAAAACTGCCAAGCGAAAATGATGTGCTGTTAATAAGGTCATAGCTACATCTCCCAACAGGGGTTGCTGACTCCTTAAAAATAAGAAAAAAACCCAACCCTTATACGTCTTCTTAGCCTTTATATCATAAGCCTCAGAAGGATCACAAATTGGGGTGAGAGGGTCACCCCACTGCTGGATGGGAATAAGCAGAAGCTCCATTTATCACCAAAGCACAAAGTCCCTGCTATCACAGCAGTGATGGCAGGGGTATGTGCAGGCTCCATCCCTGCCAGCCAGGGTCAACTGAAAAGCTCAGGTCTCCCCTTAGAGCTGGAGAGATAATCAGGAGATCTTTGGCCGAGTCACAAGCTCAGTACACGCAGACCTCATTCTCTGGGGAGAGATCTTAGCTTTCCTTCCTTCACAGGGACATCTCATGTAACCAAATGTCTTAAGCTGGTATTGATTTATCTCTTCTCATCCTTTTATTGATTGCCTAGAGGAGCACACACTCGCTGTGGAAAGGAGGTATAATTCTCATTTTACAGACTGAAAACAAAGGCAGAAAAAAGGTCAGTGGTAACTAAGGTAAGAGGAGTCTTTCGTTCCACAAATCTAACACTTGGAGCAGGCTGGGATCCTCCAGTCAGCCCAGCTCACCAGCTCAGCCTGAGAGCATGTCCACTGATTCCAAAAATGAGGCCAGTAAGTGTCCAAACTTAGCAGCAGAGACAGTGAAATTATAAACCATCTGAACTGCACCAACAAGGGCCATATGTTCCCCTGCCTCAAATGCACCATAACACAAAGTCGATTATGACAAAGAATGCTGCTTGTGAAATGTGCACTTAGCATTCATTATATTGCGCAGTGTATGGGGTAGCATGGTGAAATAAAAGAAATTTGACAAAAAGGTTTGCTGTACTGTCAAATTACTACTATTTCATACTTTCTGTTAGTCTCCCTTTTCTGACTAGTTGGGAGGACCTTAAACATTCTAGTGGGTGCAGTATCAGTGATGTAAACAAATTGTTTTAATTAAAACAGAGCATGTTTTTCTACAGAAATTTCAGGGTTTAACTCTTTGAATGCCTGGTTACTGTCGGTCTTGCTAGGCTTCTGTGAGTTTTCTACTTCATCTTCTCTCCTCCCTCCCTCCAATGGTTATCAGATGGACTCCCTACTAATAAAATTCACAAGAGAGAGAACGGATAACCCTGGATTTTGGCAGTACCCCTGAGAGAAGCCTGATCAGAAAAGAAATTGGAAGAGCTTGTGAGGAAAGGAAATAGTTTAGTTTGCTACAAATGAGTGTGCTGTTTCTGCTTGCTTCTTTCCAATACATAATCAGGGTCACTCACAACATTAAACAGAAAGCAATAATTACGTTATCCAGCTGTGCTTCCCTAGGGTAACTACAGAATAATGCGCTCATTGTCATCCAACAGAGAATGAGGCTTCTTGTTTCTCTACAGATACCATCTTCCTTATCCAAGAGATTTATCATTATTAATTGTCATCTGATAGCATTTGTACTCTTACAAAACCACATGGGTTTATCTTTTGACAGACATGAGGGAGCTTCTCTAAAGCACCATTTAGAATAACAGGCTTTTAGACCTTCATGGTTTTATTCTCTTTCATTTGAAGCAGAATCTTAGACCTCATAGTACAAAGATGTGTCACAGATTTTCCTGGCTCTATTTTTCAGACAAGTCAAACTGGAAACGTTTATAGGACTGTGACTCATGTTTTCCTTTTATGATATACTTTTCTACTTTTTGGCCATTCTGTACTAGCATGGGACTCTCAGGATCCTTCCTAACAGCTGTGTGGTTTAGTCCCTGTGGCTTGTTTCCCACAGCGGAGAAAGAAGACCTACCATTAAGCATCTCACCACCATGGGCTCTTCGTCACACAACCCACATCTCCGCATGGCCATCTTTTCGAACTTGCAACTCCATTGCTCCTGAGTAACTCCTGCAACATGACAACCTCCCTTTCCTTGGGAGCCTGCAGAAATGTCTCTCCAACAATTAGCCTAATAGATGTCAAAGTTTATTCATAAAAAGCTTCTCCTCACTCTAGGAAATAATCAGGCTTGATACTGACTTGAAGAGCTTGGCTTGTGTTCGGTTGTGTGCTTAAGCAGAATCTCTGGCAAGTTGCACAAATAAATCTAAAGTCAGTGGCTAAAAAAATTGACTATATGCCAACAGGAAGAGTACGAGCTTGGGGAGTTCCTGATGATCTCACCCTAGAAACACGAGCCCAGGCTGCGGGGGATCTCTGACAACTGATACCTAACAGTTTAAAGACAGCAACACATGAAGCAACATTATGTTACTTGAAATAACAGTCCACAAGAGTGGTCTTAAAAGATTCCTGTAGCAATTACTTAGAATGAAGCAAAGAAAGAGTTAATAATAGTAATGACCATGAGGTTCTGTGGGAATATTTTTCTTGGCAAAGCCTGTAGAACCAGTTATTTTCCTTATCTGTAAATACTTTCTCAGACTGTATCAGAGAAAGTCACTGGCTAGGGCTTGGGCATTCAATGACTCAGCAGAAGACTATGTTTGTTCTGCCACAAAAGCCTTTCATTCTGATCTGTCTGAGTTCCAGCTTTGTAAACCGGACAATTACTTCTTTCTAGATTACAAAAACATTGAGTTAATTACACAGGAAACTAGTAGCGATGACATGAAATCAATTTACATGTAATAATCATTTGTTGCTTATCATCCCTAAACAATTCAGATGTTATAAGAAGGTAAAAAATTCCTTTTATACCTTGATCTTAAAAACACACTACTGGGCTTAAACCTTTTTTTAAGGCAATAATCAAGCTTTGCCCCTGACTGTTGTGTCCATCAAAACATTTAAGATCCAGTGCCTTCTTAATATCCCCATATTTTATGGCCATCTAACCAGATTGATCCCCAAAATGAGTAGAGATCAGCACAATGGTGCCTGAGGGGGAACCCCAATCTTAACTGAACTTTATACTTTAGTTTTTAAAAAGGTGTGAGGTGAACTGCAAGGAAATGGAAATTGAGGGTAGATGAAAAGGAGGCATCTTTAGTGCACCACCAACCTTTGACTACAGAACAATGAAACTCCTTGGGTATTTCCAGATTTCCTTCAAAAGAGAGGCCTTTGGGTGCTGCTAAACCTTCAGTCACCCAAGAACTGTCTGTGCCTTCAGAGAGGCAGGAAAAGGTTAGCAAAGAACAAAAGGGATCAGTTCAGAACCAGGGCTGGAATGCAGGGATCCCATAAGCCTAGTATTTAGCTTAGTTCACTCAATTTTTACAAAATCAGAAACATTCTTCTGCTTTCAGCACCCCTAGTGAGTGAGACCATAACCACTCCTCACCAAAGGAAATTACTTACCAGCAGATTCTTGGGGTTATGAGCCTGATAATATTCTTACCTAAGGTCTCCCTGAAAGATGCTTTCCATCCCCTGTCTGCTCCAAAGAAGTCAGTGTTAAACACCAGGAACAAGTTATTACTGGAGCTCTTAATATTCAGAGGCAGTTCTGAGCCACAGAATTTCCCAAGGAGAGGAGCATGGGTATCTGAGCCATCATATACAGCCACATAATCTTTGTAGCAGGAGGGAGATATTTCAAGCTGGAAGCTGTTGAATCTGTAAAATACATTTGGAGCTTTAGGTATCACATTTTCATTTCTATTCCTGTGTTATGTGTGTTTTTAGTGCTTGAGGAAAGGTCCAAGTAATAGCAACAGCCAAAGCCATACACAGACAGATACCACAAAAGGTTTCTCTTCAGGAACAAGCAAGCAGAACTATTAACTCCATGGCAAAACATTCCAGCCAACCAGCCTCAAAGAAATAGTGATCCTCATGCACTGGGCCTCTTGCAAGGCAAGCTGTCAGCACACCTCCACTTTCTGTGAAGTAGCAAATCTCCCCTGTGCAAACATACACTCTCTCACTTCTGCAAATTGCTCAGCCTGCAGTTTCCTTGGGCATATGGGGGGCATATAACATGCAGGCTCAGAGTGCAGCCCAGCTATTTCCCAACATTTCCACTTAGTTGGGAAATGTTCTCTTAATTCACAATCAGCATATATATGACAGAAGACTGTATCTATCTTTTAATTTCTCAGCGGCAAGACTTTGTGGCAGCCATATCCCTCTTTTAGGCAGGACAGCACACGCTCAGAAGTATACTCTTTCTGGGTGGGTATTATTACTTGGTCTGTAAAGTGAGTACCAGCCTTCTAAAAGAATTTTTTTTTTTTATATCAACTCACAGGAGTCTTATAACTCCTCAAAGGCTGACAGAATTTAACCAGGAGCATGAGCTGCATTTTTACAATTTCTTAGCCCTCTTCCTAACCGAAGTGGGAAGTTACAATTGTGGTGATGTTTTGCACATAACAAGTTACAAAGAAAGATGTAAGGGAGCCTGAAGTTGATAAAGGGGGCTTCAGTAGTCATTTCTCATTTTAGTTCAGCTTTCCCCTTGGAAAAGGAAAGATAGAGAGAAAATTGTCAATAATAGCTGTCTTTCTTTAATTGGAATCAGAGACCTCCCTACCCCCTCGATGACAAGCTGAACTTGGATTACATACTTGAGGGCCACTACTTTGCCATTTCCAACTGTGATGTAGTATGAGCAGTTCATGTTGTTGTGATAATCAAAAACCGAATGGGCTGGACTGCTGATAACACCAACAGAGCCATTGAAAATGCCACCACAAGCTGTAGGGGAAACAGAAAAAAAAAGGGTGGTTACTGTCTGAATACCAGTTTGCTCCTAATTCTCTTATTTCTTGCAGGAGCTCGTGTTAGTCCTCTTTTCAGCATAAGGAAAGAAAAGCCCTTGATAAATTAGGAGCAGTCTTCACTGTCATGCCTAGAACTGTTAAATCAGAGATGTGTATCAAGTTGTGCTCTGCAGTGGAAGACTAGAGTCAGTATTGAAGTAACAGGTTGTTACTAGTCCATACCAAATTGCAATGGCTCCGTGTTTGTGCAGTAAAAGATTGAGCCTGATTTCAAGTGTGCTGCAGTAGGACCAGGGAGCAGCGGGATGGGGAAGGTGTCCTGTGCAGCAGGGTGTCAGGTGTATCTGGAGGAGCCCTGTACCCGTTCTAGCTTGCCAAGAGAAACCTGGCTGATATGTGGGCAAAGAAATTCCCTCATCCAAATCCTGGCCCCATGGAAGCCTCTGGAAGTTTGGCACTGACACAAAAGCAGCCACAATTGCACACATAGCCCTGCCCCTGACTTTTCTGGAATAACTGTACACAGTGTGTCATCATCCCTCCACCTCCTGTTAAGGCTGGGGTGTTACTGTAGCATTTGTTCTGTGCGGAAAGGCAGAGAGGAATCCCCAGGTGTCACTAGTCCTGGGGACTGTTCCCCACCTCGCCTTGTGCTGGGACTCACCAGCAGTGGGGGGTGGCTGAGATGGAGGACTGCATACTTGCTCTCTGGCTGAGTAGCGAGTTAAACTACGCAGCTGTGAACTAAAGGCATTGCTTGGCTTCCTAGGGTTTCACGCCATGGATGCTGATGAGGCCAGGATGTGGCTAATGTTTGTTCCCAGCTTCAGTGCTTGAGGGGACAAAAACTATTATAAAACCAACTCTAATCTCCATTGTTAGCTTCAGCCTTTATTTTATAATCTTAACTTGGCAAAAAACGTTTCCCTGCGTCCTGTTGATAAATAGCTTAAAGCCACATTAAAAACACAGCTTTTCATGTTTTAAAGGACATGCCATTGCCCAGGCCATGATCTTAACAGCGGCAGTCCCATACAGGGTGCTGCTGGATACACAGCCTGTGGCTCCTCAGCTGCGCTCAGGCTGGCGGCCTGGAGCACTGGCAGATAAAGGACAGGAGCCAGGAGGATAAAGAATCAGCATTATTCTACACTAGGAGGAGGAAGCCATTTTCGGATTTTTTTCAGAAAACAATACAACTAGAGGGAAGAGGAATGTTAATTGCTAGAATCTGCTTTGTATACAACAACAAGCTAGGAAGGCTGCAGTCATGTTTCTCAAATGTCAGAAGTCACAAGTCAGATAGCAGCAACTGACTTGAGTGAGTTACGAAGGTCTTTTCCATGAGTAACTGCACATTGTCGTTTCTCAGTGTCCTCTGTCTTATCTGTATTAGGCCATTCATTTTCTATAAAGAATTCAGCCTTGTGCTTTTTGCTGTGACTTTGAACATGAGGAATGCGTTAAGGGAAATACCAAAGTTAAGAACTCGCACTTCTCTCTGCAGTTAGAAAATGAAATAGTTTTCAAAAATCAAAGTACTGTCTCTACAAGATAAAACTTGAAAATACTAAAGTTGGTTTTGAAAATAAAATTAATCTTTTGGGATATTTACATTTGTGCAGATGTAAATTCCAAACTCAGTTGGAAACTTCTTTTTCTAATACATATTTCCTCTTTAAAGCAAAAGAGATCTCATATGAATGACAAAACGTTTTGGTGAAAATATTTATTAAAAAATAAAAATATATCTAGATCCCGAATTTTATTTACATTAATACCTGGCACTGCAAAAGCATCATCAAATGGAGGCATATAGCTGGGTCCATTTAAATATACTGTTCTGGTTCCTATGTTGTATAATGTAGTTTTAGTGTAACAGAATCAGACCATTCTCCTGTATGTGATAAAATCTTTTAAATGAACTCAGTTAAATAAACAGGTGATGTTTCTCCTTAAACACTGTAAAAAACAAAACCAAAAAACCAAAAAAAACCCTGCCAAAATGGGTTGCATTTCTTTTCTACGGCAAAGAAAAAGTGTTTCAGTTCCTGACTTGGTCCCACGTAGTGTCTTGAAATGAGAACTGTGAGATAACACATCAGTCAGAGACAACACACACCAAACAGTGCCATGTCCTGGTCATGAGAGCTCTTTTGGGCAAGTGCAGACGGAACATGAACCATCTCCACCCATCTAAGGTACTCCCGAAATGAAGTACAATGTTTCTTACACTGAACCATTATCCAGCCGAAATATTTCCACCACCTAAAGCACAGGACAGTGGCTACTCACCAATTGCTCTGTATCTTGCCTGGAATCCAAAGCCTGTAATGTGGGAGTCGGTGTAGAAGTTGAGCAGCATAGGTCCAAAGACGCTGAATGGGGCAGGGAGCTCATTACCACAGAGCGTGATGAGAGGATGCAGGGTAACCCTGGTCCCACTGTAGATGCTTACTCCATCATAAAGACAAATTCTGCTCAAGAGTGCTGGGGCTGCATGGACGTATAATGCAGAAGTGTTAGCAGCATATTTTCTGTGTGATTTACTGAGATGCAAGTATATAGACCTCACACAGGATAAGAATTAAATTTTATATTACTTTCCATTCTAGGATTGCGGGATCTCATTTGCTTGCTGAGGAAGCAAATGTCAATTTTTAACATGCAGAAAAACTGAGGCAGAAAAAGGCAAAGAGACCTTGTATGTAAGACATCAGACTGGTCTCATTCAACACATCCTATCATCTGGAAAAGGCTTCAGGCCCCTTGAGTTCTTGGGAGTTCATAGTTGATTGAACACCATATATGAGGAGCTGAGAGGAACTGACAAAAGCATGGATCTCCTCTGCAGATCAAAGCAATGCACCTACTGTTACAGGCAACCAACTACCTGGTATTTCTCTCCCCTAATGTAGAAATCAGCACTCAGTGCAGGTAATTTTAAATCATTAAGAGTGAGAATTTGGGAAAATGAAAAAATAGTCCATACACTAACATGTTTCAGACCTGACTTCTTCTCTCTGACTTCCCTCAAACTTTGGAGTACCAAAACCCAGATTGTTCAGCTTAGCTCAGAAGACAAAAAAATGTAAATTTAACCTTGTGGTTTGCCAGTGAAATGCTGTAACTGTAGCAGTCAGTGGAGATTTGGAGATGGCTGAGCAATAGGAAAAGAAACAATACGATTTTCAGAAGCAATCTGTTTTAGGGGGCAAATCAGTACAGATATTAGGATATTAGGATGAGTGAAAAGCTGCCCATTCAGAAGCATTAAGAAACACAGAAATGGGGAATGCAGCATTCTACATTTTTTTTTCCCATTGGTTTTTAGTTTCTCATTTGCAGTTAGTTTTCTGGAGGATCAAGCCATCCTCTCTGACTCTCTGCCCTACCTTCCTGACTTTCTAGCCACCTTGCCATTTGCAACCAGATTCAACTGAGATGAGAGATCTCAAATGAATTAAGTTCATATAAGTTTCATGAAGGTCAGTGGCTGAGTTAGAGTGCCAGAGGAATGTCCCCAAAGAAGGACAAGCTGTGCTTTCAAGCATAAGGGCTGTGAGTTCGGGCAGAGATCTGCTGAGCCCCCTAGGAGCTCAGAGCCAGCTGGGAGCCACGGGCACGGGGAGAAGTTAGTGGTACCCGGGGTGGTACCACCAAGGGATGTATGGTGGGAGCTAGAGAGGTTGGGTATCATGTGGGAGCAGGAAGGGAGCCACATGGGTTATGCAAGGAAGCTGGATTAATGCTGTCAGTGAAAAACAGTACACATCTACTGAAAACCAAGCTCCATTAGTTGTTAGGCTTAAAGAGCAACTTAGTGTTTTCTTTGCCTTTTTCTTCATCATTTACAAGCATAATGGAAGCTGGGGTGCCACATGTTTATTGAGGTTAAGTTATCATGTTTAGCAATGTATTAGCAGCAATGGGGCAGTTACTTAAACTGCGATGGATTAATCAGGATTTATCTAAATTTAACAGGAGAGGCACTGAGCCTACCATTGTAGAGGAGTGATTTCTGCAGATTGTCCAGTCAAAACAAGCTGCTTCCTAGTGTTGTAGGAAACAGGATGACTCGTATTGAACAGCATGACAAATAGGAATGGAGTGATACTTCTATTTCACAAGAACAACGGAGTCTTCCCAGCAGCCAGATATATTTTAGAACTTCTCTGGAGTTTTAATTTTAAAATTCTTTCTCTCTCAATGAAGACAATGTATTCTAACATGTTTTAAAATTATGCCGGTAGGGTAATACGGTACTAGTCTGACTCTAATAAGAGTAACTAAGCTGAAAACAACCAGCCACACCAGATAACTCATTACACTGTTAATTATAAAATAATTAATTAAAACTATTCTTCATGTCCTACTCTATTATGAAAATACTTGATAATGTGATACAATTAAAAAACATAATCAATTTTAAAATACAAAGAAAGGAATAAAAAAGAAACAGAGACAAGTGCAATTTCAGAATGGAAAAGATTTGAGAAAGAAACTCAGGTTCCTTTCTGGAAACACTTTGGAGAAATGCATGAAGTGAAATGGATTTCTCAGCAAAGCAAAGGTCCACAATACCCATCACAAGTTGTTTCGAACTGCTGCACTGGAAAGAATAAGATGGTTGACGAGGGACTGTGAGCAAAAGGCTTAATTTCTAGCTTTGAAACCTCATTGTTCGGGCCAATATCGTTTATGACCCATGAATCCTGGCAGGATTGATGATTGTTTGATCTCTATCCTGTAACTCACCACTTGTTTACACTTTTCCTTAATTTCTCACCATACTAAAATGCATTATTCTGTACATAATCCCCAGCTTCAGATTCCTCTATTCTATCTCCTCATGTCATACTTCCAGCCTCTACAGATACTCAGCGCATCATCAGCAATTCTTCTCTGTGGTTTATTTCCTCTAATTCTATAATCTTTGATCTTTTCTAGACCAATTACTGTCCCTTGCACTACAATGGAACAGCTTGCACAAGTCTCCAGAGATCTTTCTTCCGTAGCCAGATGTCAGACCCACACCCTCTTTGAGCTGACAGGCACTTTCCACATAGCTAGCACTGTTTTTCTTCATAAAACTTGTCTACTGAGGGCTTTTGTTCATCCTTCTGATACTACTGTATTCTCCCTTTCAATTCATCCATGAGGATTCAATGAGACATCGCCTCTCCTGTCTTTCTCTCTTTATCTCCACATTAGCTCTATGTAATCTCATTTGCAAGGACAGATGCAACTACTATCTCTATGCCGATGACCCCATAATTCTACTTCCCTCTTCCAGGCCTCATTCTGTTCAGACTAAAATCTTATTTCTGTCTCTCAGGAAAACCATTCAATAGGAGAGCTTTTTTCACCCCTCAAGTCTTCCCATGCATCTTCTCTCTTTAGAGCCTCATCATTTTGCCTGCGCTCATTAGGTCCATGTCTATGATTTGGGTCTCTCTAGGTCTTCACATCCAGGCTAGATGTAAATATTGTCAAGTGTTTCCAGTTATTATCTTTAAGATAAACTCATTCGTATCCTTCCACAGACCTATGACTCTCACCCAAAAAATAGTGATTATTCCAACATGGATACAGTACCATTCGTTCCTCTAGCCTTGACAATTTTTCTTCCAAATACTGCTGGAGAGATCAATTACTTGGCCTGACGTTATGAACATATCCCTCTTTCTTTGAATTGTGTGTATTTGCTTTCAAGGCCTTTTGTTATCTATATCTGCACTCTATTTATCATCTTTTGGTACCGCTCAGCATTGATACATTGACTCCTGACTCCAAAGTTCACATGATAAGAACTTCAGTTGTCCTTACATTGCATTTTGAAATACGCCTTTGTGCTTCCATTTAGCAGAAATTTCTGTCCAGTCTCATTATTCTCCATAAAATCATTTATTTGATATGATGCCTGCATAAAAACCTCAACCAAGTTTGGGCCCCTAACTGATCACTAGTAACAATGTCCTCTTTCCATCTCTCTGTCTATGGCCATAGATTCTGTTTCATTTCTTCAGAAAGGCAAAAGCCCAGCTAGAACGCAACCTGGCCACTGTCGTTAAAGACAACAAAAAAAGTTTTTACAAATATATTAATGACAAGAAGAGAGCCAAAGAGAATCTCCATCCTTTATTGGATGCAGGGGGGAACATTGTCACCAAGGATGAGGAAAAGGCTGAGGTACTTAATGCCTTCTTTGCCTCAGTTTTTAGCAGGCAGACCAGTTATCCTCAGGGTACTCGGCTCCCTGAGCTGGAAGACAGGGACAGCGAGCAGGATGAACCCCCCATAATCCAAGAGGAAGCAGTTAACAACCTGCTACGCCACCTGGATGCTCACAAGTCTATGGGGCCGGATGGGATCCACCCGAGGGTGCTGAGAGAGCTGGCAGAGGAGCTCGCCAAACCGCTCTCCATCATCTATCAGCAGTCCTGGTTAACAGGGGAGGTCCCAGATGACTGGAGGCTGGCCAATGTGACGCCCATCTACAAGAAGGGCTGGAAGGAGGATCCGGGGAACTACAGGCCTGTCAGCCTGACCTCGGTGCCGGGGAAGATTATGGAGCAGTTCATCTTGAGGGCGCTCACAAGGCA
>NW_008825410.1:5690403-5711257 GCF_000699105.1 Pygoscelis adeliae
TGAGTCACCATCCCTGGAAGTATTTAAAAGATGGGTAGATGAGGCACTTAGGGACATGGTTTATTGGGCATGGTGGTGTTGGGTTGACGGTTGGACTCAATGGTCTTGGAGGTCTCTTCCAACCTTAATGAGTCTATGATTCTATGATTTTATATTGATGCAGAACCTGTCTTTTTGTTTAAAGTTTGTAAAACTTAAAATAATGAGGGTTTGGTTCACAGCTGTAGCTTCTGGTATGAATGGTAATACAATTAATAATTACTAATGTAGGAAAAGTATTACGCAGATATATACTCCTGTGCAATATATTAACCAGCTCCATAGCACAAGATACTATTTTGAAAGCAAGGAATTACAAGTCTTTCATATATATATATATTTCCTCTTTCAAAATAATCTATTGCAAAAGTTGTCTATTTTCTGAATTGCCTAGTAACAACTGAGAAAGCAGACAGAGAATACTCCAAAATGAAGCTGTGAACCTATCTCAGACTGCAAAATTACAGTTGCATGTTTAAAAAAAAAAAACGGAGAAATAAACAAGTTATTAAAACATTTTTCATGTCGACATGGTATCAACACAATGCAGTTGTTTTGTATGGACAGAATATAAATACTACAGAATTCTAAAAGCAGATACTGCAGGAGGCCCCCATCCATTTCCCTTAATTTTCCATGATTTGGAATTCAGACTTTGTTGCATGTTTTACCCATACTTGAAGAGTATTACAGCCATTTAATAATACACTACCCTAGCTATCCTAGAGGTGTATCTGTAGGGACGTTCATCTGAATAAAGCTTATGAACAAAAGATGGATGTGATTAATTATTTCTTAGATAGCAAGTCTACTAAGATAGATAAGGTTTTTTGACTAATTAAGTCTAATACATTAGATTTGTGTAGATCTTTGATCCGAGGAAGGAGGACAGATGGAAGATGACATTTATCAATGTCGCAGAAGTGGGCTGAAAAAACAAATTCACCCCCATTTGTTTGGTTCTTTATAAAATAACCAAACACAACAATGTAGGTGGTACTACAAGAAGCAAACGGCAACCTATGCAGCTTCACAAAACAGGCAAATCAAAAGAGAGGTTCTGTAACTGTATTCAGTTTGGCACAGGAAGAGGCATTCTTCGGGCTGCAAGGAAATTACAGAGACTAAGCCAAACTCCATTCATAGGGTTAATCTTGCCTATGTTTTGCTGCCTAAGTCTTAAGGATCTTGTGTAAGCTATTGTCTATGGCTTCCTGTAATAGTCAATGGGTAATGAGAGTGAGAGAGGCCTTCAGAAGGCAATTCCTTCCACCTGTACAACACATTTGCTTTTTAGTTTAAAGCACTACCTTTTTCACTTCACTATAGGAGGAGATAAGTCTAGATGATCAATCCAAATTAGACATTTATTTTCAGGGGCTCAAAGTCAGGTAAAAACAATTTTTCTACCTACAAGGAAGCAGCCAATTTAGATTAAATTTTTATCACAAAATCAACAAATGCAGTTTCCTCCAGTTCTCTCTTGCTCTGTTACTTGCTATATTTAGTGCTTAATACATATTTAATATATAGTACATGCATGTCATGTTCTTTTGGTTCCAGATACTGACATTGTATCATTGCTGTGGGTTAACTAACTGCCTCATTTGGAGTCGTTCTTTATAATCAGAACAGGCGTCTCATCATAATTGAAAACATAACTACTCTACAGCAGAGATCTGTGACTAACCATGAAGTCATTCAATTTTTTACCAATGTGTCACTGCACTATAATTACCTTCTGCCTTCTAATTTTCTGGAAAAGATATCTCAACCAGTTAAAGTCAATGAGATATGTACGCCTTTACAGACATTATTTTAGATACTTCATTTCATTACTAAACAACCATGAAAAAAAAATCGGATTTCTTTTGAGAGGTCAAGTAGGTAGTAAAGTATGTTAATTGGACATGTAGCTAAACTTTAAAAACCCAATCTAGAACATTAGTACTAGTATGGTTAAGATTTTAAAGGCCACACTCAGCAACAATCTAAGCAGGTGCAATGCTTCCTTGCCTATGGAATAGCTGGAAATGTTTTTAACAGATGCTGCCAAACATTGCTCTGCCTTTGCAAAGGAACTAAGGGAGTTCATGCTGGAAACCCATAGGCACATGTGCTAAACATATTCAGTGGGATGGATGAATATGTTTTCACTTCTGCGTGGTAGTTTGCAAGATGGTGGTTTCAGTCTTCTTTCCAATTCAAACCCAGGCAATTTCTCTTTGCTACAGGGTTGTATTTTAAGATTTTGTGAAAAATACTAGTAATCAACTACTGGAGAGTGTCATACTTCCTCGTTTATAACCAGATGTCCTTTAGCTCATATCCAAATTTCTTTTCTTTTATGTGACTAAGAACTTTTAGTTTGTGTAGCCTAAGGAAGCCTGTGACAATAAAAAGCAAATTGCCCTGCAAGAAGTAGAATATTTTTAGTATTTATTTAGGTCTATGTTTATTATTATGTCTGTATCACTTACCTCTTTGCTTTAACCTTCTTAATAATAAAAGCTTGAGTTCATTTATAAATTAACTGAATGCACAGACAGAATACAGATCAGTAATGTACTCATAGAGGTGTCAAAATTGGCATCATCTGATTCAGCATAAGGTTTAGTGTGTCTGCTGAATAATAATGTCTTCTACATAAAGAAATTATGTAATTTCTGTGGTTTACATTTAATTTTAAAAAAATTCTTAAAGTAGCGGTTTGTATTGGGACATGAAAAAAATGTTTCAGATAAAATGATAGTCAAATCAAATCTTTGTCTCAGACCTAAATTAAGTTTGGACCAGAATACTTCTGAATTCAAAACAGTTTGCAAACTTAGAAAGAAAATAAAGGAAGCCTATTTTCTGACTTTACGATTTGGTCTGAAGAAAAATTCAAATTATGCACCCCAGCTTAGTAACAAATTACTCAAAAATCTCTTTGTCTAGGTGACTTGAAGGGAACCAAATTAAGATGGCCTCAAAATATGTGATGCCACCCAAGTAGTTTGGACATACTGATTCCTCTGTGTTATCATGACACCTCTACCCATAAAATTTGATCCTATCAAAGTTGGGAAAGTTTTACCATTCACACCAATGAGACCAGGATATTATACCTGTTATTTCTTGGTTAAATGATGCCAAGTTTGAAAATCTCAAGTGACTTTTGTTGATGGGTATATAAAGGGTAACAACTTTTATGCATTTTCAGTTACTGTAGTCTTTCACCTAGTTTCACATTTATATGTTCGTACATCCTTATATGACACCTGAGTATATTTATATCCATTTTATCAGTTAGAGAAAGAGAAGCACTGAAAAGCAAAACAGCTGGCCTAAGAGCAAAAAGATTATAAGACTCAATGGCAAAAAAAAGACAGGAACAAACACTCAAATTAGCCACAGTCACTCTTATACTCCAACCACCTGGCAAATTCCCAACTTCATTGCTGCAAGATATTCAACGAGTGAGATGTATCTCACTCTTCTGGAAGCTGTCAGTGACACAAAACTGAACCCTGGAAACTATCTCTGTAAATGTTTGCCTGTAAATGATTTTCAGAATGGATCAGCAAGTTAAACCATCAACCATTTTCCATGATGGAAGACTGGTATGTTTTCAGGTAAGAAGTTACACTTCATAGTACATATTGAAATTATGAAGAACCAGTTACCTTCCAAGTGGAAAGTCTCAAACTCTAGAATCACCAGTGACTGTGGTCCCTGATCTATGATATAACTGCAGTTCAAGTTGTTATCATACTGACGAGGGTAGTTAGGAGAGACGATACGACCTGAAGGACTGGTGAAATTTACTCCGCATCCTGCAAACATAAATAAATAAGACACAATTATAATCCAGGTGATAACATCATTCTGGTTTTGCAGTGAGAAAACCTATAATGTACACAAGGACCTCATCTCTCCTTAAGAGTCTGGTCAAAAGAACAGGGAGAGTAGTATATATCACGATGGCAAAAGTAGGTCTTACACACACAGAGAGCAGTGTTTTTGGGAAACATAGGGCCTTCCCGCCTACAGCCTCACACAGTATCTTTGCGTGTCTTAGGTAAGACCAGGCCATAGCCCCTCAGTCCACTGACCAGAAGGACACAGCACTGCCGTTCTTACAGGTTTGGAGCCTGCACATTTCAAAATCCCTTAGTACATACAAATGTAGCTGAACTGGATGGGGGGTTATTGGGGCACATCAGCAGTTTAGCCTCATTTGAAAATGCCCAGGTTAGTCCAAGTGGTACCATTTTTGCTTCATGCTTGACAGCCAGGAGGATGCAGTCTGCTGTAGGGCCATCTCTGGGTTGCTTTGCTATACGCAGAGGCAGGAGAGGTTTTCCACCCAGAACTTCTCAAGCACACAGAACTGTTCATTTTCATGGGACTCTTCTGATCCTAATGACTTGCATGGCCTTGGGGTTTCTCTTTATTTTAAGCTACAGGCTTAAAAGAGTGCAGTGCACAGTGAAATGCTGGTATAAGATTAGGAACGGCCACACAAATCCTGTGATTGTCTCGCCAAGATGTGGTTAGTTGTTACTGACAACATTAGTGCAGACATAAAAACAAAAGCAGTTTCAGTTCAGAATTCTGTATACTTCAATAGCGCCTTCCTCTAAGCATTTCATTTCTCACTGTTTTAATCTGAATCCAGTGAAGGGAAAGTGGTTTCCTTTGGCAGCATCCTACAAAAAAACCCAAACAACTGACGGCAATTGAGCACTACCTCCTACACTTCTGGCAGGTTTGACTGTCACAAAGCACATGCCATGGTGAAAGAAATGGAGAGGCCCACCCAAGAAATGCCACTTGAGCTACATGAAATGCAAATACAACAAAGCAAAGCAAAGGCCAGAGCAGGTGGTGAGAAGTCATTTCTTCTCCTGACAGCAGTTTATGTGAAGGGCATGGACTACACCATACACAGGAGAAATTACCACAGTTTCAGCACGTGCCTTGAAAAGAAGAACACAGATGAAAATTCTAAAGGAGGAGCAGATCCTTTTTCCTTTTTAAGAAGATTATAGCTTTAGCTTCCAAGCAGTTTAACTAAAGAGAAACAAATTCTTAAAATTTAAAGCCTATTCATTTCTTTTCAGCACACTGAAAAGGCAAAGGTGACTAAGAATAACTACAAAGTTATAGCTGCATGGAGGATCTTTGGCAAGTCCAACACTGGAGCACACAGTAGCTCCATTGCGTTCAGTAAGGAAACTCTTGGTTTCAAAAGCTGGGCAGAGGCTTCAATGCCTTGTGGGACTGAGGTCTGAATTGCTACACACAAACCAAATTAATTCAAAATGGACTAATAGAGCAGCCATTTGGCTTTAATGTTACTTACTGCTTATGAAAGATGCAGAGAAACCTGGCCCAGGAGCATCCTGAGACTGAAATATTGTAGTTATCACATTGTCTGGAGCAACAACAGGATCAGGAGCTGAACTTCCACATCCTGTGGTTAACAAAGCTGCTGCTTCTTCATCATTTCCCCTCCACACCTGAAAAGCCCAGATTGAAAATGGTTTAGTGCTTTCAAAGCCTGTGTAGGTTGTGGGAACCCACCAGGAACTGCATATGCAATTGTTCATTCCACAGACTTAGGGTAGGATTCATCTCACACTGAATCTTAGAGATCTAAACTGAAGCTAATCACCCTCTGTTTACTCTACAGTCAGTGGAGACAAAAAAACTTCTCCAAGGAGCGAATCACAGAATAACTTAGGTTGCCAGGGACCTCTGAAGGGCATCTGGAGGTCATTTGCTTGAACATCCGCTGATTGCAGAGCCAACATAGATCAGGTCCAGGGAACCAGAGAAAAATATTTCATGCATATCATTACCTACCTCCAATTTGTCTCTGCTAACTTATCTCCATACACCCTATGACTAGGAATATCTGTGTATACAATGAATTATTAAATCCAATCCTTATATTATTCCTAAGTCAATAAAAAACAAAGCTGTCGTGCAAGGGTAATATAGAAGCATCAAACTGGAAGATCTGGATCCTTAATATCTAGTCTTGTTGATCAGAAATTATTCCCATTTTTGTTATGTTGTAATCACTTGTTCAATGACAAGTATCAAATCATGTAGAGAGTTAACAAAATAATATAATTCACAAAAAATATAATAAAGACAAATATACAATTTTTTAAAATATTACTTCAACTGTACCAATAGTCAATTTAAGTTTAATCAAATCGTGCATTCAAGAAGCACATGCAGGTTTAGGTAGGTATTTAAGTGAAACCCTCTTCAGGTAATTACTTAAAAATGTACTCGAGGCTTACAGTTTAAGCACTAAATTTCAACACACATATAAAATGAAACATAGGCATAAACGTTTGATGTTTCTGAGTGCTTAAATAATTTCCTGAATCAGGATGTTTATTACCAAGAATTTAAAATGTCTCCTTAAGAAGAAAGAAAAAAACATTTATTCTAATAATAAATTTATTTTTCATCAATGTGTTTGAACTTTTTTTTACTGGTACTTTATACCAAAAATATATTAAAAACAAATAATATTTGGGTTTTAACAGAATGTGTTTGAAAGAAGTCTAGTGGAACTAGAACAACCACATGAAATTGTGATTGCTCTAAGCAACCATTCTAGAAGGGGTTAGCCAAGGGTTAGTCTGTAAGTGTAGGCACATGAATAACCTAATTCATCTGGCCAGGTGTTTGAGGCAATGGATGCTCAAAGGATTAATATAAACAGTCCATGGCCTGGCCAAGATTTTGCAAAGTCACTATTGATTTCAGATTCCTCTTTTTTGGCTGCTCAGCTTGGAATGAATGGAAGAAACTTACACCTGCTCCACACTTTTTCATATCCAGACACCTTCATACATCTCAAATTGGACATTCAGAAACAGATGTGGACATCACCAAAAATTTCAGATTTTTCTCTATGGAGAAAATCTCCAGTTGACATAGTGTTGATCATGCCATTCAGGACAGTTTAGAAATTTGAAATTAAAGCTCCTTTACTGGGTGGCATTAAGACTTTCATATTAGTGTAATTTATTCTAACATATTACATCAATTAATTGGAGAAGCAGGCTATGAAAAGACAAATCTAATAGTATTTTTTCCACAGTCTTAAAAAATGAGTGCAACTGTGGTTTGTAAGTTAGTATTGTATAGATCAGATGTACAACTGCTCAAGTCTTCCTACATGTTGTCAAGTTATGTTTGCCCTTTATTTCAAGTGGGAGTTGTACTGTTGTGGAGAAAATGAGCACAAAACCACTGAACATATGCCAAATGCCTGAGAAAAAAATGAAACTGAAAAATTCAAAGCATGTCCACTCCATTCTATTGCTTTGAAAACAAGTGGCTCGTGACAACCTATGAAAGATAAGAATGCTATCTTTGTTTTTTGAGATTAAAAAAAGAAGGATTAGTGCAACTTGGACAGTTTATACACTTATAAAGAAGTTTGTAGAATTGTAGTGTCACATTCCTGTTTTTTTACTCACGGGAGTAATTGAAAAGGTCTTTTCATTGCACTATATTTTCTCATTATTTCCTGGTTCCAAAGACATATGTACTTTTTTCATATTTTTCACTTTTGGGCAGCATGTAGGGTGATGGGACCCTGCTGGAGGTGGAACCTCAAGAACTGATAAAAATTAAAAATATATACAAGTCAGTTTTCAAGGCATACAGAAAATTGACTGTATTGGTACAAGGACTTCAGTTTATATTTCCTGAATTTTGTGCCTTGACAATCCTAACCATGACACGATTGCAAAACAGGATTCTGGAATCATGACTTCTTCACTGCTCTGCTGATCTAATGCCAACAATTATTTTACCTTCACATAACTGCTCTGGCAACTTCCATTGCTATCTGGGATCTGGAATTTACTGTGGAAGTTCATCTCCAAGTGTTTGCTTTCATGCGTAATGATGGTCCATGTGCATCTGGTGTTCATGGGAAAGTTTTGAGGCCAATGAGGAGACTTGATGATACCATTTTCTGAATGAATGATTCCACCACATCCTGGAAAAAATAGCAACAGGTGGGAGAAATGTTCAAATATTTCCTGTTGGTGTCAGCTTTGAATGGCTGCTTGCTTCTGTGGCTGCAAGAGTGAGAGAGGACAGCCCTGACACCCATTCAAATTTCATTTACCCCTCTTTTGCTTAATTTTCCTTCTCCCACCCCTGCAGCAGGGAGGTAGTAACACTCTAAAGAAGGTTTGTCTTTGTACTTCACTTTCTCGTCTTCACAAGCTCCTTCTCCTTGCCAGTTCATACCCTTTTGCTCTGGTCCACCTATACGCTGCTGACAATTAGGACTATTGCTCACATAGACACTAAGGGTCAGAAATACGTTAATGAGGAGCTTCTCCCGAGACTGTGCAGGTTCCTTCCCACACCCCACAGCATGCACATCATGACTGACAGCCATTCAGAGAAGTACCCTGGGGGGGGGGGGGAAATCAATCTACTGCTGAATCCTTGTTTTTCTCACTCTGCAACATGTTAATAATGCAGTTCCACATGTGAATCTACTCAAGCTACATCCGTTTACCCGGGGCAAAATGGTGACTTCTCCTCCAGCCCAGGCAGCCCTGTGGATCTCAGTGGGATTATGGAGAGGGCTGAGAAACATGCCTTTAAAAATTGTTAACAGATTCATTTATAAGGGGGAATAGCTGGTCATGGCTCTGTGGCTGCTTATGTTCTTGTACATAATAAGTTTAGTTAATTTGAAACATACTTGCAAATACCATGCCAAGAATGATTTACTAGGGCTATGTGTACAGTACTAGCAACCCATTATTATTTCAGTGATGATGTAGTAAAAGGATGAATAAAGAGCAAAAAAAGCTTTATAACATTCTACCTTTTTTCCCTCTTAATTAAAAATATGTATTAGCATTAAAAGGAAGGTTTTATTTTTCATTCTTCCATGTTAGACAATGGCAATTGTTTTTAGAAGGATATGAGGCCAAGTTTTGCTTGCACGTACAGAATGTAAACCCAGAGATTCTCAGTGGAGAAATGAGCAGAAGGCTGAGGAAAGGACTTACCAGGTATATAAAAAAAGAAATCTCCTTTCACAGAGAGGATACCGACTAGGCACATTGCATGTGTATGATAATGTCTACAACATCATTGAGGACTGGCCTTCCTTGCACACGAAATTCCAGTGACAACAGGGAAAAGTGTCAAAAACCTGCTTGTGACAGCAAGCACAGACTATTGATATGTTTAAGAAGACTCTCCATCAACTGACTGTGTGAATACTGCTAGATCATTAACTGATGAAAAGCTGATCAGCATCAGCCAGAAGGTTTGCAGCTGGAGGTGACACTAGGGAACACATTGCCAGCTCTGCACTGAGGTAGGAAGGCAAAATGAATTCTGCCCTGCCACCAGCCAGCGTATCTACTCTTGCCTTTAGTCACCTCCTGAAGGACAGTGTGCAAATGGTGAGCTACCTTTTTTTTTTTAATCTGGAGAGATGATAATTTCAAGAGGGAAGGTAGCTTTTTTAAATGTACCAATTCAATCCTGCATGTGTACCACCTTCAAAAGTGTACCAACATCTCCACTAAAGTGGAAGAGTTTTAGGCTGTTGTCACATGTGCTCTTTGAGAAGTTCTGTCTGCCCCTCTGTTTTGAAACTGACCTCTTTCTAGTTTTAAGTTTTTGAACCAAATCAGACTGTGAAACAATTGTTATTCAAGAAATGAAATGTTTTATATTCACTGACAACAGATACCACTGCTGGGAGCATAATGGGCATGGTATCAACTTACAGACATCAAGAAGCTGCCAGTGGGAGGCTTAAAAAGTACAAAATCAGTCCAAATTTGATTTCATTGTGTGAGATCAGACAACACTGGTTTAATACTTGACTTTTTTAGTGCTGGCTTCTCTCAGGAATGCTGACGATATTGGCATGCATTTCTTTTGTTCTTTAATGCAAATTTAATTAAAGAGGAGGAATCCTATTTCTTTTTGTGGTCCAAAAGTGCTATATAGACATGATGTACTACTATCTTAGACCTGACAAAACCAGTATTTTTTCTCTTACCTAGAGATTCTGCTGTCCATGTTGCATAAAAGCCACCTCCTTGAATTGAGTGATCAGAGTTAAAGATGACGACTAGCTTGCTGGAACCAGACCGAATAGTCCCAGGGGATGTGTTTCCACAATATTTTCCTATGACAGGAGACCCAGGAGAGCCGCCATTCAGGATAGTAACAGAGTCCCACTTACAAAGTGAATGATTTTCAACGTGGAAGGCTGTAAAAGTAAGCTGCAACACACAAAAGCAACATTCAGGAGCTAACACTAGCCACACCGGTGGCGGGGTTAGAGCAATTCTAGCTAGATCCTGTAGCCATCCTAGCACAATGATTTCTGGGTATGCTCAGAAATCCGACCCTCATTTCACCTTGATGCTTTCCTGAAAGTATTGCTTGGAGTCTTGCCACTATAAGTAACAGCCGCTACTTAGCACGAAGACAGAAATGGAAGAGGAACGCACAGGTTCAAAACTGGCATTACTGGGACTTAACCATATGTTTGAACCTAAGTATGAGCTTCAAAACGGTCTTGAATATGTGCAGGTGTTGAACCACTTTCCAGCTCTCAAGGCTTCTGGTCATGAAATCTGAAGTTGCACATTCAAATATAAGTAGCTATGTAAGCAGAAAGCCTTGGATTTTTTTCTTCCTATTATTTTGAATCAGAATACTTAACAGTTGCTAAAAATAATGCTAGTTTCCATTAAATCTGAGAGAAACAGTTGCGTGGTTGGTTCCTGTGGGCCTGGATGCATCACATAAATAGACTGGGCGGGGCAGGCAGCTTCTGACCCTGTCTCCCTCCCACACTGGTGCCATTTGTCCTTGGAGGCATATGCACATGTTAAATTTCCAGTGCAAAGATTTAGATTTCTGACCCAGTAGACTCCTGGATTTGTTGATGTTGAAATTTTGATATACACTAATGACTGCCTGGCCCTCTTCCAATAAGTTTTTTTTGCCAGTTCCAGAATTGGGATCTTTGTAGAAAAGTTTAGCAAATATATAGTACTTCTTCCTGTAACTTTTGTGTGTATTCATTTCCAAAAGAACGCTGCCTGAGGCAAAGACCAAATACAAATTTAGCTCAAATGGTTTAAGTTTGGAACTTTACCAGCAACTGAAACTGGCAGCTTTTACTGGAAAAGGTTAGTCTGCCTTCACTGAGGGGGCTGCTACTCAGTCCTTTGAAAACAGAAATTTACTTCCATCTGATTAAGATTAGTTCTGCTTTAAACAAATGTGCAGATTAAATAGAAATTTTGTGTTCTACTAAAATAATCCTGTATTCCCTGAAGTAAGTACCTAGGCAGTGGTCAGAATATCATGCAGCAGAATAATTAGGACTATGGGTTTGCATTTCTAAGAAATACCTTTGTAGTTGTAAATAAGAAAAACATGATAGGGGAACTAGTGAAAGCCATTACATATGAAAATCTGCAATGTGTTTTTACAAAATTGCTTTTCAGATATTTTTCTGACCCGGACCTCAAATGTCATTGATTGGACCTGTTCTCCAAAGGATCAGTCAAATAATTCAGTGAGTGAAGTTTAGCACTCCTTCATCATAAATGTGCTTAAATTGATCTCTCAGCAGTTTGGCTCAAGAAAGTAGTACATCAGGCAGCCCGTTAATAGTTATTGGGAAATAAGAGTAGCATCTCTGATGTAATTTGTACCAGAAATCATATTATCTTCCAGACTAACCATTAAGACATGAAAGTAACTTTCTACTGGCTTGTAACTTTTCTGCAGAGATGAAAAAACTTCACCCTCATGTTTATTCTCATGATAGTGAGAATATCCATGCACATCTAATAACACGAGTTATTTTAATTTCCTAAACATAAGAAGTCATTGTTTAAAGGAGAAGTTGGTGCTGTGTTTTGAGGTCAAGTTAGACTAGGATCCTTCTGCTTTTCAAAAAGAACAATCATCTAGTTTGGTTGTGTTATCTTTGTTTCTCCCTCTTCCTTAGCTAAGGACGATGGGGAGATATTTCATTCCTCCACATTTCTGATTTTCCAAATGGTCTCAAACCTGTTCCTCAAGATTCAGAGGGTGCTTCTCGCACTACCAGCTGCGCACACAATCATGGCACTGTGTTACTCACAGTGATGGTTTCACCTTCAGGGGCTTCCAACAACCAGGAGCAGCGATTCAGGTTGCTGTAAGGCTGTGGGTAGTTAGGACTTGAGATAACTCCCCTTTCACCTGACTGTATACCACCACAGGCTGAGGAAAAAAAGTAACATTTCAATACATTTTAGGAACTGAACACTGTAAGCAAATGACTGGGAGATTATTCAGCTGATAATAGTACTAAAACATATTTAAGTTGGACTGATGTAGGTAAGGATGAACAATTTATCCGGGAAAATCCAAGTTTTAAAATCTTTGTCATTGAATAGTAAGCAGATGCAACGACCTTGAAACTTTGCATTTATTCTGATACTTAATATAGCTCTGTGAAACTTTTGCCAGCTGACACTTGCAGCTGCCTCTTCCACCTTATCTTCCATTTATTTATCTCAGACTCCTAAGCAAACCAGTGCCATTCTTGGACCAACACAATCAAGTCAAAAACTTGCTGATGTGTCTAGATAAGCACCAAGGCTAAATTCAGCTGTGACAGGAAGAATAGTTGTGCTGGCACGTAAATAGCAAAGTGGTGTAATTTGCACTGATATGGCTTTAAGTGGATTTCAAAATGAGTGCAAAGGTTCAAGCAGCAGAATGCATTTCAGCCATGCTTAGCACTCTGGAGGCTATTTCAAGTAAGTAAAACTTGGCTGGTGTTACCTGTTACATCCCTATTCCCAAGAGCAACCAGCTGTTCTGAGTGTTGCACTGCATTGCAAAAACTCAAATGTGGTTCAGGGAATGGGAACAGTGAGGCAGAAAATAAATCTCAAAGTTCAATTGCTAGCATATGTTTATATATGATATAAATAGTGGCAGGCACTGTGTAACTTTTGAGGACCTCTTTGAGAGTTGATCCCACAGTGTGTATTCTCAGTATCACCAAATGAATGGCAACATTCCCCAGAAGTGCCTCAGTCAGCAAGGGCAACAGTCTATCAAGCCATTTACCTTCAAACGTGTAATGGGCCAAGAATCCTTTATCTTCCGTGTTTTCATCACTTACAAAGTGTACCCAGATCTGGGGGGCAGCTATGACTAGTGGCACAGATGGTGCAGTCTGACCACAAAGTCTGGCTATTAGCTCTCCATCAGCATCCCCTGAGTAAAGAAAGAAAAAAAATACACGTTTTGAATCCTAAGAGAGCTACAATATCGTAAAGGAATACATAGGGCAAACATGCATTTCATTTTGTTTTGACTAGAAAACAGAAAAAAGTACATATCACACTTAATAACTGGTTATTTGTTAGGGGTATAGGTAGAGTGCTGCAGTTCATTGCTGGGATCTAAATCTCGACAACGAGGAAGTTCTCTCCAAAGCTGTATTAATGATCCTTTTAATATCTTGGACTCCATCTCTCCCCTCCCTGCCATCCTGCACTTTCATTTTGTATGACGCATCAGACCCGAAAACACAGAAAGTGCCCCAAAACTGCAGACGTTTTGGGGCAGAACAGTGGAAGACATGGCCCAAGGACCTGATCACATGGAAGCCTATTGAGCCTGTGTGTTTGTGACATCCTCATTAAAGTCGACAGAGGTTTTGAGTTTTCTACCATATAGGGATGTGCTTCATCCAGGAACAAGCTGTCACTGCTGTATTAATAGTGGGCACCTCTTTCCTAGGGAGCTCAACATACTGTTCTCTGTATGGCAAAAAAATGCCAGCATTTGCTCAAATCATTGAAACCTAAAAGGAAAGCACAACACAGGCCGTTGCACTTCTGTGACACTGAATGTTTGCTCATGTTGGTGTAAGCTCTTATACATTACATTGGTAGAAGTATTGCTTTCTGTTTATTACTGATATATTCTCATTGCAAGGAAAATAAGTGTAATAGTGTTCCTCACGACATCCAGGCAATGCCATTCCTGAGTTTCCTTCTCTAATAACAGCAGGCTGCTGGTCTTAAAAGTCTCCATTCAAAAGCAACTCCTAGCTCCATGCAGAGCGGCAGGCTGTTCTTGAGAAGGTGGCAGTAGAGCAGGAGGGAGAAACTTTGGGCGCTCTTTAAAGCCCTTTCACAGTTATTCCAAGTAACGTGGCTGAGTAACTTCATCTTTCTGTCATATACAGTGACACAGCCACCATCTGAAATGCCTTGAAGCACACGGATAAAAGGTGACATATAATAAAATTCTATTAATGTAAATTACACAGAGAAATGCTGAAACCTGTCTTGTTAACATGCACTATTTTTAGCTGTATTATATATTAGCACTATTTTACTGAGCTGTACAAGCAGAAAACGTTCATGATAAATGCCGGTTTGGGAAAAAATTGTAATAATTACTTTGAGCATTAAAATATGAAGTGTACTTTTTCTTTTTTGCACTTCTTACAAGGTGATTGACTATGTGACAGATGTGACCCAGGTTACTCAGTCTCTGCAGTGTGAAAAGTGACACTAATCACTGCTTTCATGAATGGCCAGCTGGCCAGAGATCTAGACTGTTGATAAACAGAAAATGTAAACAGAAAGATTGTGCTGTAAGATTTGGTTCAAACTGAACGGAGTGGTCTGAAAGACAAAATCAAGAGTCTTCCACAAAAGCCAGAGAAGTATATTTCACTGTAGCAATACGCTCAGCTGCATTACTATGTACAGACTACATGCATGTGCCTGATAATTTAATAATTTAATATAAACCCTTACCCTAACAAATTTGAAATATTTATTTTATCTATTTAGATTAAATATTTCTCAGTGAATACACAAAGCCAATTCTGGTTGTTTGTTTGTTTTTTTCATTTGGTACCATTAAGTGTGTTGTATGGGTAACTCAAAAGAATTTTACACATCTCAGCTTCGTTTGGGGTCTCTTGGGTAACTTACTGTTGAACTGGACCTTTCCCCAAATTGGTATCTGCTCTGTTGAGAGTCTTAAATAGCACCTGCCTGAGCTTAGTGATATTCTGCACTATTTACATCTCAGTGCTCATTAAATGTTACTTGTCAGCATACACAGCTGAAATAGGGCATTCTGCCTTTGACATGAGACTGGTTGTGAAACTGAAGATCCATTAGTATGGCCAAAATGAACATTACTATTTAGATGACAAAACTGTGTAGAGCAAAATAAGGCTACGTTTTGTCCTCTTTCCTTCGATTGTATTACCTGGAGGCCTGAGGTACACAATAAAGTGAGAGTAGTGGGAACTGATGAGTAATGGACCAGATATATTTTATTATTTCTTTCTCTGAGTTCTCTTTCTATTATTTCCCATCTCCAGTGTATACGTGGGAGGGAATTGTTAGGCTACGCAGCTATGCATGCTTTGGTTCTACGCAGGACAAACCGATGCTATACAACCAAGAGCGCTCATTCAAATGAATGCAAATAAGGATGTAACAGATTCCTGCTCTCAACCCCACCACCACCTTTCAGAAATGATTTCCTGGTAAATTAGAACCTGTTCTCTCTGGGACTCACAGATACAGCCTCTCAGTGAAGAGGACAGCTGGAGCTTTCATACTACACTTGGCATTAGCTGAGCGACTTTCATATGACATTTCCAGTTGCTTGTTCTTACGGACAGCTAAAGATGCTCAAATATGCAGAGATATTACTGGTGCATTAATCCTGTGATTGTTTTCCTTTTAAATGCTTTAGTCTGTATTTTGTGATGCAGTCTCACAGGAAATACGGATTTGTTTTTGGAGAATCATCTGATAGAGTGCAAAAGTGGGGTATGAAGTGGGTATGCAGCCCAGAGGCTGTGAATAATTAAAGCATTCTTTACTCCACTCCTGCTGTCCCTGGAGATATTTCAGGAGCAGGGAGAGAATGGGCTGTGGACCAAATAAATTGTTTTGATGACTCCAACTTCTGCTGACTGCCATCTTTCAAGGGAGATGAAGTGAAATTTCTGTTGTCCCTTGTAAAGAGAGAGTCAGGTGTGTACTGCAACCACCAAAACAATTTATCCCCTCAAGATAGCCATCCAGTTTTCCATTTTCTCCCCTCAAAGAAAGAGTGACAAATCCATGCATCCATTGCTCTGGCAGTGAAATCCCACTCCTGGTCTAGGAGGCAACGTGGAAGGCATGCATGTGAACACTCTCTCAAATGTACAGATCCTACAATAATCACTGCCTGCAAATATATATGAATAAAATCTGGCACTAACACAGTTGCACAGCTGGAATTTTCATAGGCTATATTCGTAACTCTAGGTAGTCATACTGGCAGTCCTGGTGATGTTCCAAGTGGAAATCCTCGAAAGAGATATATATGGATGAATTATAGTGGGAGGGGTTTTCAATGGTCCATTCACAGTTCAGGATACTTGTGTAATTTTTGACACCATCATAACCAGGAGAAGAGAAATTCCCACCTGCATATCCCATCAGGGTTCCACCACAAACTGCAGAAACAAAATATAATTTATTTAAAAACAGTAATAATTCTTGTATGAAGAGAAATCTTGCCCCTGTTTATCCTGATATGCTCATGTCAGCAAGCATATGTACTGATCAGATAAAAACTTTTTCCATCTTCTTCTTTTTTTATAATTTACTGCTGTGTACAAGAGAATTCTTGCCTAGTGTCCCAGAATTTATTTGGCAAGTCTTTAAAAACACATGTGTAAAGCAAAGAAACAACAATTATTCATGGTATCAAATAAAATATTTCAGCAGCACCATCAATACAACAAGCACTATTTAACATTTTGAAAAAATCCCACTGCAGCTCCAGTTCAGTATTGCTCAGCCCTAGCCATTACCTCATTCTAGACTCAAGTGAAGATTTTTCTGGAACGTACCCTCAAGAGCAGTACACTCATGCTACAGTAGGATGCCTGGGGGGGAGTTGGAAAATCAGGTTCAGAAGACTCAAGGCTGTAGTAGTAAGGCTCTGCCAGCTGCCTCCTCTCTAGAGGCTGAGCTTGCAAAAGTAGGTTAGCTGCACTCTTTCACAAGGTACAATAAATTAATTACCCCCCTGAGTAATAAGGAAGCACTTGAATTATTCAAGTTGTCTATGGCACTATGTTCTTTGGATCTTTTCATGGAATAAGGCCACTTCAGACCATCTCTTACTCAAGACTAAGTACAAAACCATAAATCAGTAGTGAGAATAAGGACTGTGATCCATAACAGAGGTTCTTTCCATTTGAAGTTTGACATAACAGACATATGAAGTCCATAACTCCCAGAGATTGCCCATTTTTTCAAGTCCTTTCAACTAATTAAAGAAATATATCTACTCCCATCCAGAGATGTAGGAGAGGAAAAAAAGTATCAGAGATTTGTTTTCTGTTTAGGTCATTTTTTTGACATGTGCCAGTACTTTAGCTATGAAATGACTCACTGAAGATCAATCACTTAATTCAAAAACACACACTACCTGCATCTTCACTAGATGTGTATGAGACACTGAAGCCTCTGGTTGCACGAGACGTATCTGTCACCAAAATTACTTTCATTGTGTTTCCAGAGGATTTTACCTCAGTGCCTGGATTTACCTCACCACACAGCTTGACCAGCCGGGGAGAGTTCTGTCTGAGGCCATTGTAAACCTGTTGGGTCAAAATAAACTCTTATGAGGTCAAAGTACAGGCTTAGGAGCATCTCCTGTATCATTTAACAGTGCTAACAGGGTTCATTGATGTCCCTCATAGCAGGTTAGTTCCCAAATCTACTCAAAACCTTGGAACAAACTTCCATTGCCTTGAGTGGATGAGGCTTTGAAGTAAAATATAAAAAATACCTTGCTTATTTTGGCAAAACATAAACATACTCCCTCTCTTTTTTTTTTTTTTTTAACAGAAATTGAAACAGTTTCATTGGGAAAAATACTGTATTTTAACTCAATATTTATATCTTCAATTACTTAATAATGCCAGCTACTGATGATATTCATTCCATTTCAAATGATTGTCTTTGTATTCTTGTTAAAGCCAACATCAGCTTTATCAAAAATCTCCTCCAACATATTCAGTGCTGGTGGTCATTTTTTATTAATTCAAACATTTCACTTTTTGATGATCCAGATGTATTTTGCTCAGTTTCTTTCATACAGCCTTTAGCCTAGGAGTTAATTTCCTTCCTTCTACTATCTCAGCAGTGCACGCAAAGCAGAAATGATGTTTCCCACTGAGATTTGGAATATGTTAGAGTGCTGAAGGCACAAAAGCTGGCAGGACAGATATTCCTTTAAGAGATCATTACTTCATTAATCGATAATAAGCCAGCTCCCCATGGTCTGTCTAAAGCATCTGTGAAGGAAAACAAGGGGAAGATCATCTGCAAATCACAAGGGAGAGCTACTTCACCCCGTCACACTTGTGCATGGGCTAGCTTCTGATCATACTGAAGGCAATTCCTGTGTTTGCACTGCTAATCTGAACAAATGGGAAACTAAACTAGATCTCCCATTCCTGCAATTTCATAGAGGAATTATATTTTTGAGGCATTTGTACATCTGACCAGGTCCAGTCCTGTGTGCCAGGTTTGATTTTTTTTTGCACTAAATAACCAGAAATCTAAAATAACAATGATAAAATAACCAAAATCTATCTTTTTGGAGATGGGCGGTGATAAAGAGGTAGAATTCTCCTTGGGTTTTTCTTTCTGAATATGCAAGGTCTGACACGGTAGTAGCCATTTGTTGCAATCTCTGGCTTTTTCTTTCTTTTTATTTTCCTTTAATTGACAACAATAAGTAACAACAGCAGTAACAACCTCCAAAGTCAAAAGAGACCTGGAACTGACTGGTGGACCTTGTGTCCACAGAGAAGAGACAGTGAAAGCTTTCAAAAATCCCAGAGCTTTTTTCCATAATTGATAAAAAGCCAATTCCAATGATTTCTTCAAGTCTTCCCCTCTGCCTGGACCATAATTTCAAAATTTCTATAAAGCAAGCAGATGAGTTTAGACACCCTACAGAGCTAACTTTCTCTCATTTATCTGTTTTCACCAGATTGTATTATGATTTGTCTTAAAACCAGATAACATTTCAGCTCTATTATGTCCACTAATGCTCCATAAAGGGATTAGGAATAGCATTTGCTGCCTTCATGCCCAATACTCACAGCCACGTAGTCTGATGAGCACCTCCAGTGTTCTTCAGTTTTCATATCATTAAAGGTTAGAGTCACACGTCGGCCTTGTTCCACTGTGATCCTCCACTCACACACTCGATTATGTGGGTATAGGTTGGGATAATTGGGTGAAGTAAATGTACCAACAGGGGCAGTAAAATCCCCACCACATTCTGAAATACCCAAATATGGAACACTTCTTAGAGTAAAGCATTGCTTATAGAGTTATAGCAAAAAAACATTAATAATGCCAGAAAAAGAGCTCCTGAGAGCTTGATTTGATATGCCTATCCTGTCTATATGTTTGTTTAAACAGCTAAGTTCCTGCCAGTCTTTATCACTCAGCCATAAATGTAGTTGAATATTAATTGACCATAGCAGCTCCTTTTAGTCTAATTATTAATATTCCCTTCTCTGAAGGGCTCATGCCAGGCTTCAGAAGCCTGAGTGACCCACAGGCTTTGATGTCAAGCGATACAAGCCTCTCACTGTGGCAGGATTGAGACATTTCTGCCTTTCAGATGACTGGGCAGAACTACACAGAATGAGCAGGGTCTTAACCTCTGCTGGTTAACAGAGGTAGAGAAAACGTTTTCAGGGATTTTAAGCAACACTTTTTCAGTACTGTTATTTTGTGGTTTTCCTATCTTTGTTATAAATATCAAACTTCACTCTAAGGAAAGAACACTAAAGGTCTTGAGTATAGAGTGCATTTTTCTTCTGAGACTAATGGTATAAATTTACCAGCTTACACCTGGTTTCCTTTTAAAATACAGAGATACGGTTTAATGGAGTGCAGTGGGAGAGTTAGTCCCTTTCCTCACCCTCACAGACTCCTGCAGAATAGTCTAATCTGTGTATCCACCTGCATTAAATTTTGCTAATATATTTTCTCTTCTGTGGTTGCATAACAGGGTCCTGGGAGTGGAATAACATCCTTTTGGAGTTTATTTCCCCCTCTGTTATTTTATTTCAGAAGCAAACACGAAGAATAAGGAAGCTTTCAGCTGAGCTTTTCAATGAGCTGGAAGGAGGTAAGAAGCATTGGCAGGAGATTTTTCAAGACCACCACCGCAAAGAATTTCTTAAAAAGTAGACATATTTTGGCAAGACAAGCATTGCATGGGCACTAAAGAATGTGAAAAAGAAGTGTGAAGCAGGAATATGTCTATGTCCTTAGTCCTGATCAGAGCAGCTCTTTGAAGTCATTGTGCTCAGAACAAGAGGCAATGGGCACAAATTGAAACACATGAAATTCCATCTGAACATAACACTTTTTACTGTGAAGGTTGTTGAACACTGGAATAGGTTGTCCAGAGAGGTTTTGGAGTCTCTATCCCTGGAGACATTCAAAACCTGACTGGCCACAGTCCTGGGCGACTTCCTCTACCTGACCCTGCTTAGAATCATAGAATCATTAAGGTTGGAAGAGACCTCCAAGACCACTGAGTCCAACCGTCAACCCAACACCACCATGCCCACTAAACCATGTCCCTAAGCACCTCATCTACTCATCTTTTAAATACTTCCAGGGATGGTGACTCAATCACTTCCCTG
>NW_008825410.1:5712496-5777757 GCF_000699105.1 Pygoscelis adeliae
TAGGTGGCCGTTGCATTGGCAAGCCTCCAGACGTCCGGGACCTCCCCCATTAACCAGGACTGCTGATAAAAGATGGAGAGCGGCTTGGCGAACTCCTCTGCCAGCTCTCTCAGCATCCTCCAGTGGTTCCCATCCGGCCCCATAGACTTGTGGGCATCCAGGTGGCGTTGCAGGTTGTTGACCGCTTCCTCTTGGATTATGGGGGGTTCATCCTGCTCGCTGTCCCTGTCTTCCAGCTCAGGGAGCCGAGTACCCTGAGGATAACTGGTCTGCCTGCTAAAAATTGAGGCAAAGAAGGCATTAAGTACCTCAGCCTTTTCCTCATCCTTGGTGACAATGTTCCCCCCTGCATCCAATAAAGGATGGAGATTCTCTTTGGCTCTCTTCTTGTCATTAATATATTTGTAAAAACTTTTTTTGGTTGTCTTTAACGACAGCGGCCAGGTTGTGTTCTAGCTGGGCTTTTGCCTTTCTCATTTCCTCTCTGCACGATCTAACGAGATCCCTGTACTCTTCTTGAGTCACCTGCCCCTTCTTCCACAAGCGGTAAACTCTCCTTTTTTTCCTGAGTCCCAGCAAAAGCTCCCCGTTCAGCCAGGCCGGTCGTCTTCCCCACCCATGCTTGAGCAGGGGGGTTGGACTAGCTCATCTCCAGAGGTCCCTTCCAACCTCAGTGGCTCTGCAGTTCTGTGATTCTGCTTAAAATCTATTGGTTAAAAACTATTGGCTTTAGGGATATTTAAAAATACCACTCACCTCAGAGGGACAGAATAACATAAAGGAAAATCACAGCATTTCCTTACCTTCCTCCTCATCCAGAGGGATGTGGGGAGGGTATGTTAGGACATCCCTGGACTGATTGCTGGAGAGAAAAGGTGTTCAAGAAGGTGCTTCATTGTGTGAGACCTACCACTGATGGCAACATCCATTATAGCAGGAGACTGCTTGCCTCTCAAAGTTTCGGCTCAGCTAAGTAGTGATCAGAGAGGTCTGTTCATACTTCCCCCAGAGTTTAAATTTAAGAGCAAATACACACCGCGCCAAGAATAAATGATCTACAATATATGCTGTACTAGTGCAGTTATGGTCTGTGGTATATGTTACTTTCCTGAAAATAACTTGCAACCTTAGAAATCCAACCTTCAGTACTGGAATCAAAGCGCAGTCTGAATCCTCGGGCATTGACTGATCCATCAGTGACAAACTTGACATAAGCAAAACTGTCAGAGGTGTCCACAGCATCAGGGAGAGTATTACCACAGTACCTGCCCAACAAATTTCCTGCAAAAATCAAATACAGAAAGACAATTTTATATCAATATATTATTTATATTTATATTGAAGGATCACTTTCCAATTTAACTGGACAGGCAGGAGTAAACTAGTAAAACAAAGTTGTTGCTGGGAAATAGAAGGGTTTTGTTTGCCTTACTTTGCTTCAGCAAGCAAGGCAGACAGAAGCAAATACTGTACATTGAAAAGGCTCACTTTGTACCCAGAGGGAAATGCTTTCAGGAACCTCTGGTGAGGCTTCATAGTAGTACTAGGGAAGGGAAGACAAACACTGAAATAATTCTCAGACCAGAAGTGTTGTATTCTCGGATCTCCACAAAGTCATTTGTGCACTTGGAGGAGTTTTGAATATCTAGGCCTTCTAGTCTGATGGTAAGATAGTGGCCCCTGGGACCCTGCAGAAACCATTCACACAGCAGGTTGTCTTGATAATGAAGCTCAGGATACCCCATGCTTTCGATGATGCCAGTTTGTCCTATCACTGTCCCGCCACAGGGAGCTGCAAAAGGAAGAACATTGCTTGGTTGACTGAAGAACCTCAGAGAGATGACCTTTCTCCTAAACGAGACTTAAAGCTAAGGCACAACTGACTTGTTCTCTAACTGTGGTAATAAAATAGCAATTGCCTTCCAGTTAAAAATCTTTCACATTCTCCTTCTAATTCAACCAGTCCTAGTTTGTTTTGGGTTTTTTTGCACACCTCCTTCCATTGCAAGCACCCCTTCCTCTCTGTCATATCTCTTATTAATTTGAATAAACTCACAGATTTCAAGGTCTATATCTAATTTCTACCCATGTCCAGAAAATCTTGGAAAGCTGTATCAGATAATTACAAAGAAATTTAGTTTGCTAAATGTGGATCTAAATTTTTTATGACTGACAAAAGTTGACTGCTGGTTTGGGCCTACAGCTACGGCCTACAGGTAAGGGATCACTGCGCAATTCAGGAAACAGCTGTTTATTTTCAATTTTCTCTTTCTGAAAACTCATTTCTCAGTGGTTCCTGCAAACATAAGTTCATAATACTAAGGCTTACAGCAAATAATATTCCCAGGTGGAATTTATTGGATTTCACAGTGTATTCTGCGTGTCTGCTAGTTACAATCTTTTCATGGCAATAACAGTTCTGTTCATACTGTCTGCTCTTCAGAGTGATTAATGCTTTGTTCCAGGATGACTGGCAGACAGATGAGATACTGTAAATCTGTTATGGATAAATATAAATTGTGGCTTCGTCTACTAACAATATTTTCTTGCAAGTTGCTTCAGTTTTCACATTCAGAAATACAATAGCACACTGTATTGGATTAAGTGTTTGAGATCTAACACAATCAGCAAAATTCCGTGTAAAGCAATATAGTCCACTACTTTGCCTTTGAGAAATTAACAGTCCCAGACTTTCCTATATGAGTGACACTAACATAATAGCTGCTATTCTTTGAGGATTATTAACATTATCAAAACCAAAAAAGTAGCATATTTCTGAATTTGATCAAAGACTATTTTTTATTTAATTTTAAAACTTTGCTAGTGCTTTCTAATCCTGTTTTTGCAGCTTGAGAGCAAATAATTTTAAAGTATTTCTTCTCCCAGCTGACAAATAATGGTTCTTACTGTTTGTTCATTTTTCAGTCCATTGTTGTACTCCCCTGTTTGTCTGGCAGCACTGCTATTATAGATTGATTTACATTTACATAGAGAAGCTCCTAATTTGTTCTTCTCCTGCCAACTCTCTGCTGGTCTTTGCATTCCCCTTCAGGATCCTGCTCATGAAAGTGACACTAATTTTGCATGCTGAAAATCAAATCATGTTACATGACTTTATCCACGTCGACCTTTTTTTCTACTGCCCCATTGATAATTGCCTTTGACAAGAGGTCATTCAGCCTTTGTTTCCACTGCTGCAGATCTATGAGCACTTTCCTATTCCTATTTCCATAATTTTCACCTCATGCTGGGTGCAGAACATACTGATGTTAACCCATATGATGATTCTGATGCCTTAGCTCTAACACTAATTGAAAAAGGCATGTATCTGTCAATCCACCTCATAGGCATGATTTAAGCCCTATTACAAAAGCCTGACACTTGAGACCAAAATCTTCTTTAAAATCAGAGAAATTGATAAATGCAAGCATTACCGATGGAGTATTTGGCATTGAATCCCACATGTGTGGCACTGCTGTCAGACTTGAACCTCAGGTACATGACAGCTCCTGAGGATCTCTGCAAGCCTGGCATCAAACCTCCACACAGCTTGGCAATGATGGGGGCAGCGGAGTCAGCGCCATTGCGTAGCTCTAGGTAACTGGAAGTGCAGCTAGAAAAGGAGAGAATTTTCTGTTCAATGTATAGCAGTAATAGTTTGAAATCATTTCAGTACGTGCACAAAGCCATGAAGCTGTAGTGAATTAGATCAGTTTCCATGCAGTGTGACCAGGACGGAATCAACAAGTTCATAATCAATAGTTATGTAATATTTGAATCAAAAGAAGTGCTAGAAACATTGAGAAAGATTCATCCCAAGCCCAGTCTATGATCAGATCAGATCTGACAGAAGCAAGTCCTAGGGAAGGGTATAAACAGCACTGATAAAGTAGTTGCGACCATCCTTAATATGTATTTTTTGGCAGCATTCAGATTCAGCAGATATTCCCTATTAAGACTCATTGATGACTGTTGAATTAAGCAACAGATATAAAACAGATGAATGGAATAAAATTCAAATCTGGGTGCTTACTTAGGTGGGCTTAGAAAGACCCAAAATATCTTAACTAACAGCTTTGCCTTCTGAATGGTGCAGCATCCTGAGAAGCCAGAGAGAAAGGACCTTTGCGATTCTCCATCCTGCATCGTTTTTTCTGGACATGGTCTCACATGTGAGGGTCACCTTTGGCGTATAGTGGTCCAGCCCCAAATCAATGAAGTTACATCAGCTGGAAACTGGGCTTTGTTTTGTGCTTCAGGCAGGGGGCGCAAAACATGTAGACCCATTGCAAATCAGCAGACAGGCAATGGAGGAAGGAGACAAATTGTTGTGGTGGTAATCCATTGGATGTAAAACAACTAGAGAGTCACAATGACTGAAAATCTGAATATGAAAGGACTAGAGGGCACAGATTTTATAGAAGGCACCTTTCTACCATGGATGCTTCCTCTCTGTCTGTTATATTAATCTCTATCATGCACTGCAAAGTCCTAGGAATGTATACCAGTGACTTGATAGCTTCAGTGATCTCTCTCAAAAATTTCCTGATCATCACTTTTGATTGTAAATCTGGAAGTGCATTCTGGGAGGAATTACAGAAAGTAACGGAGAAAGAAGAATCAGAATGGAGTCTCTGAAGAAACACAGGCAAAATAATGGGATATATACTTTGGTGAAGGTTCAATGTAAAACTGATCTTCAAATTGCAGCTCTACTGCATGTCCATTAGGAGCAGTTATGGTCCAGACACAGTCAGCATGTGGGGGATAATTGCTCGGATAGTTGGGGGAAGATGTATATCCACTGGGGTTGAAATCATTGATATAAATATTTCCTCCACAAGCTGGGAAAGAAAAGATCGCCAATAAAAGACAACACGTTAAGGAAATGGGTGAGGCATCAAAAATGAGTCATCACTATATTCCAACACAGTTTCCTTTTGGTGTCATATAGTTACATGAAAAAAAAATGCATTTTATCGCTTACTGTGGGAAAATGTTTTAATGCAATAGAATCCTATGTTCCTGTGCTCCTGCTTACCTAGCCCTCCTCATTTCCAAATGTTCAAGGCCTTGAATTAAACTGCTATTAGTTCTTCCTTGGATTGCTTCTAAACCAATCAGGAAACATATTTCTTGCCTTGTTCCCACCCCAGTTCCCAAGAACTAGAAAGCCTACAAGTCAGACCCATCAATGCTTTTGTGAATCATTCCCTACTTCTGCTTTCCAAAAATTGAAATGTCTGAGACAATAATGAATATGTGTGAAGAATGCCAATCAGAGCAAACATGAAGATTTGTTCAGGTCCTTCATCCTACAAAAACATGTTTCTTTTGACCAGAACCTTTCTGTCAACCCCCCCACACTATTTTCTAGCAATACCAGTAAACACAGGGTTTTAGTCAAGCGTTCTAAATTGAAGTGGTAGAAATACTATTGTACAGCTTCACTCATTCCCTTCATGAATCCCCTACAGTAATGTTAAGAATGATTCTTTGTGGCAGCAGGGAAAACTAGGCAGAAAACAAGCACTTACAAATTTGAGTAGATTGACAGGTTGCTGTAGTTGTGTTTAGCTACACTGTTTAATAGGAGGTCTCCTGGTGTCCCAAGTGGCATGCGTCATGAATACAGTGCAATAACTGCAAATGCCAAGTCCCTGATTTACCCCCCGGGGCCTGAGTCTCCATTTTCTTCATTCTTTCAAAAAATGTTAGCTCTGGCAGGGAATGTTATTTTCTCATCTGAGAGAAAAACTTGTGAGAAATGCTACCACCTTTCTCAACACACCAGCCTAAATCATTCCTGACATAATTTAGCACTTGCACTGGGTACTATATGTTCAAAATAATGTTCTTGTTTCCAGCTTTTTTCTTCCTTTCCTATATGAATTATGAACATCTCTTCCTAACTATAGATGCTACTTCCCTGCCAAAGGGCCCACCATAAGTTTGGTGGTTTTTTGCTTTAATATCTCCAGGTTCCATGACATGGAGCTGGCCCTCTTTAAAAAGGAGAAATTTGAGAGTAGGATCAGAAGTCATGCACTAAAGAAGGAAACAGGATATTTTTGCAGACATCTGATTTTACCAGGGTTGGAACATAACAACCACCTCCTTTAAGAGGACAAACTCCAAGTTGTATCTATTGAGTTGCAGAACTTATGTTTATTTCCTAGACTTACCTAGACTCTTAGCCTCATATTTCAGTTTGAATCCTTGACCCTCATTCCTAAAAGTGGACAAACAGCTGATTGTCGGTGGTGTACATGGTAGAGATGGGGCTGCTTCCACAAAACCGTCCATTCCCTCTTCCAGACACCAAAGGTGGGGCAGCGTTATCTAACCCATTCTTCAGCTAGAGAGAGAGAGAAAAAAATAATCTCTGTTGTATTTCTCTTTGTTATTTCCACCCCCTGACAACCTGGGCTGCCTTACTGACATTGAAATCTATAAGATTCAGTAGTTTTAATAGCTTTGAGGATTTGGTGACCTAGCCAATAACCTCACCTCTACATAATCTCCAAGGCTACAGGAAGTATCCTCACTCTTAACCTGGAAAGGCTGTTCAAAATGGACAGCAATGATAAATCCAGAGGTTACCACTACATGCCAGGAACAATTCAGATTAGGAGCATAGTCTTGAGGATAGTTGGGGGATGTTATCACACCCCTGCCTGTGTGCAAATAGCCTCCGCAACCTGAGAAAAAAGAGTTGAAGCAAAGAAGAAAACATTAGTGTCAACTATTCACATATTCATTTAGAAAAAAACCCAGCCTCCTAAAAGGAAGATGTGACAGGTAAAAGCAAATGTTGAAGCAAGTGCATGAAGAGTTGAGGGGCATAAAGCAATGCACACAATGAATGATCTCCCAGATACAAGCTAGTAGATCACAAGATGACACACACCAAACGTCTTGACCATCAGGCTCAGTTCTCAGACTTAACAGACGAGTAAGCAGGCAGCTATGCCAAGGACCTCCCATGGCATGAGCATATTGTTACACTATCTGAGTACATTGCTTCCAGCCATGGACCAAACCACTGTCACCTACTCAAGCTGCCAGTCAGAAGAACTTCCCCTGGCTGCCTGTTGTTATCCTAACACCTTCCTTGGTGCCTCAGCCCATTCAGGAATCTGTTATCACCCCTGGGTGCATGTGGGAGGTGAGACACTGGAAATTGCTGACATACTTACACAGCTTTCTGCATCTGTCTCTCTCTGTTTTGTGTCTATGCTTTCAGTCATTTATTTCCCTTTCTTAGTTGGGCATTCTTTCACCCTTCAGCTGAGCTGTTACAGACTTAGGCATACACTTTTCCTACTTCTGAAAAGTGACTGATCTGGTTGAATCATGCTTTGTTGTATTATATTACTGGGAAAATAGCAAATTTTACCTTTGCAGAGTCAGACATTTATTAATGCATATTCATGAGATGTGAATAATTGGCCTGTGTGATTAATTAGATAGACTGTAGACAGCTGTTAAAAATGCCAGAGTCTTTTCTTTCCTTGCCCCATTGTTAGCAGCAAGGCAGACATTTATCTGGGTGAGAAGAGAAACAAATCTTACTTTTGTGATAAGAGGCATTAAACCCAGCTCCAGTGACACTTGCATCTGACATGAAGTGGATGAACATTGCCTCTCCAGTTGATCTTATTGGCCCAGGACGTTCTCGTCCACACAGAGTAGCCATCACTGGAGAAAGACTAGTGTCTCCTGAGATCAAAAGAAGAAATGTTAGTGTTAAAACCAAATCAGTTCACATCTGCCTGTTGGTTGCTGTGGCTCACACTTTCAGGCAGGTGCTTTTCAAGATCTTTAACCCCTTACAGAATGAGAAATATTTTTATAGACCACCAAAGATTTGGCTAGACTTTGCTAGTTTTATTTGAACTAGAAGAATGTCTCAACATAGAGGAAGAATACTGATTTAGAGCATGTTTCCATTGCTATCTAGATTGCTTAAGCTCAGTGGACATGAGAATTCCAGGTACTGGGACCTCTATTGCATGCTGTCGAGGTAGGGCAAGATTGGCTTCTCACCGTCTCGGATAATAAGTTTGTCATAGTTGCATGAGCTGTGAGATTCTATGTCTAGGGCCAGGATATTGAACTCCACAGTGGATCCAGGAGCTCTGATAAGCCACACACAGTCAGCAAAATTTCTGTAATTCATGGGCCAGCCTGGTGAGAAGAGGAATGAAGGTGTTTCTTCAGTTGTTACAGTCCCTCCGCATGCACCTGTCACGTACAAGAAAACGAAAATGAAAGCATCCTCTTTAAACTGAACACTCCCCTCGTATAATTTGAGTCCTACAATTAAGCACAATGGGGGCACAGTGATGATGTGTGTAGTCACAGGAATGCATTTCTTCAAGCATTACTTCAGTTTGGGCTGGGAATACAAAACCTGAAAATCCTGACCTATAAGGATGTTCCTCTGCTACCTGGTGCAGCAATGATGTGGCCTATTTTACCATGAGGTATACCTAGCAAAAGACCTAAGAGCATCTACCACAGTTTAATACAGGTTGCACATCAGAAAGGAATGGTGCATGCATAACCAATAATATATAAACAATTTAGACCCTCTTGAAATTGGAGTACTTTTCTTTCTTCACTCCTAATGTCTCCTCTATAAGTTTAGATCAAGATGGAGTCCTTGCTGAGATTTCTAGTGGCTCAGTGCTCTCCCAGCACATAAATCCATTACATACTGCTACTATCCTGCAGAGCCCCAGGGATCCTTAGTCCCTCTGTCCCCAGAAGTCTGCCTTCAGATTTAGAAAGAAGACATTGCACTATGTCCTAGTTAGTCTTAACTTTCTCTTGTTGAACTTGCTCAGAGAAAATCAACGGTACAAGAGGCATATTCCCTCTCCTTCCAGGAGCTATTTGTCAGAGGTACATGATCATACTGAGCATATTCTCTTTATTTATGGATGAGATGCATTATAGTGAAAGGTTTCATATCACAATGGCCAGTGATTTAAGAAGGGTATTTCAAGAGGGATACTTTTTCATGAAAGCATATAAAATGTTTAGCTTTCATGAAATACATGTGTAAGAAAAATGACCCTCTATCAACATGCTTATTTTTAAAACACTGTAAAACAATATATCTGAGAGTCCCTAGAAATTGTTTTAAAAAGCTACTTAAAATGCTTAATTAAAATGTGAATGAAAGCTTTCTCTCCATTAATAGCCAGGGCTTTCTCTTGTGGTGAAGTTGGTTTGGAGTTTTTAAGTAAAGCTCAGTATATCACTGGCTCTATCACTTTTAACCGTGCAACCCATTGAAAACCCACCTCTAGCAATGGTGCGTGCAACAGCAGAAGCATCCACTGCATACCACTCCAAAAGAAAGCCTTTTCCAGTCACAGATGAATCTGACTGAAACTGGATTGTCATCGAACTGCCAGAGGATTCAAAAGAAGCAGGCTCTGCACCACAGTATGTTGCAATAAGACGAGAATGAATGGTGGGCCCATCATAAACCTGCAGAGAGAAGAACGGTGCCATTCCTCACACAGGTAGATTTTCATCCGCCCCATACTCAGCAAGTTTCCAAGGAGAAAATTACCCTCTTTAAATGAGTGAGGGATCTTTCAGCAAATCCCAGTTAGAGAGAAACCTTTCTCAAAAAAAACAGAACAAAATCTCCCTTTCCACTATATACTGTTAATTGTGAAGCTTTCGCAGAAGAAGGATCTGAATGGAAGCCATCAAATTCAGCTCATTCCCCATCACAGGGCAGTTCTTTGGGGACATGGACTGGCTTCCCACATTAAAAAAGTCCACTAGTACAATCTTGTTCCTTGCTGAGGAAAAAACCAACACGATCTGCAGGAAAAAAAGGCATTGTTTTTCTTTTTTTCCCCCATTTTCCCCCTGAAGAACACATATATTTTAAATTCTATCAGATAAATATGCAATAATATTTTTTTCATTTTATGTGTTTATAAGCCAAAATCTTGGCTGGTTAAAAGATGCTTCTTTTTATCACCTTTCAAACCTATTTGTGTTCTTGTCCTCTTCCCCCCAGTAAAAAATGTCCAGTAGAGAAAGCTAGGAAATATTAAACAAACATTATCATTATGTTGAAGATCTGATCCTCGATTAGCCTACCAGTTAAAGGTAGGCTGATTCACACCCACTGAATATCTAGCTGATTTAAGAAACACATTTTGCTTTCAGAGGGACAGACAAAGACAGGCAGGCTGAGTTAGAAGAAAGAAGATGCCTTTAAAATCTGACATGAGATGAAGGAAAAAGTTATATTTCCCTTTTGAACTAATATTAAATTTGGATATCAGTGAATTAATAATGAATTGAATATACTGAATATATTGAACTAATGTTAACTTTCTTTTTCCCAAAGATGAAAGAAAAGTATAATTATTGAATCAGCTGGTTAAAAAAAAAACCAAAAAAAACCCCAAAATACAAAACAGACAAGAAGAGATTTACCTTATTTAACTAAGTCGTTATGTTTAGCTAAGTTCAGAAAGAAGTTGTTGCCTCTATTCCTCCATTTTGCTTAGCACCATGCGTGCTGTATTTTTTAGCCTGGTAAAAAGACTAGACTGAATTACAGGAGGGTACAGAAAAAAAATCAAACAGGAAGAAAGAGGTACCTTCCTACCACCAACAGCAAATTATTGATCGAGAGAGCAAAGAAGGTGCAAGTAAAAGATTGTTCGTTGTAGGATTTTAAAATAACCTTATTTTTAGAGGCACTGAGATGTTACTGTCACTGTTGTTCTCAACTGAACCAGCACAGAGGAAAGTTCAATGTGGTATCTGACCTGAAATTCTTGGATTTGAAAATTCAGGATTGTACCATTGTAGACTTATTTTTAATAAGTTTCAAACTCACAGCCTGGAAATATCTGTTAGGGAGCCAAAGAGTATGTAACCCTTCCTATAGCTAATAATTGTTGAAAAGACGACATAGCAAAACAATAAGCTACACTAGATTCTCAAAAATTCTTCCCATTCCTCCTGTATGTTTCTCTATTCATCATTTTATCAAAGTTAATTGAAATAAAATAACTTCTCACAATGAAATCACCTTTAGCTTGTCATAATGGCATCTGTGATGATTTTCGATATCCATCTGCAGGATACGGCCATGGATGACTTGTGAAGCATTAACACTAATCCGCCACTGGTAATTGGAATTGTGAGGGTAACTTCTGGGCCACTGTGGTGAAGCTATTTGTCCTCTGTTTCCCACAATGTCATTTCCATACACTGAAAAACAAGAAACAGACAACTAATGCCTCTAATTCACTTAGATTAAAAGAAGCATTGGGGCCCAGACTGCAATATAGCTTTCATTTCAGCCCATCTGACTTAATTTACTTAGGACTAGACAGCGCTGTGAGGCATAGACTTGTGTTTCAGACAGTCCTAGGATGCACATCTAATTATTTTCTTGTTGTGAGGGTTGCAGTGTGCCCTTATCTGAAGGAAATTACCCATTAGAGCCATGTGGCTCTACATGTAGGAGAGGTGGGAAGATGGCACATCTAAATTCCCCCCTGACTCTGCCTACTTCATGTTCATTTCTTCTCAAGAAGCATTAAATAATAAATTTTTTTTTTTTAAATGCCTTCGTGTATTCTGGTGAAAAACAGTTCTGATTTGATTAAGCTCTGACCTACTGATAATTCCTTTTGAAAATGAGTAGGAAAAGTCTCAAAGTAAGGAAAATTATTAGAAGTTTAGCTTGCATAATCAGAATGGCTGTGGATGTTTAGCTTCAGCAGTCTGTTCATGCAGCAAGTCAGACTGATGTTTGCAATGGTCCCTTGTAATTTTGGATCTATAAACTGGCATAATTTCCTTTTCTTCTAATTCTGCTTCCTGGTTGATGGCATCTAGATCCAAACCTAGGAAGATGGACACTGTCATACTCAAAAAGCAAAATGGAAAGCTGGGAAAGAAATGCTTTTTTCTTAATTTGTCAATTGCCTAATAAATGGCAACATAAACATTAAATACCATTGCTCACTCTCAGGTAGCAAAGACATATGGTCAGATATTTTTAACTCTAACAGGCTACTGGTAAACTTGGGTTGCCATAAAAGTTTTTAGTATATATCTCTTATTTGTATCGTCACAGCCCAATACTGCTGAAGGAAGAATCTGAAAACCAGGTGATAAACTGTTAGAAAACAGTCAATAAAATAGAGTACATTTTATTTTCTGTAATCCATGAAGTTTTTTGCTTCTGGAAGGATAGTATGATCAATTTGAAAAAATTATTGTCTGTTATGATAATTTAAAAAGATAGAATTTAATGTCTAATTCTTCTGATTAAGTGACATACACGAGTTCTGTTCTGACATGTTTTAGAGCATCTCTTTATATTCAGCAGATATTTTACAAAATATTTTTTAAGTCAATTCACAGCCTTGCTGTGAATCAACAAGCATTTTCTAATAGACTTTACAGGGCCAAACGTTCACTTCTTTGAATCATTTTGGAAGTGTTATGAAAGAACAACAGTTTTCAATTAAATATCATTTACTTACAGTGAGAGAATGTGGCCCTGAAGCCAACACCAGTGCCTGAGTTGTCTGAGACAAATTTGACCCACAGGACATGTCCAACAGTAGACATATAATTTGAAGGCAAGGAGTTCCCGCAGAATCGTCCTGCCAGTGTGCCTGTATCGTTCCCTTCACGAATCTCCAGGTAATCTTTGGTGCAGCCGCTACTATCTTCCACCTGAAACGCTCTGTTTCAATAGCAGTAGAAGAGCATTAGCAGGCATATGACTGACACATACTTTGGAGTTTGCCCTGCCAGGCCACAAATCCCCCTGTAGCTGGTATCCTACTGTAACAGTTAAGAAGAGGGGAGCAACAAAACCCTCCAGAACCCAGAAGTCATTGCTCATTACCTGGCAGTGCTACCGATACAGGGCTCTCTCCTTTCTGGCCCCTTATTTTATGACAGAGCTTCAGTTTGCAAAGTTATAATTTTTAAAGAGTTCTCAAACCCTTGCAATATTTGTTGGTTCTCCAGCAACAACTGTGAAACACAGAAAGCCCCTGATATATAAAACAGATTTTTAATATAAGCCCAGGTCAGACTATTTACTGGGTGCACATCTGTTGCGTGCAGAGAATACTTTTAGCCTTACAAATCAGTTTGCAGCCCTGTCATATGTGTATTATTTCAGTACAATCTCTGGTGAGATAACAATTTCCAGAAGCTTAGATTCATTTGTAGTTAACACCTCAGAGCTCAGAAATCCCTTAGCATTTTCTCCAGAATTAGAAAATATTACTGCTTCTCTGGCCTCTCTGAGTTTCACATAGCTGGGTGCGCAAAATAATAATAAGGATTGCTATGAACTCTTCTAAACCGATTTTTACCTTAGAAAAGGAATGGGATTTGGTAATCAAATTATAAATTCTAAATTATTGCACCAAGCTGAATGCTACATATATTCTAAAAATCATTATGTTATTCTAAGTGATGTGCTTTGATTCAATCCAATATACTTTTCAGAAGCAGGCTATGAATATATAGTAAAGATTCCAGAGAGTGCCTTTTATAACCAATGCCCCAAATATTTATGCTTTCTCATTTTCTGGTAACAACTCCTCCCCTTCAGTCCTGAATATAGCCATATGTGTTCAGTGTACACATGCTGTGAAATGGTTCCAACCACTCATCTGGATATACTTCAGACTAATTTAAAGCTAACCCTCAAATTGCAAGACAGGCATTTCTGTTCAGACTGAGCTGAAGAAAATGAATGCCTCATGCCAACAAAACTTTATAACGCCCTAATAGTAAATTAAATAAAATAAATACTGCTTTCTAACCCAATTACTCCATGCTTTCCAATATTTTCAGCTTGCCTTTCAGCTATGTGTAACTGAAGAAAAGGAGTTTACATCTACTCAGTGTCACTTTATATAACTGAATGTATGTTCCACTGATAGTTTCTGCTTCACACTAGATTTCTGTTTTCGTTCTGAAAAGTTGATATTCATTATTTTGTAGCAAATATTTTGGAAAATGTTTTCAGGCTGTAGTACTTTTTCTCTGCTTTAGTGAGTAAAGGAGGAATAGAATGTCCTTTCTATTGAGTTAGTGAATCAGTATGTGCCTAACAAATTGCACCTTATGCAGTCAGCATGTTACTGGGCAAATTTTCCTTTTGTCCTGATTAACTGTAAATACAGGTTTTAAAATTACTTTTCCTGCTTAAGCTTTGCAAAGGGTCAGTGCTCTCTTTCTTGGCAGCAGCCACTGTTTGATGCCAGGAAACGGAGAGGCTCAGAAATCCACATCACGGGTAAAGAACAACCTAACGACCCTAGTAAAGGACTCCACGTTGTTCTGTGGATCACGCATGACTTTCCTGTCAGAAGTCTTCAAAGGAAAGTTACTTTGCTGAAGTGAAAACAAAATTCCTTCAGATACTCTCCTGGCCCCTGTTTTACCTCCACTGCTCTAATTGTTGGAGAAATTTTGAAGAGTTTAATATCAATTTTAACCCTACAATCTGTGGAGTATCTGGGCCCTTTATATTACTCAGCTATATAATAAATACTACAATGAATCTGGTAGTAAGGAAATAGTAGGAATTCCCTTTATAAGGAAAAGGCAGAGCAATGCTAAATTTCCTCTTCTTGTTTATAAGTGAGTGAGAACTGGCTTCTTCAGCATCCCATGTTGCTCAAACAATAAACCACCTATTTATATAATGCTGTATATGCCTTAATATAAACAGTGACTAAGACAGGAGAACACTGATTGCAAGCTGCCACTAACCACTGCTGTGTTCTCTTTCCAAGTCACTCTAGAAACATGTTTCAGCTTTATCATCTGGTAATTACATTTCCTAATAAACACAGGGCATCCTTCTTTCAGGTCTGTTAAAGGACTGAATAATAACCCCTGGCAATGCATTTACGTGAAGGACAGCTGGAGCCGGTTGCCAGGGGAGCTGAGAATTGTCCAGACACATTCGGTGTTGAGTGGATATGGCTCGGGATAGCCAGGGCTGTTGAAAGCTCCTCTGTCCATGTGGAAAGTACCCCCGCAGGCTGCAACAAGAAGGAGACAGCAGAGGCTTGAGAAGGATGACATAAAAAAAAATACCTTGACAGAGCCAGAGCATTTGCTAATCAAGAAAGTATTTCTCCTTGTCTCCTTGTTCTTTAGCTTGTTGATATATTCGCTGAGACCTTGGCCAAAAAGAGGAAGGGCAATAGGGGATTTTAAAAAAGGGAATGTCAGAGAGACAAAGAGATACAGGATCTGTTCTTTTTCCTAAAAGTCAGAGGCATAAGACAGCAACACCTGTCATACGGACTTACATGATGATGATGCAGCATAGGTGGCATGGAAGCCCCTGGCAGTAATGTTGTTGTTGGAGATGAAGTTCACCACCAAGGCATTACCAAAAGAAGTGATAGGATGTGGTATAGTAGTGCCACAGTAACGGCCTGAAAAAGAACAAGCCAGAGAGAAAAAAAGGAGTGTTCAGCATGTAATTACTATTGCTAATTTAACATTTGGGGTTAATGCCTAACAGCAACCAGGAGTAACATTTGTTGCTTACAATTGCAGTTGTCAATTCAATCTACATAAAAATGAAATGTTCCATTTCATTAGCACAGAACTCAACTCTGGTGGCAATTTTTTTTAACAGAGGAAGGACGTCCTGCACTCCAGACACCCTAGTCACTGGCTGTTCTGTCATTGAGCTCCTTTGTGTTCACTCTATCCAGAAATTACAGCTTAATTGAAAAAAAAAATCCCATCAAATATATCTGACAGTAGCTTCCATTTCACTCAATTGGTTTCTGATGACAAAAACAAGTGACAAATAACAGACCGGTTCTCCTGTAATGGATTGTAACATAGGGATTAGGAATATGAATCATGATCTAGCAGAAAGGCATCTGAAGCAGATGCAGAAAAGCAAGAAAGAAAGCAAAAAGAAAGATGGCAGCTAGTATCCTGGTCCTCTTGTCAACTGAAAGCCAAGGGTAAGAGACCAAAAATGAATTCTGCTCTTAGTTACAAACCATTTAAATTGAGTGCAGCCCCACTCCTGACAAAGGAGCATATACAAAAGGAGAGTAAGGGAGAGCATAGTCAGGCACAGATATTCCGAATTTCTCAGAAAGGAATTTGAGGCAACCCTGGAAATGTGAGTGGAGTCAGGACCACCCTGTGGCCAGGGCTCTCTCATGGCTTCCTGGCAGTATAAGCACTGAATTTTGCTGCTCAAGGCTGCTCCTGCCACTTGAAGGGGATGGCCCTGGACAGAGATGGACAGGGAGAAACCTGTAGAAAATTCAGGAACAAGCAGAAAATCAGGCTTTCCAGGGCTTGAGGAAAATCCACTTTCTGCTCCCAGAAATCTGCAGCTTTCTTCACCTATGTTTAGTGTGGATTGTGCTTATGAGTGTGTGTTATGTTATGTTTTTGTTCAGTTAACTGGGAATTCAGTTTAAACTTAATTGCTTGGTTCCGAATATTGTTCAGCTGAGGAAGGAAAAGGCAGCTGGAGTCAACTCCAAACTGCAGGTTAGCAGGGATACAGTCAGAGCCTAGGAGGACTGTGGCATTCACACTGAAGACTTATCCTCTATTCCCAGTCCCCTCCTTGGCCATCCAAGGTGGCCAAGGAGCCACCTCTATCAGAGAAGATCCATGAAGCAGGAGGACACTCACAGAAAACCTTCTCCTGCTTACCTTGGGTGTAGTTCTATATATGAAATAAACAAGAGAAAGGTACAATACCTTGAAGAGGAGCCTCATAGTTATTCCCGTCCAAAATCTCCACAAAATCTGTTGTACAGTTTTGTCTGTTGTTTTCAATATCAAAGTCAGTGAACGAGAGTGTGACGTGGTTGACTGGCAACAGCAAAGAGTAAAAACTTAAAAAGAAGTTTGGCGTTTCACAGAGAAATAATTACATGTAAACAAATGTACCATCTTTTCTTTTCTCCTCTGAAGTCAGTCAGTCCCCATAAAACATAACATCTGAAGTAGTTTATTCCCTGATATGTGGAGTGAATACGATGGAAGTGTGTTAATCCTTACTGCAAAGATCCTGATAAATCTCTTCATGTTTCAGTACTTTCTAGTACAATTGGCATTAGAAGCATAGGATTTAACACATACACATGAATTTAAATTCCTAGTATCTGAACAGCTTCATTATATACTGAAAATGTCAGCAAATACAACATGGAAAATCTACACACATTGAGAAACAAAACTTATCTCTACACATCCGTGACCTTCTGTCCCTTTGCGATCTATACCATCGATCAGGACAAAATGTGAATTGACGCTGCCCTGCTCCAGCTTAGAAAGATCTGGTTCTTTCATCGTTTTGTAACGTTCCACATACATCAGTTGGACTGGTTAAAGGATCATTAACTACCCTCAGCTATATTTGTACAGGATTGGATTTTCCACACCCTTGGACTGCAGACTACGTCCTGAAAAAGAGGATTTCCGACTCAGGGTGTCTTTGACTCTCGTATTGCTCTTGCTTGCCTGATCTGAACAAAGGTGAAGTCACAACTGGAAGAAGAGAGGCTGTCCTCAACACCAGTCTGTGACAGTAGTTACTCCTGGCCTTAGAGCTCTTACGCAGTTCGAGCGGGTCAGAAAGAGTCTCACGATTTAGATGATAACTAAGTTTTCTCCCACATTGACCAAGCCTGAATTTGACACAAATATTTTGCTTCTCACTGGGCTACAATTAATTAGCTAGAATAAGCTGAAATGACAGCCATGGACCCAGGCACTGCATTCAGCAGGGTGCCACTGACTGGCATTCAGCTGCATAGTCTGCGTGTTTGGCACTTTTTTGTGTCCTGTCCGGTCAATCAATTACCGCTATCAATGCAGGTCCTCAGGATACAAAGCAAAAAGGAAAAACACAGTGGGTGGCAAGAGCAGGAGATTTGTTGGCCTTCTCAGTAAAAGCAGAGCAGGAACTGTGCTGTGGTTTGCCATTGGCTAAATCTATTGTATATGGCTATGCCCTATAATGCTGTGTGACTGGCATAATGAAGCCCTGTTAACGCGTTGCATGTGGTGGTCCTGGCGGTAAGTGGAGGAAGTCACTACATACACAGGCTACTTCTTATACAGCATTTTTCTGGTTTCTCATACTGATGTAATTCAGGAGGCAACAGTTACGTATGAGTTTTCAACCTGGATCCAGGAAAAGACTGTCTTCAAAAATAAATGCTATGTAGGCGAGGAACAGCTTTGATGATGTCCTTTTCATGTATTTGTTAAGAACCTATGTTAAAAAAAAGTATTGCTTATCTCCTGATTTTTGTTTTGGTGTTTTCTTTGGCAAATTGATTTTATAACTTAGCAAAATAAACTTATAAATGTGGTTGGAACATTCTATGATTTTAACAACAATGGCTAAATATCAGATGAACAACTGAAGTTCAGTAGTTGCTATTAAAAATAAACATTTATTTTAAATGATGTTACCAGGATACTATTACCCAATTGTAAATATTTTTTAGGAATCTTATACAATGTAAAGGTAATACAGGGTATTAAAGGTAATACCGGTGTCTGATGGAAAATATTTAGTTTTATGATCAATCATAAATCTACCTAAAATGAGACAGGAACATCTAAGAGTGTATCTATGCACACAGAAATTGAAATTCCTCTGTATCTTTTCTCATTATTTAATTAAAATTTCTTTTTTTTATGTTAACAGCATAGATTTGATCTAACACAACTCTAGCTTGAAAAATCCAGACCAAAATAAGGTCGGCTAAATACAAGTGCTTTAATTATACATAAACCCTTAGATTTTCTCACGGACGAATCCAACTTCACATAGTATTCAACACCTCATTTATAATTGCAACACTTGGGTCACAGTAAATCAGCTAAGATGACAAAAAGTTGTAAACCATTTTCCTCACTATGCACTAAATCTTTTACAGTGAAATCTGACTTAGGACAGATTAGGAGAGCCACACTCTCCAACCACCAGGATGCAGAACTTCCTAGAGAAATAAGGGAGGAATTTTGTATTGTTATTACAGAAAAGAAGATGAGGATGTTAGTCATCCCCGCTAACTATAAAAGATGTTTTTACTTACATGGTTCCTGAGCCTGAATAATCCAGCTGCAGTTCTGATTGTTTGGGTATTTGGCAGGATACAGAGGAGAGGAAATTGCTGCCCCAACTGAATCTGACTCTATGAAACTTCCGCATGCTTTAGAATGAAACACATACACACACACATACACACATAGATATTTATATATACAAAACACATATCTTAGATTCTGTAGTGAAAATGAATGCATAAAATGTAACATGCTACATCAATGTGAAATGAGGATAAAATTCACGACAGTAATTTATCAGAAAAGGAGACTTAAGGACTAGCTCCAAGCACCGGGTGTACTTTCTTGACCTGGATCCACAGGCCACGCTACACCAGGCTGACCATCTGAGAGAAGCCAGAGTGACTTGGGAACAGACCTCATCTTTATCAGCTCCTCATAGCCCAGAAGAGCAATTCTGGGGGCAAAATAACTTGGTTTCAGGGTAGAGCAATCATACACCCATTTCTCTGATCATTTGCCTGTGTTGGCAACTAGGAAGGAAAAAATCATAAGAAACTCTCCAGAACCTTCCAATGCCCAAGGATGGCATCACGTTGCATTGGCATGATCCTCTTGTGAGCTGCATCAACAAAACTGCAATTGTGTGAAATGTACATGTGCAAGAGCTTGGCTGACTGGATAACTTTGGCTAATAGTGCTGAGTGCTGCCATGCCTCATTTCTAAGCATACTGACTCATCATAAAACCCCCAGGTCTGAGTTTAACACACAGCTGCTTTAAACAGCAGGGTGGAGAGTTAGGTACCAAAGACTGAGATTCACTTATCGTGCTGTGCTGCCTAAAACATCCAGCAGGAGATGGGACTTACAGGGTCTTCTCAGGAAGAGGGGAGCTGCATTGCCTACATCCTAGGTAGGGAGCACTTGCTCACCAGGCATGTTTTGTGCAGGGCCTAATCCAGTAAATGTGCTCTGAGAATGTCTAACAGATTAGGCTCTCATAGCTGTTAGTCAGAAATGCCTAATTAGGTATCTAAATAGTACCTCAATAACTGGGGTTCCTGAGATTTTTGCTGATGCAAATTCCTCCTTTTCTTTATAATTTTTCACAATATTTTCAAAGAAAAAATATTTCTGGGAAAAGTACTAATTTATAGTGAAAAGAATCCTAAGAAGAAAATGAGAGAAAGGGATTTTCTTTGCAAAAACTAAATGGCTATATCTTGGTGAAAAATGTTTCCAAAGTTATTGTGAAAAAAACGAAAGAAAATCACCAATCATCAAATAGTATGTAATTTCATGAAAAATTCTGCCCAGTTGGTGTCATTTTTCATTAAAAAGGAAACCATGTAAAATACCAATTAGTCCTCCACAAATTGGATAGTTGATGTTTGGCAGGGTTTGCAGGCCTGAATCCACGGACTTCATCAACAGCACCACACAGAATTCTTTTATAGCTTTTCAGATTCATGCGCATGGGTAGACATATAAAATGATATTTTGTCACTACGTCTGTGGAAACTGCCAGTTGCACATTTTTCTCAGGACAGTTATGGGTAGCTAACCCTCTAGGGAGGAGGAATAAGAGGCAGCTGATGTGTGCTAGATGCTTTGCTATATAAAGTACATTTTTCCCCCAATCAAAGAATCTAAGATGATCCTTAGATTTTAAATTTTTTAATCTATAATTTGGAAAAATTCAATCCTGTTAAAGATACACACTGGTATGCTGCATATATAGAAACAACACTTTCCATTATCAACTGTGCTAAAAGATTGTGTCTAATACAAACAAACTGGTGATTAGATAAATATGCATTAATTATTCATTAATATTGAATGCATTAATTATGAATTAATGCATTAAATATGAAAATATGCATTATTATGCATTAACATATAAGGAATTACCTTCAGTAAAGCGAGCACTGAAGCCCCTGTGCTGGATGGTTGTATCAGAGCGCAGTCGGATGTACATCAGATTCTTGGAGGATGTGATAGGAGGAGGATGCCGTGTTCCACAGAGTTTTCTAAGAAGTGGTGCTTCATTGCTAGGACCATCAAATACCTGTTATGAAAAGATCAAATGAAGTATTTGGTTTCAATAGGAGTATTGAGAAGACTTTTATTTCATTCCGTCTCTTATGCTTCATACATTTTGATCCTGATACAGCCCTGGTATGGGCAGTGCAAACAAACTATGCATTGCCTATCTTAATTCTGTGGCCATTTCAAAAAAAATGCATGTATTTCAGGCTGAAGCTACTGTAGCCTTTATAACAAAAATGCATCAAGTAACCATCTTCCTCTGTGTGTATCTGGTATGGAAGCAACTCTCCTTTAACAATCCAGACATCCCCATACATTTATTGTTTTCTGTTAAGGGCTAACATGAATTCCCGTGTAGCTTTTATTCAGTTAAACCCTACATCTTGCCTCAGTAAAGACTTCTAAATTGGCCCTCACATGCAACTAGTGCACCAGTGGGAGCTACAACTGTGTACAAAAAGAGAAGACACTAGGATTATGGTTTTTAGACACATGTACCCAGCATCAAGGATCAGAGCCCATATATCTATGCTTTATAATAGCTTTAGGGTGCTGAATTACACACGTATACGTGAAGTGTTATTGAAGCAGAAGGTAAAGAAAAGTAAAAAAAGGGAGGCAGAAAGTAAAGATGGGTTTACAAAACTTCACTTTTAATTTTACCACAAATGCCTTCCCTCTTTTTTTTCCCCTTACAGCTGATAATTTTGTTTCCTTCCTCTCTGTTTCACAATTGGGAAGAGAAAGATAGTGAAGTTAAAACCAGTGAGTTTCTAGCTTAAGTGACATCAAAATTATAATAAGAGAAACCACAGATAGGGAAAAATGGCCACAGTCTCAGAGTCTCCCACTAATCTTTCCTAGCACTCCAGCAGACATGATTTGTTGCTGCTGTGTTTGGAGCCATGGGCCAGTCTCAGAGCCCTTGTGCCTGGTTTCAGAAGTGATGAGCACTGAAGCCATCAGCACAGTTGGATAACCCAGAGAGGAAAAGCCTTTGGGCTACTGGGCAGCAACAAGAGTTGAATTCGGTTCCTGTTTCAGCATTAACATCCTGCATTGCCATAGGCACGTCATTTAATATAGCCTGTGACTCAGCTTCCTATAGCAAAATGGAGAAAAATATGGATAAAAATATGGATAGGAGGACTGGATGATATTCAGGTGCTAGGATGTTAAAAGCTATATAAAAGCCCGCTTTGAGCAAAATAATGCCACTGGGTTAGAAGAAATGTACTTCTTATTGAGATTGTCTTCTTTTACTTCAAAATGCCTTAAATTCCAGCAAGCCTATGCAATGGAGCACTGATGAATTAAAAATTTCTAACTAGACTGTATAACACAATGCAATGTTTCTGCCTCCAGTATTCAAAGGCCTTTGAGCACATTAGTGAAAAGAAATATATAAAAACAGTAGCTGAGAAAAAGATGACCTGTCTCAAATAAACCTCGGAGCTGAGAAACAAAGGACAAAACTCCTGCTTAATCCACTGACATACTCTACATAGCCAATGCTGTATTCACGAATTAAGCATTTGCCGTTGGGCCTGTAACACTAGCTAGCTGTGTGGGACCTTGTGACAGAGTATTAAGTGTACTGCAATGTCTGTAAAAATGAGTACCTGGTAAAGAGACCCAAAATATCCATCCATTCAACCTTTCCTTTTCTCTTGGCATCCTGCCACAATCAGCCCTTTAATACATAGTGTGCAATGTTCATTCTTCCTCTGCACATATATTATGTATATAAATCAGACTGCCTGGAGTTAAAAACCATAAACCATGGAATGTGAAAAAGTAATGACTAACAAAATAACCCTTAGGAATTAAGGTACTGTCTTTCCCTCGACAGTAGTGAGAGGAGTCTGAATGCTAGAACTGAGAATAAGCATTGCATTGACAGAGCGTAGAGAGAGGGCCTGACTACAATTCACGTAAACTGCTGGTTTTGATGGACCTGTGCCACTCTGCACAGCTGAGGATACGACCATTGACACATGGACTGTTGTGAGACTCTAGTAGTGGAGCTTTCTCACTCGGGAAGATATTAAGGATGAGTAACATAAGAGACTAAGTAGGCATTTCATTCCAAGAGCTTTCTGGAATAAAGAAGTCTTTCTGTGGTAATACTGGGAGAAGAGCATGAAGTCAGAGGAATGTTTTCTAGATCAAGTGTTTGCTGTTTCTGGGCAGCTTGCTTGAAGAATAGTACTGTCTCCTCTTTCAGAAACCCAGAAATTATTCCTAGCCTTTTCACTTGCTAAAAATCTGATTCAAGCAACAGTTCAGCATAAGAATTAGTGAGATACAGCAGCAACTCTCTTAAGAGTTATGGCAGCTACAAGTTAAGTAGGAACAGTAACACATGGATATTTTATGGGTGCATCATTTTTGCTCACCTGCTATTTATTAGCTTAAACTATTTTATAGGGAGGATTTCAGTCTTGAATCTAGATCAGAAACCACAATATTCACATACTAGTTCAGGAAAGAGTTGTGTCTCTCTGCAGCTTCTTAAAGTTATTTTGAAAACATCTGTAAAATGCATTTCTGTGGCTGCATGAGTAAAGGAAAATGATGCATCTGCTTACTTAAAAGCCAAGTTTTCATTTGGACTGTGCATAGCAGCAATTTGCTCTTCCCTTTCCACAAGGAACATAACTGAGTGACTCATTGCCTTCTTGTTCAAATGTGTCCTGCATTTTGCAAAAGCACATGACAAAAAGATAATTTTTGTCTTTGAGCCATAAAAACTCCACATATTTCTAGCTGTCCTCTCTTGGAAGATCCTCTCTGCCAGCACCTGGAATAAATGAAGTCATACCTCCTCTCTAACTCCCAGAGGCTTACATTTCTACATTCCTGTGTACTACTTGTTATACTGCAATAGGAAAGAAAAATAATGTTTACTTAATCAAAGCCACTGAAAAGAACAAACTATTTCTCCCTCCCCTTTTCAGTGCCTTGTGCTACAAGCACTGCCTTCCGAGCCACGTCCTCCTCGAGTCTCCAAATACTTGAAACTCTTGCTGACCTGGACTCCTGGTATAGCATCAGATACAATACTGGTTAAACACATGGGCAAAAAATACAGGAATTAGTGCATTCACTATTTCTTTCCCTCTGTTTTCCTTTAAAGAAACAAATTTCTGTGTTATGAGACACCCTTTCCAGATAGAAATGGGCTGGTACACAAAGAGAAATTAAAAATTTATTCCTTATGTATGGACGTAAGTGACAGCAAAAAGTCTTCTCAAAGATCTTATGCTTTCTACAGAATATAGCCAAGTTATACTTGAGATCAGAGAAAGTAAAGGCTATACATCCTCATTTAGCAGATGAAGAGATGTTCATCTGTTCTGAGAACAGATAAGGTACAGAACTGAAGCACAGAAAGTGAGGAATCAACTTAGGCACTTGGGCATCTAAGTGAATGAAGAATGTGCTTTTTGGTGGCCTGGACTGCTGTCTGCGCACTCCATCCATTGACTCTAGAGGGAGCTCAGAGCAGTTACACAGTGGGTTACTGTTACGGGCTCAGAATTCATTTGGCTGAACCTAGATCTGTGCTCAGATTCACATGTGAAATCATTGAGCCGAACCGAAAAATGCACTGTGCTTTTTGGAGTTGCAGCATAGCCAAGAAGCAGCAGACATGAGTATTTTCTCTCCCTCCATTTTGCTCACATGACAAATGTGCAATGGAAAACATTACAGGAAAAAAAATACATTTTATTGTGTTCCACATAGAAAGGAATTTATGGTAGAAATATTTAAAAAAAAAAAATCTCAATTCATAGCACAGTGAAAAATGACTAGGTCTAGAAGAGGAAGGATGAAGGAAAAGGCCATTGGTACACTCAAGGGTGGAGGGGAGCCCCAAGAGAACTCACAGAGCAAATAAAATCCATAAAGATAAGTAAAAATTTAAGAAATAGAAAAGGGTGGAACCACTGTGTTACTCATACACAGTAGTTGCTCCTATACTAGAGAGAGAAAAACAACCCACCAGCTTCCTTAGCTCCCCTTATTTTCCATTTACGCAGCTTTTGGAATGGAATTCCTAAACCACTCACAGTCATACATCTACTTGTATATTTCCAGCTGCTCTCTATCCTCTCACTCTGTCCTCCTATTACCGTGTGAGGCATATAGCAAGTCTTGGAATGAGATGAACACAAATCACATCCAGGTGTTGGTAACAAGTGATTTTCTGCTTATTGGCATACCAGGTAGAGAAAGAAACCCCATCCACTCCTTTCTTGCCCTGCTTGTCCCCCTACATTAGTACTGAAGAGCTCTTCTCTACCTCATACACCAGAGTCTCAGAGCCCTTCATTATCTCTTGGCTTCAAATCGGCATTCTCCCTCATCCCTTTTCAAACCACCCTCCCCTTGGTGGGCAATGATTGATGCCTGCATTAAATTTAAATCTCCCTCCCTGCTCACATTTGCTGCTTCAGTTGTGTTTGCACAGCTGGGGCTGACAGGCAACTTCCCTCTCCATCACCCCCTAAAAAACCAAAAAGTAGAAGGAAACAACAGATACTTATATGGTAATAGAGGAAAAGGGGTGTCACTGCACTGCAATAGTCTGCAAACTCTGCTCATGCAAAGAGCTCTGCCACAGCCATCCTCTCTGTCAGCTGAAGGACTGATGCCTCTCAGTGATTAAAAACCAGTGCCTGTATCCAGCCTATAAAGATAATGGGAGTTGTGCCTGTAACTGCAAGGAGCTCATGGAGCTGAGTACTCTACAAAGTGTTTATATATGTACATACATCCATTGGCATCAGATTTAAAAGAGAAACTTGTATATCAGGACTTTTCAGAATTTAGCCCATAATTTGTGAAATTTTTTTGGCATTTTTACCAGTACTGCTGTTTCAGTTGGCCCATGTTTCTGTCGGGCAATCTGAGTTTCTACTCCTGTGTGATATCACAGAAGACTTGGAAATTTTTCCAATAGATTTTCCCTTTCAATGATCCCCCTGATGTAGTTAAACAATTTAAATAAAAAGACATAACTGTATTTCCCTATGCTTCAGAACCAGAAAAAAAATGAATAGTCATTGTACAAAGACACTTCATGGCCAAATGAAATCTTCAGTTCTGCTCAGCAAAATGGGGACACATTTCCTTTTTTCTGGTGCAGTACAAAAAAGCTTTACGAGGCAATGCTGTTAAAACTGATGCTGTTTTCAAAAGAGTCACAGTTCCTGCCAAATGGAGTTCTCTGTGAATGACAGTTTATCAAGGAGAGGAAAGCTGGATTTTGGGCTACAGCCACTGTGCTTTATCCGACTGGTACTGATCACACATGCCTTTGTACTGAGTGAAGTGCAATCTGACATCAAAGGTCAGGATTTCATGTCCCTGCTCCCAAAAGGCCAAGTGGAGATGTGGGGAGTTCTTCATTGTCATGCACTGATTGAACAGCAGCTTGAATTTCTGTGACACCAACAAAAGCTCACAAACCAACAGCAATGTGAAGCTTTTAAGAGAACAGTGGCTCTAACGAAGTAATTAAACAGACAGCTGAGGAGCACCTGAATACACAGTGCATACATAAAGAAAACCAGCCAGCCACAGTTCCCTCTGGATGTAGACCTCCCTCTCTCCTGAGTTTGTAACAGAGTGTGGGCAATCTATTTATATGTGGGCAGTCCACCCTATGGCTTGGAGCAAGCTGTGGTAAACTGCACTATACATGGGAAAGGGTGTCATAATAACAGCCACCTATGTATGAGATTATTCCTGCAGTACTAACTACAACTCACACCACCAAAAGGAAAAGCATGGTTCCAGGATGCAGCATGCACTGCTTTCAAGAAAAGATCCTTCCAGATATAAGTGGGAACCTGGAAGAATGCAGAAATGCATTTGTGAAGCCTCCTTCATTGGTGAAGCAAAGGGAATTAGATCATAACTATTTAGCTGTAAATTTAAGACTTAGCTCATCAGTGAATAAATATGACTATGCAACTACCAGTCTGAAACCAACTGTGGCCTAGGTTACACAGTAAGCTTCCTCGTTTGCAAGCATTTCACCAGACTCATTAAGGAAACTTTTGAAATTTCTGTTACTTACTGCAACATTGTTGTAGTTACATGAACGGTGATTTTCAAGGTCAAAATCCGTGAAGTTCAATAGGACTCTGTGGCTGTAGTCAACTTGGATGACCCAAAAACAATCTGTGTTGTTATTATAAGGTTGAGGATAGTTTGGAGAATGGATTTCCCCACTGGTAGCTTGGAACACACCACCACAGCCTGAAAAAGACATAATCAGTTTTAACCACAAGCTCTACTATACTTAGTGAGATTCTACCTCTATTTTTAAACTAAGGGAAGAACACCTCCATCTTTATATTTTCTACTTTAAACTTTTGTAAAATGAGTGCTCCAACTGTTGAAGTGTCCTGTCCGCAACAAAAATCAATGGAAATGACTCTCAGGAAAGTATAACATTATCATTATTGGTGAATATGCAACAACAATGCTTGTGAGTAACATTTCTTTCTAGCCCCAGGCTGATAGTAGATGTCATAAAGGCTGAAGCATTAGTGCTGGTATTCCTCTATCCTAGATATTGTAAAAGCAATCAAAAATACCATTCATATGAATGCCACAGACCTACCACACTGAGAAAGCATTGACTAGGCCTAGCTGAGCATAGGGGTGAGAAAACCATTTCTGAAAATATCAAGACAGCTAGGAGCTCCACTTTCCCCATGAGCAATAAAACAATTGGAAGCCTGAAGTTTCTACTTCTCTACCCATGCAGTTGAGGGCTTCCTGAGGACTCCACTTCACCCCCAGGTATTTCTGACCAACAGCTCCAGTGCTCATGAATATCTAAATAGCCTGGAATGATGGATCCAGTGTGGGAAGTGCCAGGGCTTTCAATAGGACTAACACAAACAAATGGACTTTTATGTGTTGTAAAGGGGTGGAGGAGGGTGAGAGAAAGACATTGAGACTGCTGTAGATAGAGGCAGCCTGCTGGAAGGATAAAAAATATACTGTTACTGCGTTCTGGTAAGCGGGTATTTTAGAGGCTAGAGAGGGGTTGGAGTACAACAGGCAAGAGGCTGTAAAGGGATGAGAAAGCTTCAGGGGGCCTAAGTAGAAAAAATAAGCCGCCAGATCTCAGAAGGGGATTAATTCAAAGGACTCTTGTAGACTTCTTTTATTAAAAAAAATTCCTGTGCCTTTCTCATAAAACTTGTGAGAATGGAGAAGTATAAACCTTGACAAACTAATGAATCAGTGTGCTTAATCAAGCAAAACTGTAAGAATTAAAATCTGCCTCTCCTCACTTTTCATTGCAATTATTTTCCGATAATTGGCCTTTTCATAAGAACTCCCATGTAGAGACATGTGGTTGGGTCTTTTAAGCATGTCTCTTCTTTTACTGATTACCAGTAAGGCTTTGAACAAATAATCACATGGGGGATGGATGAACCTTATAGAGTTCAAGTATTCACTAATCACTCCAAATATTTTTGGAGTCCGATGAGTTCTCCAAGTTAAGCCACATTCTTAGATATTTTTCACTTTCCAGTTTAAAACCAAAAACATCATTCAGCTAATAAAGGACTCTGTGTGGGTGAGTGGGTGGGGAGAACTGCTAGCGTGAAAAAGTTCTTTTCTGATTACAGGGATGTCTTGATTAATTATGTAGAGAAGAAACCCCAACAAGGTAGACTGTTACAAAATACATAAATAGGCCTAGATTTCAGCTAGTTAGACAATTTTTAACTCCGTGTTTTTCAGCATCTCTTAGTGTTATGAAATCCAGTAACACCCAAATTCTCCTTCAGTTTTCAGTCCTATGCTGTTTGACTACTTTAAATGCTTGCATGGCTGATCTGCGATTCTCAGACTTCCTGAATTTCTACCGGTATTAATCAGTATACTTACCACCCGGATTTTCTTGCCAGGAGGCATTAAAACCTTTCCCTGTCACTGCTGCATCTGTCTTGAAATGGACAATGGCTGAATTGCCAGTAGTAGAGACTCGCAGTGGGTTCTGTGCTGATCTTGAAACACACAGCTGGGCTAGTCTAGGAGAGAGGAAATCAGGGCCACCATAGACCTAGAAATGGAAGAAACACTGTCAAAGTTTTTCAAAGAGACTGTCTGCCACACAGAATACATGAGAACTGTTTAGCTAGGAGAAAAAGAAATCTGCAAGTATTGAAAGTGATTCCACATTTTGAAATGTAAAGTAGCTAATAAAGTTCTTTTCTCTGCAGGTTTACTTGGTATCTGAACCACCTGGCACAACTGTGAAATTCTAGGTGATATCAAAACAGCTTTGCATTAAATAAGAATTTTCTGCTGTGGGGACTTTGCCATATTCTTCTTTTCCCGTCCCTCCAGGGTTAGCACCTTGTTTCTGTGGGGATATAAAAACAGATTTTTTTGTGTGCTTGTGCAAACAAACTATTTCTTTGCAGGAACTTGTGCTGATATTTTGTACCCTTTATGTTTAAAGGCACAGTTAAGACTGATTATTAAATTGGGGCTAGATTTCATCACTCTTTCAGATAAAACAAAAACATTGCAATTTTATCGATTTCAATGGCAGAATCAACATCCAAACTATGGGATTTTGGTCAAGTAAACTACATTTTAATAACACTCTTCGGAAACAAGGATATATATCATACATATTTCCCACAGAAGACAGGTTTTGATTTTTAAGAGTAATTATTTCCTACTCAGAAGAGTGTGCCTCAGGCAGTTATTAACCAGAAAACCACCACTCTCTTAAACATCATTAGCAGTATTGTGTACTTTATAATGCATTTTTAAACCAATTCAAGTGAATTAGATGGCAGTGCTGAAGCCTTGTTAATCCTGTTTTTGTTTTCCAAAAGGGATGTGGTATTTTAGTTTGAGCCCATTTATAACTGGTGAAACTGGCTCACCTTCTTTAGTCTTTCCTCTCAAAGCTGAAGAAAACACACATGCTCAGTGCAAGTTTCAAAACCAGACACGTGATTTTGGTGCCTCGTGTCTTCAATGTTTGAATTTTCTTGGCTTCTTAGAATCATGGAATCATAGAATAATTTTGGTTAGAAGGGACCTTTAAAGGTCATCTAGTCCAACCCCCCTGCAATGAGCAGGGACATCTTCAACTAGATCAGGTTGCTCAGAGCCCTGTCCAACCTGACCTTGAATGTTTCCAGGGATGGGGCATCCACCACCTCTCTGGGCAACCTGTGCCAGTGTTTCATCACCCTCATTGTAAAAAAATTCTTCTTTATGTCTAGTCTAAATCTACCCTCTTTTAGTCTAAAACCATTCCCCCTTGTCCTGTCGCAACAGGCCCTGCTAAAAAGTTTGCCCCCATCTCTCTTATAAGCCCCATTTGAGTACTGATAGGCTGCAGTAAGGTGTCCCCGAAGCCTTCTCCTCTCCAAGCTGAATAACCCCAACTCTCTCAGCCTTTCTTCATAGGAGAGGTGTTCCATCCCCCTGATCATTTTTGTGGCCCTCCTCTAGACCCACTCCAACAGGTCCATGTCTCTCCTGTGCTGAGGTCTTCTTGCATGCTAATGAAATGCCACCTGATATTAAGGGTCTCCTGCCTTCCGTTGGTATGTCCCTGGTAGGACAGCAGCTGCAAAAGTCAGCTTGACAGTGACCTCAAATGTGAAAACTATTAAAGAGATACACCAAATAAAGAGTGTACTATTGTCTTTCAGCAACTGAACTAGCAATAGATAGATTCTCATTGTACCAGCGTATATTATGTATAAATCCTAAAGCTAAACTAGAGAATGGCAAGTTCTAACAACAAAACCAGGGAACAGGAAGATAAGGCAACAAATCCCATCAGGATTTTCCCACCAGTAGCATCTCAAGTCTCCTCCAATATTTTATTAGTCTGGTAAACATTAAAAAGGTCAAAAAAAGCAATCCATTAATCTCTTTCAGAAAGTGGCAGTACTATAAGAACCAACCTTGTATATGGCCCTTTTGCCTCTGATCCCTTCTAGATGAGGGGAAACTCAGTATTTTAATAAGCTCTGCCAGATACTTTTTAACTTCAGAAGAAGTTTGGGTTATGTCCAAGCTAAATATCTGAGCAAGTCTTACAAATAGCTGAGCTAGTCCCACCACCTCCAGGGCTAAGTGTAGCACGTTGCTACATAATTTGATTGATCGTGTGCTCACTAACTGCTCATGGTGCCTGACACTGCTCTGCAGTTAGAGGTATAAGGGAAAGAACTTTCTTTTTTTAACTGGAAAAAATATTCAGTGACTCCAGGGTAACGTGAGACCTCAGAAGCTGAAGCTTGCATCCCCAGAAGAAACAAGGAATTAATTTTTTTATAAACATCATAGTATGTTAGATGTTCAGAAGACTGTATTTTGTTTTAGTGGCTGATTACACAGGCTCAATAGCTTAAACATTTCAGTTTTGACTGAGACAGCACTTTTTTGCATTCTGCAGGGAGGCTGCATGACTCGAATGGATAATGGCTCCTCTGTTCAATCAATCATCTCAAGGCATTCAAGAGAAGTCAGAATGGATGAAATCACAGCTCAGATTAAGAATCTGTAATGAAGCAGTCACAGTCTGGGGAAGGAGCATGTTTGTCTGCTGGAAGCTCAGTGTCTTCAGCAAACTCTTACTGCTTGGCTGCTTGTGAGGCCCAATGACAGCTGCATTTGTCAGAAGTCTCTTCAAAATGTGAATTTTAAAATGTGTTTGTGGTATACTCCGTGAGTCAGAGCCACAGCATGAGATCTAGCAGGAACACATGCTCTTAATCATCTAAACCAGCCTAGAGAAGCTATGTGACAGAGGAAACAGCAGGAGTTTCTAATACGCATCTAATAAGCATCATGGACCAGCCTCCCACATCATCCCTGGTGCTCCCTGGGGCCATCTGCATACCACGGGCAAGGGGACCAAACCCAGCTGTGACATAAACCCTGCTGATTTCTGTAGTATTACCTCAGAAATGAACTTGGCCAAAGCTGAACACTTATAGTTGGCCTGTTGGAAGAGAATTAAGGATGGGGAAGAAATATTGATGGAAATCTGAGGTTTGTGGGTCTCCTTTACATTGTTAACTGTCCGGCAATGGCCTTCTGCACAGTTTCAAAATAAAAAGCACAGTCAAAGGCATGCTCTTTACAGTTAGGAGTGTATTTTCTTTTCTCCTTTATGCCAGTTCAATTAATCAGATGCTTTCACAAGGGCTGGAACAAAAACAAGTTAGAGTGTTTCCATGACAAAAAACAATAAAATGTTACTTTTGGCTACATAGAAGAAAACCAATAGTTACCACATGAAAAAAGAAGAGGGAAAAGAGAATGGATGGAAAGAATGAATTCCAGGGTGTGGTTCACAAAGAGTCACAGGATGTCTGAGCTACAAACAGATAAAAATAAAAATAAAAACATTTAGTCTGACCAGAGCACCTGATCCAGAGATAAAATGATGTTGGATGGCATAGCGGGGATGCAGGACACTGCCGTAAAGCCCATGGTTTTAATCTGTTCTTATCATTTGCTTCTGCCCCGTTAGCTCCATTTATTGTTAACAGTCAGCATTCCAGAGTTATGAGCAACAGAAAGCTGTTTTTATGTGGTTGGTCACCCTCATGACACAGATTTTCTGGGAATAAAACTGATCCCTGTTCAGATATAACTGCCAGCAAAGAGAGAGCCCGGCTTTGACAGAGAATTAAGAATTATGGTAATACTTGATGTTTCTTTATATTTAAATGAGAAGACCAGAGCACCTAATAAAGACTTGGAAGTGCAATATATTGACAGGGTTCCTTCCTTTTCAGCTCAGAGCTTCCTACATCTTGCTGTGGCAGAATATACTTCTAGTTTACAAAAATCTGGTCCATGTTAAAGAAAAGATGTCATAATTTAACAAAGCAGGCATGGTCATTTTTCTCTTTGTATGTATTTTCAATAGAAGCCATTTAAAAAATATTTTTAACTCTTTCATTGTGTCCAAAATGGTGGCTTCTATTTCCATGAAACATTTCTAGAAAACATCTTTAAGAACAACTTAAAATTTGCTTCTGGATGTTTGTAAAAGGAATGGAATTTGATGGGGAAGAGAGAAAGACAGTGCAACAGGGTCATACAAGAAACAAGAAGAAGGAGGATTAAAGGAGAATGTGTCAAACACTTGAGCATGCAGAAGCCACGTAACTATTATTGCACAGTCTTTGTGAAACATATGGCAGGACTGGGATATTGACATGGAAGGGACAGCTTGTTTAGGAGGCATTGTCAAAGGAAAGGGAAGGGAGACAGTTGCTGCATTTTACAACAAATATGCTTCAGAAAAATGTGCAAGAGAGAAATATTCAAGAAACTATGGTATAAAAATGAAGTTAGCAGCAAAGGTTCTGTGATGGGAAAGATCTCTTAGAATTTTCCTACAATTCTCTGCCAGGTTGAAGGGATGAGGGTGTTTCTAAGGAAAAGCTAAATGCATCCAGGTGAGCAAGTTTTGTGATTACTGGGGAATTTTTATTACAAGGTAATATATTTTGGAAAAGCAACAGAAAAGAACACGATTTATTGCAATGTTCTGAAGACAGCTTCTTATTTCAGAGAGTAGAGAGAGTTAACGGGACAGGGAGGGACAGTAGGGTGCAGAGCTACTTTAGTACCGATTTTGACTTCCTATTAAAACTGGAAAGTTATTTGGCTTGAAAGAAAACAGGAAGCGGTAGAACTCACTACTCAGAGATAAGGAAAAAGTGAAATCAGGAGAATAACTATGAGAAAAAACAGACTTCAAAACCCAAAGAATTGGTAGACAGGATACTCTTGGGAAGATAATGCGAGAGTGAAAGAAGTTTGGAACCTTAGTGATCACTGAAACACACTGTGTCAAAGGCACACCAGGAACCTCTTTTTTTCTAACACTTTTCAAACTGAGTCATCATTTGTTCTGTGCAGACTATATCAATCATGCTGTGAATGTGTAATTTTATAACAAAAGCAAGAAAATATGTATATTTTCTTAGGTACCTAAAGCTCCACCAAATGCCTGCAGTTTGGCAGGGGAAGCTGTTCACAGCCAGGCAGAACCTTTGATCTTGCACCAAGACATGAACAAATTTTCTCCCAATAAGTTGATTTATGTTAGGTTATGTGTCAGCAGATTAGAGACAGGTGTTGGGAACTGGATGGGCCAAGGTCAGGAGACAAGTAACTCAGAGGCATGCCAATTCTGAGGGCAGGAAGGCGGGGACGTTCAAACAGCAAGGTAGGCATCTGTGCTGATGAGTGAGTAAGGTTGGAAAGAATTAAAGCATAGCACCTAAGTTTGAAACAGTAAAGAAAGAAAACCCAAAACCTAAGGTGAATACCTTGCTCAGGGACACAGAGCAGCAAAGTGTAGGTTCCTCTTAAACAACTTCTTTAAGCAATTCGTGTCTGGCAGCCCTCTCATCGGTTTTAGGCCAGCCCCCCCACTAGTCAAAAAGTTGTCAAGCAAATGGCTGCCAGCCATCTCTACTCTTACTGGATTGTGATAGCTCCTGGGTGACCACCTGCAGATGTAGGCATTGTCCTTGCACTATTCAAGAAATGGTCAATCACAGCAGACTTAGATTTTGTGCCTGTTTAATGGATTCCTCTCAGCAACAGAGGCATAACTGAAGCTTACAGGCAGATTAGCTTCAGTCTAGTCATTTTAGGCACAAACAACAATGAAGACGCAATACAACAGACTTCATCAATACCCAAACCAGCCAACACAGGTCACGTACTCACAGGCACTGGTGCCAGCAATGTGACATACAGTCATACTTGCCAACGCTACTGATGGAGAATTCATGGAACAACCTCCTTACACCAGATCCTACAGAAGTCCCAAAGTCAATAGGATACGAGGTCTCTTCCAACCTTTAATGATTCTATGATTCTATGATTCTATGATTCTATGTTTCAGAGCCAGAAAGCTGGAGTTAAGTTATACATCTCTTCTACTCATACAAATGCTTAGCAATCATCTATCTGGCAACTGTATATTTAGGACCTGCTTTGGGATGTGGGTTAAGTCTTCCAGGAATATTGCTGATGAGTGTGCACTAAAGACCATAGGCTGGAGAAATCAAAGCTACAAAGATTAGGATAGGCAGCACTGAGTATGTGTAGGTGCTGGACAGCAAGCTGTCTAGCTGCACATGCCAGTCACACATCACATTACCCATGAGAAAAGGAGAAGAAAGGCCCCAGTGGAGTGGTACAAGATCTCTTAATCAATCTTTTGGGTTCATTACAAAAAGATTCAAATGTCACCCATTATTAACATTGAAAGACCCAACAACTGTACCTCCATTAGTGATCTCAAATGTCTTCAGTGAGAGCGATCTAGAAAGTCTATACTTCTAAAGAATTTCTTCCTGAAATTATTTCCTATCCCTTCTTCCTGCACTGGAATTGTATTCAAATCTGTTAGCTGGGATTGGTCAGCTGGCTGCTTCCCAACATGAGCACAAAGAAGTCATATATAATAGGATCATCCTGTCTTATGGGTCTCTTAAAGGTCAGTAAACCCTTAGAAAGGTCCCTTTTCTCCTTGTTCCACCACCCTAAGCTGACTAGGACACTGCCTCTTCTTTTATTCTTTTTTCTGAGTACAAAGATTCTTCACAGTTTTCAGCGCTCAGGGTTATAAACCTTCCCACTTCCTTGGAAGGTCCTACACAAGGTCTCACCTTAGTTATCCCCCCAGTGATCCATTATCTTCCTTTACATCAGGAAATTTTGTCTCGGTGGTACAGCACCCTACACTTAGTTCTTTGTAAAAGGTGGATTTTTTAAGACTGAGTTTTTCAAAGCAGTTTTGTCTCGTTAGGAAGTGTACAGTGCCTAGCATCATTATTGATTAAGGTATACAGACACCAAAGGTATAAAAGCAAAAAATAAGAAGAGCATTGTGGCTTCTGTGACAACATCTGTGGAATGTAACTGTAACAACAGCAGAAATGGGAAATTGCAGTAGAATTGTTTGTTCTGCTTCTACAGTTCTTGCGATTATCTGCTCCAGACAGAAAAGCATGTAACTTGTGTATTTTTGAGGAGTAAATCTAACGCTCTTACCTCCAAAACATCGTAGTCGCAGTTTGGGTGATATTCAACGTCGAATTCCTGAATGGTGAGTTGAATGCTGCTACCGGGTGCTGTGTGAATGTACCAGATGCATACCCTATTGCTTGGGTATCTGTTGGGGTAGCCAGGGCTGTGAAATGAACCAGAAGGGCCAGAGAGTTCTCCTCCACAACCTGACAACACAGCAAAGCAGCCCATCAGTGAGGGGCTCTGGAAAAACTCACCGACAGTTCTGCAATCAGCACAAGCATTAGCACTCCTCTCATGCATAAAGGTGTATACCGGGCTTGAGGGTCTGCTCTATCACAGGGAACTGAGGTCTAGCAGGGAAGAGAAACTCAGGCATGGCAGGCTGGACCTGCTGGCGCTGCCTGTGCAGTAAGCACTTCACCTTCTGTTTTGGCATGTTTCTCACCATACCTCAGCATCTGCTTTGACAGCTGAAGAAACTGAGACACAGAGCAAAAAAAGTGGCATTTTTTGTATCAGCTTTTAACTTTGATCAGTTATAGAAAGCTGAATCAGATCCATCCTCAGCTGTTACTGACCTCAACATACAAAAAATAAGTTATCAAGGGGAGGGCTTCCTATTATTGTAAAAATGCCATTTCCCACTGCTTTAGAAATCATAAAATTAAAGACAATGCAATTTCCCTCAGCCCACTGAGCATGATTACAAGCTGCCAAGTCACAGTGGATAAACTGGCTTTCTGACATTTGGTGTGTTTAATGTTCTTTTTTATTGAATTGTAACTGTGCAATTGTAAGACATGCCATGTTTGAAAAGTTATGTATTTTCTTTTCAGATAAGAAATTATTGTCCTAACCTCACTCCCCAGCCCCTTGGGTGATTAAGTTCTTGCATATTATGAGCTAGATTTAAAAAAAAAAAGATGCAAAACACTGGATCAAATGCAGGCCCTGATTTGACAGCACAAAGCAGCTGGACACCTGAGACTGCAGTTTTATCATTGGTTTATGGTGACGTGGCAATGGCCACACTCACCTCCTTTTGTTGAGTTCTTGGGAAGACGCTCTCCCTGACCCAGTCCCTGGGTGCAGGTGTCAGCAGGGTGGGAAGGCACAAAAGCCCTTCCCAGTGTCAGGGCCAATTTAGATTAGCTATATTCATGGTGAAACCTCACCTTTAGAGAAGCCAGTAGCGTGGCTGTGTATCTGTCACATGCAGAAAGCAAGGGAATTGTGTGTTTGATCTGATTTTACATGTGTGTTGCTCTGCCTGGCAGCATTTTTTTTCCTCTCTACATTACAAGCCCCCAAGTGCTTCATTTAGGCACTAGCTAATCTTTTGCTTACACAGCTTTTATGGGGTCACTCAAGCATTGTAAGTAAAGCCCACACTCCATCAATCTCTTTGGCTTCATCTCCAGAGGGAACGTTCCGTCACATAGCAAAAAAGCCCCAAAATACTTAATAAAACCATCTAACAAACCATGAGCTCTATATTCCCAGAGGCAAATACTGAGGTATGTCAGAAGTGATAAATAGCATCTGTATAAGAACTTTTAGTTATAGGAGATATTTTATAACATAAAACAAGTAATCTACCCCTCTGACCTGCTCAACTAATCCACACAGATCTGTAAAACTCCCCTAATCTCTACTAAATCTATGCATAATTTGCAATTTGAACAAGGTATCTTTGGCCATTGCTCTGCTTAACACTCTTTTTTTCTTCAGGAAGCTATAAATCAAGATCTTCAATTAAATGCAAATACTTTCCTCAACACCTTCTGTGAGAAACTTGTGGTTATTGAAGGGTGGCTGCTGAGCCCCAGAAACATTTCCATCATCTCTACCATGGGGTCTTTCAGCTCCTCACTGAAAACTTGAGTTTGGCTTTGCCACAGTTGTGTCTAGGGCTTCTAGGACTGCAAAATACAAATCTATGAGAGGAAAGAGCAGCAGGTCTGAAAGGGAGCAAAGCAATAAGAAGCTATTTTAAAATAAAAAAGAGCCATCTAAATGTGGATGTGAGGAAGATGTCTCCAGCTATGCCAGCGATGTAACACAGATCTCCATCAGTCCATCACCCAGTACTCACTGGAAAACCACCTTTGAAACACAAGAATTCCCACAACTGAACAATAGTTAGCTATAACCCTGGAAAGCCTTTACATAGCTGAGGTTGACGTCACAGGTGAATTGGCTTAGTTCTTCCTTTTTCCCCACCTTGCTGCACATGATGCCCCATAACCCTGAGGTGGTTTGGTCTGTAGCCACACAGCTACATTGTCAAGCTACCGGATGTCTCAATCAAAGAGTGAAAGAAGCTTTTAAGTGTATTTTAAACCAATCCTGCCTTCAGTCCCTCTGGAGAGAGAAACACAACCGAAAAGGGTAGTGCACTTACTTCTGCGAGGTGGGTAAATGTTAAGCCCCTGAAACTTTGATATCCATGAACATTTCAGCAGAGAGACAGAGAGGAAGAAAGCTTCAGTGTAACGCACCACCCCATTTTTTTTCCCAGTGCCATCAGAAGATGGCCTAATTTTCCTCAAAATAAACCAGGTCAACGGGTTTTTACAACTGGAGGGAAAAAAGGTGTCGGGGGGGGGGGGAGCCTTACAGCTGAATTTGGAGGGTGAGTTACTCTCTTCCTTTTCCCTCAGCAGCAGTAATGACACGGCCGCTGAGGACGGACTTCAGCAGGGGAAAGCAGCCTCGCCAGCTTGGGAAACAGAAAGATTTCTCAACAAACAGACTTGATGGCTTGGCTCCTGAGGGGGTGGGAATGGGGAGGCAGGGGAGTTTCAGCAGGCAAGAACAAAGCCAATTGCTATTTATCTCAGCCTGAAGAAAGCTGGGAACATTTTAAAACTAAACAGGCAGTTATGACTCAGCTTCTCCTACCAAGAGTTTCCTGATAGCCACAAAGACATGTTTTTTATTTAAACCCGAAACGGCTCAGCTGAGTGGAAAGCTTGTGTGCTGCGCTTTGAGGCACAGACGTTTCTTTCTATGCAACCCTTGCAGGTAGCATTCAGATTACTCACGCTCCCTCTCCAGAGTGGTTTATATTTTCTCTGAGCTCAACCGATATTCTCTGGATGAGGTATGTGAAGCACATGAATAAGAACACCAAACTGTTGTTAATGTGCCATTTCTTTTCTTCCAACTACAAATGTTCCCAGAAAAGGCTTTTTGTTAAAAGAGAAGTGATTCTTTTTAAGTGCTCCAGTAAAATGGAGGTGAAGTTTAGATCTCTCTGATTCATTTCTTATAATGAATGTGCTGAACTAATGTTGCCAACCATTTATTAATTGTTTGCAAACAGATTGGAAATTGCTTGAGTTTATGCCTAAGTATTCACTGACTAATAGCTGAAAAAAGGACTCACTGATCTTTGCAAATATGTGAACTTCACACCTGAACTATTTTGACTGACCTGCATATGGAAGCAGAAACCTCCGTATCACAGCAGAAACAGTCTCTGAACTCTCTGGCCAACTGGCAGAAAGTCTATATATTATGTTTCTGCTCTTATATGGATGAGGTAAGAATCAGTTCTGTTGTGCTTTTTTGAAAATATAGATGCTAGATGATTTTAACAAAATATTTACAGAAATACTTAAGAGATCAAAACAAATGTTCCTGCCTTCAAATTCATTTGCTATATCTATAGAACACTAAAATGAGGAAAACATAAATAATGACAGAAAAACTTTTTGAAATGCTTACAAACGTTGTATGTGAAAGATTTGCCCAGCCTTAGAACAAAAAAAAAGGAATTTTCCAGGAATGCTGTTTCATAATGAGAAGCAAACTTTGATTCACAAACTTTGCAGCTTATATTTCAGTTCCTGGAACATTATGGGTCCTTACTATTCATAAACTTTTTGTCCTGAATATTTTAAAAAGGTGAATTTAGAATTTGATCCATAGTTTATTCAGTGTCTTCCCCATTTTCATTAGCCACGCAATTCTTGTAGCATTATCCCTTTCTTTGATTGGATCACAGATACAAGCCATCAAGGAAAACTAAACTGCAAGTATTTTTCATATTATTTGTGTGTTACCTATGAAGACAGATTCCCTGCCCTAAGATGCTTATACTAGGCTTTGAAATCTGCCTTGGCAGATACTTAAAATAATCAGAAAAGGTATCAAACAAATTACATTCATATGAATGGTGTTCAGGCTGAAGATGTAGGTGTAGACGCAGATGCATATTTATTTACATACATATATGAATATATGTGAATAGGTGTGTGGATTTTGCATTTAAAAGGAAAACTTCAGGAGAGATGGCAGTCCTGTTTTTTTGAAGCATGCATTTGTATGTACCGTATCCTTTTCCTATTTTTTGAGAAAGCTAAGAAATACATTTTGATTAAACCTGGGATGTAATTTCCATACAAAAGTGGCCTGCCTACTTTATTAAGATATTGAAATAGGAAAAGTCTAAATGATGATGTAATCATCTCAGCTAATTAAACTTCTTCCATCTCTGGCATCACTATTAAATGAACACAAACCTTCTCCCAGTGTTTACATTGGTCTGCAAACATCAGATTAGAGTTTGCTTCTATCCAAATAAATGAAATTTGTGCTGTTTATGGCAACAAAGTAAAAAAGATTTGGTCTTTAGGGGTAAATAAAAGAGGAAGCAGAACCTCATTGCCACATGACTTCAGCTCTCACTGAAATAATAGTAAATAATCTGAAACCATTTTGTTCCTAGTGAAACATCTTTAAAAGTTTTTCTCAGCACAGAAATACACAGTCTTGCTGTATGTGGACAGCTATACAGACAGCTGCACTGTGGAAAAGTTTCTTGCAGCTGAACTGCATATGGCATATGCTCAGTTTGTGCAGACATCCTTGCAGTCATTTTGGAAACTTCAGCCCTGCAGTTAAACTGAGAAAAAAAAGGGAGGGGAGATACTCTTTTAGTAGGGTAAAGGTCCTGGAATTCCCTTGAAAAAAGCTTAAAACAACTACCTAACCTGGTGTTAGTTGCTAGGAAATCAGACAACAAATAGAAAGCTCAGGAAACATATATTTGGTGTCTTTGCTTTCCTCTGGCTAAAATCTAAGTAGTCACTGAAGATTGTGCAAGGGATGAATTATAGATGTCTTTCCATATTACTGCCTGTCTGGTTAGCAGATGGTGTTCATTAACCAAAGAAGAATCCCTATTCTCATAAATAATTATAGCTGAATAGAGAAGTAGTAATCTGTGGAAACCTCTATTATTTGCGAGGTTTTCAGATATATTTATGGGTATGTTTTAGCCACACGCTAGAAAAATCTGTTCCATAAAGTTTAAAGTGAACTGGCACTGTTCCTGTGAAATCAGAGTTAGGGAAATGAAAGGATTCAGAGTTGTTCCATTTGTTGTGCTCATGGTGAAATATTTCAGTAAACATTAACTGACTTTAGCTGCAAGGAGCATGTAGTATGAACATTTGCCTGTACTACACTAATACTTGCATGAAGTATAACTTGGATTTGATTCTGAAATCTTTTGCTCTCTTGAGTAGGTTTAGTTCACACTGGGAGAAGGTTTAGTTCATCCAATGGAGCAAGTTGGGTAATTTTTGTGATGAAGTTTTATGCAAGAGAGTAAAACTTCAAGTGAGAAACTGGTTTTTTTTCTTTCTGATTTGTTAATCACTTCTGTAGCTTCGATTATTATTGTTTTATCAGTCTTCTGAATTCTGGTATTTTCTTAAACATGTTCCAATCTGAAATCAGTAAGATGGATAATAAATAAAGATAGACTACTGGGACCCAGAGACCAAGAGGCAAATTTAGGCATTTAAACAGGAGATGATTCCTCCAAGATACTGAATGGCCACACTTCCCGTATCAGCTGCCAGTGTTCAGTGTTAAAAAATGGCATTTTCTAGCTCTCAGACATTGATTGAACTGTTCAGCAACATGTATTTTAAGAACATTTTGGCCCTTATTCTTATATATTAGTTTGGGGGGTGGGGGGAGGTCCAGCTTGCTGAAGAAACAGAAATGAGTTCATTCTTAGTTCTCATAGAGAGTAAGATTTTTAATAGCCAGACTGAAATACAAAAAGCCAGCTCTGAACATGGTAGCACCCACAACTCAAAACAACTGCTCAGAGCTTCAAAAGATCAGAGCCTGTGCATCCTTCGACTTAATGTGACAGAAAGACACTGAAAAGGAACAGTCATTTTTGAAAACTGAACAAATGGCAATTTGTCAAAGGCTGCACAAGAAATCAATAACAGAGTTATGATTCAGGTTTAGGAAATCTGGGCCTCAGCTCCCTCATTGACCTGCAATGCAATATTCTCTCCAGCAATCCTAATGGATGCCTAGCAAATGTCTGCAGTGAATGACTTCTGCTTCCTAATCTAATCTGTTTCTGTTATGCTTCCCTGGAGAACTAACAAACTATTTCACATTTTACCTGACACATATACTGAAAACTCCAGTCTTTAGTTACTGTAGGCCTTTTAATAGTTTTCATCTTCTGAAAATACAGACTCAGAATAATGAAAACTTCTGATGAATCAAGTGGCTTTCTCCACACCCTGTCCATCAATCATTTCTTAGGGAAATACAACAGAAAGAAGGTGACGGTGAAGGAAAAGAGCAATACAATACTTTGGGGCTACATAATTCTTTTCTCAATAGTATGCTTTGCTTCTTTTTTAAAGGGGGAATTAACGTGGATTTTTTAAAATTATTATTAAAATAATAATTTTAATTATTATTATATGTTCCATTTGTTAATTATATGTTCCATTTGTTGTGCTCATGGTGAAATATTTCAGTAAACATTAACTGACTCTAGCTGCAAGGAGCATGTAGTATGAACATTAAAATTATTATTTTAATAATAATTAAAATAATTATTTTCTGTCACAGAAAACTGAATACCGGGTGCAAATTTTGACTATGCTGAGAAGAGCCAGTAGATTTTATAAGCTCTACTGACAATCAAGCAGCCTAATGAGTAAGCTTCCAATGAAATGCAGATATATATATATAAAGCAGTCAGCTCCTACATGCACATTGCTTAATAAGGTAAGTGATGGGTCTAGGAAATATGTGTCTTCTCAGATAGTGACAGTTGTCACTGGTGTAATTTTGCACTGAGACACCTTTGACCTTTTGGCCTTCTGTTTGGTTTTTTTTTTTTAAGGAAAGCAATTCAATTGGCATGCCATCTTTGCAACATCCAGACTGTTACCAAGAGTTTGGTCTTTCTCAAAGGGCCAAAATATGCCCCAAAATGTATCTGCCTGTATTAAGCTTCCTAATAAACAGCAGAAGCAGAATGAGCACTTTGCAAATTCAAGCTTTCCTCTGGTGAATAAGCCTCTTGAGGCCTTGGCTGCAGAAGAAAACATTAGTGATTTAGCCAAATCAATTCTAAATCCAGCCTCGTCAACAAAAGCCCCTTAGATGAACAGTGTTATTTCAGAACAAAAACCATTTTTAAATTTAATTGTTTGCACTACAGCTTTCCATCCAAGTTAAAATTATATAGGATGCTTTTAAGCATAAATAACAGCATTCTCCTAAGATCAGCTACTAATTCTGCCTTTAGGAAAGCCTAAAGACTGGGTTTCCTTCAGCAACCCAGATTAGCAACTCAGCAACTGAAAAGCAGCGACTCAGCAACTGGAAAGATCAGATGCAAATGTTTCAAATCAAAACACTTCAAATTTGTGTTGTGTGTGGCAGCAGGAGCTCTTCACTCTAGTTATCAATGAGGTAAGCCTTTGGCTTTTTGTGATCACCTCATAACCACAAGCAAAGCTGCTGGGAAGAGTGTCTGAAATGAACTGTATCAGGCACATGGTGGCAAATATAAGTGCTGCTCTCTTTTATCACCAAAGCATGTGAATGTCCTTGATACATATCTCATAGATGCTTCACAACTGCTGGTTAAGGAGCAAATGGACAGCCTGAGAAATAGTTCACAGCAGCTTGAACTCTAGAGCACACATTTGTCACTTGAGCAGAAGTAAAAGCTCTTCTCTCAGCAATATATATAGCCTTGTTATTTTCTTGTCAGGTGAGATGTTACCAGATCCAGGTTTAGATTCTCTTAGGGATTCACCCTCATGGAAGAGAGGACCTGAATGCTTCACTCTGAAATACCCAACACAAAGCTGCATCTCCTGATGAGCTACCCTAGACTAAGGGACTTTCTCCACTGAGCTTTTTTTGTGCATTTGAAAGATTTTCAGAAGGGAGAGGCAAATATAGCACCCCGACCACAGGAACATATCTAATTTTATCCAGTCCAGGCCAACGGTATATGCCCAGACAACGTAGCCACCAAGTGTAAGAGGAATACCCATATTTGTGCATGACACCAATCGAGAAAAAAAGGAAGTGCCTGCAATGAACAAAAAGAAGATGACTGTGGTGAGCTCTGGAGGAACTTGCACGCATATTACAGGCTGTCAGGAGTCGCAGCTGTGACATTCGAAGCCAGCAATGACATTCCCTAGGAGCCAGCCCTATCTGAACCCACAGATCCTGCTCTGCCACTCAGACACAGCCCCTTATTAGCAGTCTGGGCCCTGTGCAGCATTAGGCTGCAGTTTAATGTCCAGGAACTAACAGAGGGGCAGGGCCAGCTGACACAGAAGTGAATGTGTAGTGCAAAAAAGGAGTGTGAGGGGGTGGGAGAGGGCTGGAGAGAACGGGAAGTAAGAGTGCTTACCACGCAGGCAGATTCTGGAAAGCTTTGAGAGCTTTAGAAAAGAAAGTTAACCCAGCACCATGACTACTATATGGAGCTGATGTCATCTGGCTGTGCATAAAAGCCTCCACTTTTTCTTCTTTTGTGCAGTCCCAGAATGACATCACCTCGAAGCACAAGAACGTACCTTTGTGCTGCAGCACTTCCCCTGCTGGCTCCTGCCACACATCTCACTCCTCCCGCATATGTCCCTCCTTTGCCCAGAAATGCTCCTTGACCTCTGCTGAATACACAACACCACTGTCTAGTCGACGAGAGCCCTTTGGGAGCCCGCAAACGCCAGCAGTCTGTGGTAGCACAGAGGAGCTCCTATTCAAACAATGTATAGCATGCCGTACACCTCAGCAACCCACAGTGGGGCCTCTGCAGCCGATTTCAGCTGCTTTACAATGCTGTCAAAGCTGAATGGTGTGAACTGATTAGACAGACAGGGCAACTGTGGCGATTTAATTATTTTCAAGGTTGGATCCTCTTTGATGGGATGTACAATGGCACACAATTTAATCTTGTTACAGTCCAATATTGCTGTTAAATAAGCAGTGAAAAAGTTGCATTTGTATCCTCACTTATGAAGAAACTGCAAACATAGTTCACAGTTGTACAGTCAGTAACTGATTTGTTTATAATTAATTGGCATGTATGCTTGCCTATTTAATGAGGCCTGTGACAGCCTTCGTGACATGCAAGAACAAGAGAAAAAACACCCAAAGCACATCCTCGCCCATGTTGTTTCACGCAGAGAAGGGGGTGGGGGGCAGCTGGAAGTGAACATGCTACCCAAGAAAACAAGCACCATTAAATAAAACTAGAGAGAAGCCTGCACAGAAAACACAAGCCCATAGGAATGGAGCAAACTGAGGGCTGTTTCCCATTAGAAAGTCCAAGTCACCCACAGTTCCCCTGTAATAGCATATATATCCTGTTCAGTACAGAAATTCTGCAGATGCCCCTCATCCCTGTGCCTATTCCTGCAAAAGAAAGCATATTTCACTAACAGCTCTCAGTGTCTGGTCACTGATGATCTTCGAAGGTGTGCACATGCAGAAACATCCACTGGGAAAGTATTTGAGGAATTATGAGGAAATGCGATGTTTTTAGAGCTGTAATGGGTTATTTCTACTTAGCTGACATAGGGTGGCATAAGCTGGGACTCCGTTACACATACAGGGAAGAAGGAAACATACCTTCCCAGAGGAAACCTGGTTAACTTACCATTTACATGCCACAGCATCTGGAACCCACTTCTAGTGTTCAGTCCGTCAGAATAAAACACCACGTGAAGGCTGGTCCCTGTAGTGCTCCCTGCCATTGGAAGAGACTGTCCACAGAAAGTGCCTATCAGGTTGGATTGTGTATCAGGCCCATCATAGAGCTGAAATGAAACAAAAAATATCCCAGTGAGTAAAAAGCAGCTCCCCAGTTCTTAATGTTTTGTACAGGATGTCAAAGAAAAAGCAGTGAGACTTCTTGCACTGGCCACCTTTGCACAGCAATATGAGCTCTGGGGAGCGTGGAAAGATCTGGATGAAATGATGAGCAAATATAACTGCAATATGTCTTTAAACCTGGCTGCACACTGTGTACAGTAGGATGGATTTGCTGTTTCTGTTTTGGTGTGTATTGGGGGTTGCTGGGGAAGAAGATAAAGGGCAAATGAAAATGAACTGAAATAAAAAGAAAAAGGGGATGTCATGGATCTGATTTGACTGTGCTCAGTGCCTCCAAATCCCCCAGTGACAACTCTGTTTACATCTCCATTTCTTTAAGACTGCACTCAGGTGCAGCCCTCAGGACTGATTGAACTTGTGACAGAGAAAACCAAGCAGGCAGCATCACCAGGGCCTCCCAGAGTAGTGAGGACAAACTGAAAACCAAAAGCAAAGTAGATCCTCAAAAACCACAAGGCAAACTTCACATGTGTTTATGTATTGTTTCATGATCTTATGCTAGTGTCCTGCTTTGGAGGAGAAGTGGACTGAGTCATGCTTTCTGAACTTTTGTACTTAGAAACACTTTATGTTTGATCTCCTAGTCGTATTCTATTCTACATGATGTTATTTTGACAGTCAGTGTGTTGGCAGATGTGGCCAGCCTGAAAATCTTTCTGTCCCCCAAACACAGATGAGAAATCCTCCATCCCACTCTTAAAACATCACCACTCAAAAAAAACCCAACCAAAAGCCCAAGCCCAAACAAATAAAATGCTAAGGAAATATTCCTGTATTTATATCTTGAAATCTGAACTTAGTCATACACTCACATTGAAATGAAAAAACTTAATACATGTTTTGATGGGGTGATAGTGGACGCTTAGAGCTTTTAAGCCTTTTTACATTAGTTGTCTCCTAACAGGTTTAAAGGGTCTTTCAAATCCAAGTTTTGTGACTTTTTTCAAATCCAGTAAATCACACTGAATATGCATCTACGTTCCTCACTAAATATCCCAATGCTCAGTCTCAATTTTCAGGGGTGAGGTGTATAATTTTTGCAAAACTGGTAAAAATGAGACATTTCAGCTAAATTACCTTTGACTTATGATACCAGATTGCCAGTTGTTGCCAAGTTAGGAGTTGCTTTATTATTTCTCCTTTTGTTACTATGATTCTTAAAGTTTAGAAAAACAGCAACCCTTGTGCTTTTTTATCACTTTGCCACAGTTCATCTGATCTTCTATCTCACAGAGCACATCTTCCTAACACAACCCAGCAAATTACTGGCACAGAAACCATGTCTGAACATTCTCATTGTGAATTTTTGGCATGCTTCCTTTCAGAATTTCAGCAAAAACTTTTCTCTGTTCTGAAGCCATCACCGTAAAGTTCTCTCCATGCAAAGAATCAAATCTATGATCTCTAGAAAAACAGCCAAGGTTTATTTATCTTTGCTCTCCATTCAAATCTCTTTTCCAAATACCTCTGTTTCCACTAAGAATTCTCCTACACTCAACACGCATAGTATGGAAGTATGATATTACAGTAAACATTGATTAACCATGCTAGCTACTAATTTTTGCACACGTCTTCTAGCAGACTCACATATGGAATGAGTAATTAAACCCTCAGCTTTTCTGTTCAAGACGTTGGTCTTGCAGAAACTTCAGAAATCTTGTTGTTGATTTAAGACATAGTTGGGGCCAAGAAATCTACTCAAATGGTTTCAAATCCTCAAGCAGACAGTCTAGTTTTAATGTCTTTTTTTTAATAAAAAATAAATTGGATGTAGTTCAGCCAGAAGTTAGGCACAAATTGCAGGAATAATTCTATGGTAATATTCCAAGGTTTTCAATCCTCTAATGCAATGAAAGGCTCAGACCATGAGAAGTGTATTGGAACTTGAGAACTATCACTCCGTTTGGTATGGTTTCTCTAGATGAAATCAGAAAAGCTTGAGAGTTTCTAATTGCAGACCATTGCTGGTAGTTCTTGCCAGCTTGATCACACCTTGATCAGATGTGTTTCATAATAGATATGAAATTTTCATAAAGATTAGATGTTAAGAAGTTGAACATCCATCTGTATTATTTCCAAATGTAAAGCTTGAAGGACCGCCTGACAGACAGATGAGCTGTCCCATGCCCAGCATTACAGTTATGACCTTCCTCCAAGTCAGGCTGAGAGCTTTACACATTCTTTTATGGCTTAAGTTCAGCAAAATGAAATAAAGTCAGATCCAATTAGATTTTTTTAATAGCACTACTTCCTTCGACAGCTTTGTGGTATATACTACTCATATTTCTGTGGATTCAAGCCATGGAAATCTTACACCAGAAAAATATGAATGGGGAAGAATGAATCAATGTGGAGATCATGAATCTGTGCTCTGAACAGAAGCAAAAACTGTGTTAAGATACATATTCAGTGATCGGCCGTTAGCTTCAGTGATTACAAATGAAAAACCATTCTAAAGAACTAGGGACTAAATCATACCCAGAAACTTTCAAATCCAAACAAAAAAAAAAAACCTTCGTGAGTGTCCTGCAATTTTGATTCATCAGGGGAGTGTTACTTTTATCTAAGACAGCGAATGTCACATTTCTATGTAATTTCCCCTGAAAACAGTCCGTCAGTTTTTTGAGACACAAAGAATGGTTACTATGGCAATCCCTTCATGCCGTGCTGCCCCGTGGGTCTGGGTTCAGAGCAGAGTTTCACAGGAAATTCGAGTGCTTGGCCAGCTGTAACTCATTGAGAGAGGCAGAGCACGACTGCTAGAATTACAGTGGGTTTTTCAAGCTGTCTTTCACGTCTAAATGAAGGGAACAGCTGTGTGTTTTCACAGGGCATTTTGAACTTCTCAAACCACATTTTGCTCTCACACAAATATGGGCAAGTGAAATTGAAGCTGAACACAGGTCTCATGAGCCACAATTTCTCTTCTGATCTCTTGAGACAGTGTTTCTTGTTTAAGGGCCTGCTTTGTCAGCTGTGCTATCCTAAACTGCCGCGAATCGAGGGGAAGGTTCTTCCCCAGGCTAGGTACTCCCTTGGTCTGTGCAAGACAATTGAATTTTGGGGCAGTTTATTAGTTGCTCTGGTACTATGCTTACTCTAGGAACTGGGGATTGGGCTCCCTTCCAGCTACTCATTGGGAAGAAAGCGCTTGCTCCCATTCTGTGTAGATATTTGTTTCATAATTTATTTATTTGTTCAGACCTTTTAGCCTCCATCAGAAAATCCAAGGGCTTCATAATGATTTTGGCAGACAATTCAACAGGCAAAACATGCAAACATCTGCAACACACGTTCAGATCCTTAGCCCCGCCTCTTTAACTGAAGCAATTGCCCAGCAGAACCCGCAGTGTTCCATTTCATCAGCCTGCACCCCGGCACCGGGCCCAGGCGGGGGTGCAGTACGTTCAGACGAACGATTAGGCATGGGCTCAGTAACCGTTAAGAGAAACTCCTTATCAGGCTGCCCAGGAGCAAGCATATAGGCTGACACAAAAGTAAAAAGGGGAGGTACTAGCTCTCTAAGGGATGAATCAAGCTGTAGGGCTGCCCTGCAGCAAAGTGGCAGCTGAAAACCATCTGCTGTACATTGGAGTGGGGCTGGGACAGCAGGACTAGCCTAGGCTGCGGGAAGGGTTTGGCTTGGGTGGCTCTCCCAGAGGAGACACCATGGTCACCAGTATTACATTTTGGCTTTTCTGCCTCTTCAGCCTGGAAATATGTCGCTGACACCAGTAATAATGCTCTGGAGGCCACAGATGTTCACCTCTCTTTGGAGGAGCAGAGCAAAGCAGCATGACCCGTGTCACAGAGAAGCTCATTGCCAGAACTGGAGCAAGGGCTCAAGGACGGAGATGACCGGAAAAAGGAGTTTCTGCTGCATGGAAAGAAATAATGATCTCAAACAAATGGGAGGAAAGAAACTTTGAACGTGTTCCATTTGGGCATACTTGAAGCAGGGACATTTTTCTAGCCAAGCGCCTTGACAAGCTTATTCCTTCTTGCAAAGTGAGACTGACAGGAGCCTTCCAGACAGGTAGTGGGACTCCATCTGTTCAGTTTTCTTGACAGGAAACCAATTTTTTTTTAGGGCAAAATTTCAATTTTCTCTTGGAGAACTTTATTTCTGTGAAAAGGCACTTTTTTCATCAGGAAAATCATTATAAAGGAAAACCCCCAGCCTAACCTGCTCTGGAAAAAAGCTGCTCACATACATTAGTTAGGCACAACACATAGTCTTGATCCAGAGATCATGGAGTCTTCAAAGACAAACTTTCAGTTTCATATGAGGGGAAAATCCATCCTATGAATATTGACAGTTCTCATTTTTATGGTACTGTAAATAATTCTATTATCAGATGTCATTAATTCATTATATAATTATGAGTCATTATATCAATAATTGTCTCAATTTGAGTCTTGAAACAAATTTTTTGCAGTCTGAAAGCCTTTTTGTGGGGACCAACAGCAACAGCCTGGGCTGTATTTGCAGAACTTGGAAAAGGAGGTTGCTCCTTGGATCAGATCAGCATAGCTGCGAGTGCCCCACCCATTGCCAGAGCCTCTAGGACATCCTCGAAGAGCTATTCTAACACACACAAGTACCCCTTTCCTCTTAGAAGTGGGAAACCTGATATGGGATTGTTTTGTCTGATCTAAACACTAGAGGCAGTGATTACAGGTATCTGAGCAGCTCTTCCTGAACGGGTCGTTTTTTGAAAAGGAAATTCTGATGGCATCGCAACAAATATGTTGCCAGAAAACAAAATGAAGCAAAAACCAGACAAGTAACAGAATGCACTCCAAAGTGAGATCACCGTTAACTGTTAAAGCAAGAATTAAATAAAAATAATCCATTTCCAGGCAACACATTTCCTTCTAGAAGAACTAGAGTGCAAGCTTAAGAACCTGCAGGTCTGTCAGCCAGAGAAAAAAACAACAAACTAAAGCTCCAGGATGTGGCACATTGCGCGAGCTTAGCACCACGGTGACATAGTTTTCATAGAAACAAAGGCAGCTTAAAACTTTGAGCGATTTACTGTGTGGAGCCTTGTTATTTCTGCACAAACAGGAGAACAAAATAAGGTTATGTTCGTGCTTGCATGATGAGAAGTGTTTGCAATTGCCACTAGAAAAAAGCCCTCCTTAAGAACTCATTCTAAATAATATTTTAATATGATTATTTAAATATGTCTATGCCCTAGACGACCTTTGACAAAACTCCTTGCTCTGACCACCGTAGGCAACTTTCTTGTCTCCACACAATGACACACTTCCACTAATTAACCATTTTATTCCATAGTACAATGGAGTTTGACATCGTGCATCACTAGACATATAGGCACACTGGTTAATCTTGCTGGGATTTATCTAACATATGGAAATGTATAAACATCTAGTTTTTCAATAGTAAGAGTTGTATCTGAGTCTATGTTTTGTCTCGTAACCTGAGCCCGAAATACTCAGAGCCCTTTGAAAGTTTCAAGCAAAGTTAAATTCCACACTGGACTGCAGTGATATTTTTTAAAAAGAATTTTTCATCTCTTACATTACCACTTACTACCTTCTCAAAGAAAACAAGAATTTCTAACTACAGGCAAATCTGCTCATTCCTGTCTTTCTAGGAAAGGTTTATTTCTGCAAATGATATAGAAATAATAATTTTCTTTGGCAAGGCTCTGGATTTATTATAAGAATGTAAGAAATGCAGGGTGTATCTTTGGATGAAATTTTAAAATTGTTTTAGATATAGGAGTAGGAAACTACTGCTGTTTAAGAAAGGAATGCCTAGGAGGCATCCACCTAGTCAGTCAACCCTAAGACCTGCACTCAAAACCTTATTTGTTCAGCATGATATTTTAAATCCTCAAGTCTGTATTAGGAAAGCACCTCCACCTAATCACCATGCTGTCTGGATGGAGAAGGTCCCAGCCACCTGCAACGGGGCAGTCCTGGAGTCTCACCCATGCATGCAAGACAAAGCAGGCTGAGTCAAAAGCAAGGCAGTCCAGTGCAGGAGTGCCTCTGCAAAGCCTGCCTTTCTGCTAACCACTGTGGGTTCTTTGACCTCAAATAATGGCTCCATTGCCTGGGGCAAACCCAGGCTGCTGCTTGTACTGCTCCTGACCCCATGCCTCTCCCTGAGGTACAGGCAGAGGTTTGCTCTCATGGCCAACATCCAAACAGGTCCCTGAAGTGTCTCTCCTGCCTTTGCCAACCAAGGGGCTGCTTGCGGATCCACACCCTTGTGGTAGCGGGATCACACGTGCTTGGTCACAAGGCCGCAGCTATTTTGGTAGAGTGCTTTCCTCAATGTCTCAGAAATTGCGGCGGTTCCTCTACAGCGAGAATCCACTCGTGGTGAAGGAGCAGGATACTTCTGAGCTTGGGACAATAATATTTCCAAAGTTATTCTTCAGCAGAAAGCTGCTACTGTGGGAAAAGCTCCTTACAAAGAGGCAGGGCTGTGCCTAGGGACACAGCAATCGGGGTAGGGGGGATGGAGAAGGTGTGCCTGCTCTGAAAAGCCCAGGGGAATCTGAGCAGTTTGCAGTGCTGCTGACTCACGTGCAGGGCTGAGTGCTGCTCCCCACGTGCTTTGCCAGCCCAGATGAACTGAACTGCCAGTGCAAGCAAACATCACACTGACACCATCAGAGGCCAGAGAGGGCAGGATCTACTCTGGGAATCCCCCCCATTTGAGAAAATTTGCATCATGCATAACTATGGCAACTGAGAAGAGCTGCAGCTTGGTCTCGGCAAATGAAGATGGGGAAAAAAGGGAAATATTCCTGCCTCTTAAGCTTTCAGGAAAGCAAAACCGCCTGCTCATGGGAACAACAGGGAGGGGAGGGACAAGACCTTCCTCAAAGTCTGGTGTGGTTTTCTCTGAGTCGTCTGGGGGCTTCCCTTTGATGAGGGGAAGCTTTGACCAATTCAGATGGGGTTTCTCCAGCCACCACGTAATTTCGTATTGTGATGCCTGTGCTGAGTGGGATAAGCCACTTCATTGCACAGTCTCAAAGATGCTGGCCAGGCTTTCCAGAAAAATTTGGAATACAGAAGGAGAACAGAGGAGAGAAGAATCCATCTGCAACCAGATGAGTCCCTAGTGCCCTTTCCCCAACAAGGGGCATGCACACTACCATCATATGGTAGTATTTCACAGTCATTTCATTGTACAATACTTTTTCCTGAAGGTACAGGCAAAGTCACATTGCTCTGAGCTGGCAGGGTGTGGAAAACGCTGAGTCCATGAAGGTCTGACTCACTTTGTGAGTCCAAGAGCAGAGTCTGTGCTGGCTTCACTCGTGCTTCTTGTCATCTGAGGTTTCTGTAGGCACCATGCAACTTTCATCACTGACAAATTTAGCTGTCTTGAGGGGTGAGGGGTTTTGTGTGCGCATTTGTAGGTCTGCTTCTAAGTAACCTTTCAAACAGCAAAGCCAAAGTGTACTTTGATTCTGGCAATGCAGGCAATTGGGAAAACAAAAATCTGAGCCCTGAACCATTCTTGTCTAGGGTGGGCAGCTTTTGGCCCGACACTCTCCTTCTGAGTATCCAGATCTCTCACTGAAAATCAGTGCAAGGGCTAAGATTTCCTTGTGTACCAATGGTGAGGCCTGCCACAGAAACCCAAGGAGAATTGTAGCTTTTATCCTTACTGTCTTACACTGAAGGACTTCTTGTGGAGGCCCATAAACTCCTGAAGGAATCCAGGGATGGGCTGGCATGCTGCCAGCTTGCATGGTAATACGTTAATGGATACCACTGCAGTCTGGCCAGCAGGCTGTAATTTGATGTCTGTATGCAGAACCTGGATGGGTATATTTAATATATCATCTGCTTCCCCAGGGTGATATACTACCGGTGACTTTTTGTAAATCAATGCATGGCCATAAGCAAAGCCATTCTCTGTGCTTGGAGAATTCCTGCAGCACTTTAAAAAGACACACTCATGAATAAAACGTAATAATGTTAATCTCCTAATATGGTTTAAGCATATTTACTAATTACAAGTACAAAAGGGAATAAAACTAGAAACAGGGTAAGCTTTTTTTTTCCCTATGATAAGCTAATAAAAAAAGAGGATGACCAGCTGAGTGCAAGTGACAATTATCTAATGCAGTATTCCCAGATGGAGAAAAAGGATATTATGGCACATCCCTGGAATGCTACTGTGGTTTAAAAAAGAAAAAAAAAGGACATATCCTGTTACCACCAGAAGGAAATTAAACAGTTCTCAGGAGCAGATGCCATATTAATTACTGTACTCATTTGATAATATTCCACATACAAGGATGCAATGGTATTTTAACCACCCTGAGCCTAATTGCTGAAAGAGTCTGGACTGCTTAAGTACACTGGCAGTAAGCAAGCAAGGAAGTGCTTTATTCCAGATAGGAACTCTGTCCTACCCTGCAGCAGAAGGAAGGCTACTGTTGTTATCAGGCAGTCATTTGCCCCCTTAAGATGTTTTTTTGCATTAACCCAATGATAATTCCATCCTTGCCACTAGACGACTAACATGCTGCACAGACCAAAGGGGTGAGACTCAAACAGAGCGCTCTGAAACTTGTCTTGCTGCATGACACAATTTTATTATCTGCTTCTCAGGCTGGTGGCATCTTGCAAAAGGCTGGGCAAGGTCTTCCCTGTACTTATAGAAGCAGATGCTAAACAGGCTGGACTTCAAGGGATGGTTGTACTTTCTGAGCAGAAGAACATAGAGGGAGATTGTCATTGAAGGACAGAAAGATTAGTGGTTTTCAAATCATATTTTTCTTGGATAAGAAAGGACTTTCAGTCCTACTGCAAGACTCTGATCTTCAGGGCAATAACATGACATTCTCCTTACTTATAAAATAGCTTTGCCTCTGTGGTGATTATGTTCTGTCATACTAAATAAGAAGGTAATTCATCATTAAAGATGGGGAGTTAAATATATGCTTGTTCAGCTAATAACCTGGTGAATGTAGAGGAAGGAATGACATTTCTATGTCATTGTCTGCAATATCTCACTGGCTACAGCCTGATGACTCCTCTAGAAAGACTAATGTTAGGTTATTAAGCCAAGTCACAGCACGCAATATAATTTAAAGACCATCCAATCTAATTACAGTTAGTGCAGCATCTCTAGGAAACAGTCTGCTATTTGGTATGCCTTGTATCATATCATTGCCACTTCTGTACATGTCTTTATCACAAGCAATTCATCTCATATTCTTGAAACTGTGCTGTAAAGCTCCTTCCAAAATGTCACACATCCTGTGAGCATTACTAGCAATGAGCCAACATCCTCTGACAGGCCATGAAACACTGCATGCTGCTCATTTGCTGAGAAAGTGCTCATATGAGATTCACGCTAGAGACTGACATTATAAAAACTGCAGTTTTGCCTCCCTCTCACACTGCCCCTTCTCAATTTCTGGCACCTATGCACAGGGGCAGAAAATTGCCACCAAGTCACAAGAACAGGGCTTTTTCCTTCCTACTTGACAGAGGTATAAATAGTTGTATGTGCTGAAGCGGTGGAGATGCAGGCCCTGTCCAGGCCAGACCGACTCAGAGTCACTCAAGGCTCCCTGCAGAGGGGGAATGCTGCTCACCATGAGTAACGCCAACCAGCTGCTGCAAACTGTGGTCTGGCTCACAAGGAGCATCCCATGATCAAAGGAGAAAAGGAAATAGGTAACACAATACATGGCTGACTCCTCATTGTACAGCTGTGGCTGCATTTCAGTCTGGGACAGCCACGCACTGTACTTGCACTTACTTGTACTCTTTGGACATCTAACTATCTTTTTCCTTGTCATATATTCGAAACAGTTATTTGCTCTAAGTGATTATAATATCTTTGGTAACTGACAACCACTAGGAATACCTGTGTGTAGAAACTTTTGGTTTTGTCATTATTCTACATATTTAATTTCTGACTCATATGTGGACTAAGCCAGGGAGCAAATAGCAAATTAATATATTCTGTGTATATCAGACTGAATTAGTCATGAGGCAAAATGCTCTTGTATACTACATGTGGGTTTGGGTCAGAAGTGTAAGTCATAACTAAACACGAAGCTGAAGAACAGGCCCTTTTCCAGTATGGAGACTGGGACCAAAACCACAGTTTCCAGTGGGCCAGGTCCAGCAGTACTCAGGAATGCAGCTTGCCCAGTCTAGCTGTCCCTACTCCACCAAGCACCATGATTTTCTCCTTCAGAATTCAGAAAGATTTCAAAAAAATCAGAGCTGTAGTTTGAGACATTTGCAATGTCATAAAAATACGTCCACATGCATTAAATCTATTTCTCCCACTGACTTTTAAAAGCAGCTCTGCTATTCTTTTTTGCAACTGCCATTTCTTGATTGTACTTTGCTCAGGCAGGTCAGCTCTCTGCCATAACACCTCTGCAACACTTAATCTTGTCCTTCTCCATCACGTATCACTTTCCCTTACTCCATCTACCACCATAACTGTGATCATCACCTAATCCAACCTAACAGCTAACTCTTGTCCTTCCCATCCCCAGCCTCCCAGCAAGTAGCAGCAAATACTGTCACCAAGCCTGCCATGTGCTAGCTGCCACTGAGCACCAGGCTGCTACTATCAGGGCTGCCACAAAACTGAGAAGATAAGTAGGGTGTTACTGCCTCCTGCAAGGGGCTGAGGTGGGAAAGCTGCTGCCATCAAACCCAAAAGAAGATGGGAAAAGGGGCACCTAAAAGCTCCTGGGGAAAAAGAGCACCTGATCAGCACCAGTGGCCACTCCACTTTGTGAGTGTAGCTACATAGAAACTGTCTGAGCAGCAGCTTCTCATTTCCTCCAAGAAAATGGTGAAGGGCTCTGGCACATGGCCCATGCACCACCCACTTGGACTACAGTGAACAGGATTATATCTCTATTTTCTCAGTGTTATACTCAGCCAGGGCATCAGAGCTTTCCCCTTTTAGGCCTCTCTGTAATAAAAGAACCTCAAAACTAGCATGTGGCAGTAAAGCAATTTATCTTAGCTGAACAGCTATGAGTTGGGGGTTTTTTTATTAACCTTTTTTCCAATTTGCAGTGGCGTCAGACTCCACATGGATTTCAGACAGAAAAGTCCCAAATATCTGCAGTCTGCTTAGAAAGTGAACTGCATGCTTGTTCCAGATGATTCCCCCTTTCCCCTACACCACAGAGCACTCACAGCCTTGCCAACATGCTCCCCTTTCGCAAGACGCAGGGTGGGAGCAAACACTATTCAGTTTCCTGGCTGGTTCAACCTTGTTCTCTTTTTTACACTACGGCACATATTTATGCAGCATGCAACAACCAAATGAGAACATCTTTTCCAAGTGGTATTTCTTAATGGCACTTGGAGAAAGATTTGTAAGTAATGCCACATGAATTGCAAATTAAATCCTCCTTAACACACTTTCATGACACTGTTTTTCCCTTGCGTTTTCCTCTTTATACCTCTTTCAGTCTGTATTTTCTTTGATTGGAAGCACTGAAAAATTGTTAAAACAAAGAGTGCAAGTACTTTTCTGCTCCCTGTCTCCTCACTCCCTCCGATATGTTTTATTTCTATCCTTTTAAGTGCTTTGGGTCAGGTCCTTGCCTCTGGCACTATTCCTCCAGCCTTGACTTACACCTAGAATAGTGTTTTCTGGCAAGTTTCTTGCTCCTCACTGGCTGGCTCCTGTGTGCAGGGCTCCTGCTTTTCATGGATCAAGGGCTTAAAGCATCTTGCGACTAGCACTGGCCTCTCCACTTGGCTCCAATGTTTCCTTTCCAGCCTCCTCACAAAAATGAACCAGGGTTTAACAGCTTTCAATACAGTGCCCCTTGTTTATTTTCTTCACGTCTATTCTTTCTTTCCATTCCTGACCACAAAGAGAAGAAAGCAGGAAGAACACCACTTTTGCCAGTTTATTACCAATTTTGAGCTGTGAAAGCTGGCATAGAGGTAGCAAGGGAGGATGTCTAGAGGGAATAGATTAGCCCATCACCAGGCCTGTTGCTGGACCTTCTGCAAGACCCCAGTGTAAGTAAGTATCCCCAGAAACGTGGGCTCTGTTCCTTAGCCCTCTCCTTGGCTGTAAGTAGCCTTCTCTAACACTTCTCTAAATTTCAATTCCTCTTGTGCAAAACCTAAGTAGAGCACAGGGGCTACATACTGGCATCCTGTACAAGGGTGAGATCTGAAGGATGGATTCGTTCAGCATAACAGCGAAACTGTAGACAGGAGATTATAATCCTCAGTATAGCAGTGACCATGACTACACTCTACTTTCCACAGTACAAAGTACAAAACTGAGAGAAAATATTGTTTCAGTTGTCCTAGAAATAAAATTTTTGAGGAAATGAAAATAAAGGATACTTGGCTTTAGATTGACTAGATGGTTTTATTTGGCTAAAAATTTCTCATTTTGTTTGTGGGTAAATTCAGTTTCTTTCAATCCCTTTGAAGAAGCAGATTAATTATGAAAAGGAAAATATAAACAGAAGACACAGCAACCCTCCCTTTAAAAATGTAGAAATAACACATTTTAAAGTTTTTTAACATTCCCCACTCCTTCTCAGATAAAAACAAGAGGAAAATAATTGGGCTCATTGCCTTTTTGCAATCAATTTACTAATACCAGGATTTCTTCTTCTTTACATGAAGCTGGAATCATGATATCTCACTTCACCCATAAAAGCCAGTGCATCTAATCTAAGGTGGTAGCTAGACTCTTTATAGCAAGTCTAGGCACCTGCAAAGTGATTCATCCTCCCTATTGCAGACACCTGTCTTAAGGTAGGATGAAGTGCTCTCTGGCAATGCTTCACACCCCACTGATCATGGAGAAAATAGGGATGAATCATTTGGACAACACTTGAGTTTTAATGGCTAAATTTAGATAAGATAAACTTCTTCTTGGTCTTCTGCATCCTTATTGCTTTTCTTTATTGGAGAAGACCTGATTTTTCTTGTTTCTAGAATCTGGGTACGTACCTTCAAGAAGTCACGGTCACAGTCAGATCCGTCTTCTAAATCAAAGGCTGTGAAGCTATAGTTGAGTGTGTTCCCCTTTGTAGTTTGGATAGTCCAGTGGCAGTGCTCGTTTAATGGGTAATTATTTGGATAATTCAAACTTTCCAATATGCCATGGCTACGATTAACAGTCAGTACTTCATGGCAAACTGAAAAAAAGTGATAATAAATTATATTTGTGCAGTGCTTATTAAGCCAGTATCTCAGAAAATTACTAACTGAAGTTACTGATAGCATTACAATATGAGAAATGTTTTTATTCACAGATTAGAGAAATCATGCAGAAAGAGAATTGTGATCTATTGAAGAACAAATTGCCTATGTTGCAAACAAAATCCAGACTTTCCAAACTTGAATCCTTCAGCTCTATTATGTCCTTTTCTGACACTTGCAGACTCATCAGTATATGTAGTATGTATATTTTTTGGCAGTTTTCTTTAATTCTAAATACATGGTTATTCCTGAAACATGTTTTCTTTTTTTTTTTTTTTCAACTAATAATAGAAATTTGCCCTGTCATTTGAAACAATTTGGGGAGGGTGCTCAACAAAGATTGTCTAATGGATTAAAGTGGTTTATTTCAGGAAACTGGAAAAAAAAAATAATCATTGGTTAAAAAAACAAAAGGCAAATACACTACTTGTATTGGATTTTCTAACTCCAGGAACTGGAAGTAACCATGAAATTCTTTAAAATGGAGCCATGATTTTCCTTATGAGTCATCCAATAACATCCTAGTATAAGAACTGGACACTCACCTGGAATAATAAGAGCTTTCCTTGAAATGCAGAGAAAATGCAAAAGAAACTAAACTAGATAAAGAGTGAAATGACAATTACGGCATTAGGTCAGTGAGTCTCATTTTCCTGTATCCAACTTTCACTAAAGACAGAAAATACCAATGGGGGCAATCCCTCATCTGGAGACAGCATACAATGTGTGTCAGGAGCAGAGAAGAAGTGGGCAGGAGGTGGGGAGCAGGACAGGCTGTTTGCTTTGTACAGCAAATCTGCAGCATTTGAACAGCAGAAATAGCTGAGATTTACTTGCAAAACTCTTCTATTGTCTGTCACTAGGGATAATACACCTACCTCCTGCAAATTTTTTTGATTCTTTCCAAATGATTTACAGAGCAGCAAGGTCTCTGTTTTTAGGACTTCAAAATGCTCAGGATATAGCTGAAGGTCAGGGTCAGGTGGAGTGAAGCTTGTCTGCAAAGCTACACTGAAGCATACAACTGTTTGAAAGGATGAAGAGCACAAAATGGATTTTGAAGAACGCAAGATGGGTAAAAGCTGCTACCCCCTGCCATCAGGATTTTATTAGAAACATATCAGACACAAAGGTGCCTTTGAATGTTAACTTGATACCATGTTTTCTTTTGCAATGTTCTCCCATTCATCATTACATTTCTTTCATGTACATGTAAATGCATCTGGCATCTAAGCATCCTTATTTTATACCACCGCTTCCTACATAATTTTAGCTTTTGGGCAAGCCATTGAAAGCTTTCTCTGATGCATTTTCAAGAATTAAATATGAATGTAAAGTGTAGATCACATTATCTGATAGCTCAGATTCTACATCTGCGTGCTTTGAAAGTGCTCTTTCTGTTTAATTAATGAAAGTGGGGGGAACCCTTTTCTAATATAATGTCTTGATTTTGCAGTCTGAAAAGTACTTGGTAGATGAATCTGTGATATCTTTAAGGAATGAGGGAGCCAAAGCTCCCTCACTCTTCTAATTACTGTATGCGCCATGTGTGGATGAAAGCTTTTTTTTTTTAAATCCATTTACTATTGTCCAAACCTAGGACAACTTAATTCTATAATTCTATAATGCTATAAGTCTATAAACCTACAGCAATCTCTATCAACTGGGCATGACATATTTAGGGTACCAAAGATGCTTGCAAATCATTTTGTATGTGGTAAAATTCCTTATCTTCCAATGTGCATTTAACCATATATGCTAGAGTGCATAAGGAGAAAAGTAAACACCGGGACAATATTCAAGGTTATGACTGGGAACAAAATAACTTTAATTTGTTATGTATCTTCTTGGATTTTTCTCCAAATGTTATTATTCTGATATTTCTGGGGTAGAACTATTTTACAAAAAAATGTTTGCAAGAAAAATGTGACCCTTACCATAAGATATAAAAAATGATCCTAAGCCCCACAATGATCCAGGATGGCTGAGGGTAACTCACTTATCCTTTGCCATCCTGCCTCACAAGCAGCTAGACAAGCAGAGAAGCTTGTTCCATCTGCCTTCTCTGTTAAAAAGTCAGGAGACTGGGTGAGCAGAAGAGCAAGAACAGTCCAGTCTACCCTGTTATGGACTTCCAACACTTGTTATTCTGACTAAATCTGAAGTGGTTAAGTGCCACTCACTGGTGCACATAATAGAAGCAGAGCCACCTCCCCAGCTTTCTTCTAGGGAGGAGATAATCTCCATCATGGGTAGATGAGCAGATAATTTTTAGCACTCTGTGTTCTGTGGCTGTAGCAGACTAGAGAACCTGGGTCAATAATACGCTCTATACATTGTCCTCTGCTCATGAATAGGTAAGATCATGGGCTGCAAGAAGCAGTTTCAGGAACAAGCTGAACTGTAGAAACATGTTCTTCTCATCTTTTTTTACTTACTTACCCTGTTTGTATTTAGCTAAAAAACCTCCACCTCGCAGACTGCTATCTGTCCTTAGTTTTACATACACGCTGTCTCCACTGGAATGGATGAGTTGTGGTATCTGATTCCCACAGAATTTACCTAGCTGTTTAGCATTACTGCTGTTGCCATCATATACCTTCAAAGAAAAAAAAAAAGAATTTAATAAAACTGATGGTATTACAAATCCAAGTAATTTCCCCCTAACAAATGTCTGCTTAGGCAATTGTTACTGGGTATACAAGAGGTTAAATTCTATTTCTGCTCAGAGGAAGCCTGACAAGCATTTCATAAACAAGCAAATCAGTGGAAAAACAGGAAGCCAGTAATACAGTACTGGTGGGTTTTGAGGAGCTTACACACCAAGAGGGAAAAACCACTCCATTTCAACTCTGTTAAAAATATTCAAATAATTTAAACAACAATTCGAATATGAAATTTGGGATTAACAATAGGGTTATTGATACTGTTGTGCCTTTTTCCTTGTAATTTACTAAGAGACCATACTAAGGCCTTGGTCCAAAACACAGCAAATTTAAAAGATACAGACAGATTCTTATTTCAGTGGCCTTTGTATCTAGACATAAATGCTTTTCTTACCAGCAGCTACACAGACACTGCTGCCTTCCCTCTCACTGCTCTGTGATATGAAGGTAGCATATCAGCATGGAACTTTCCTATTCTGGGTCTGTTCACTTACAAACGTTTGAAGACCAGGGTCATGTGTTTTTTCTTGCCTGCGCACTCATCATACTCAGCTGCCTTCTATGGAGCAAAGTGTCACATGGTACATACCGCAAGGTAATCGAAGTTGCACTTTGGGTGATACTGTAGATGGAACTGTTCAAATTGGATTTCAAATGGGGTTCCTCGGTTTCCTCTGAGCAACCAGTAGCACTCTGAATTGTGGTAATATGGCATAGGGTAGTTGGGAGACATGAAGACACCAGAAGCTGTCATCAAAGTCCCACCACAACCTGAAAACAGCAAAGAAACCAAACAAACATTTAACACCTAGAAGAGTAGAGAATTAGACATGATGTGTGAGATTCATACTACTGACCTCATTCACATGCCCTGAACATCTTCAGTGATGCCCCAAAATCTGCATTTAGCCAACAGTGTTATAAGCAGAAGAGAGCCCATAGCGCCTAGAAATATTAACTATATAATTTGAAGAGTGCTCCAGATTGATAGTTAATCTTCAAATAGAAACCTCTCCATTAAATTGTTGCTTACTGCTTTCCTAAACATACGAGAAAGTTGATGCTGCATTGTGTCTAGGGAAAAGCATATCCTTCCCTATGGAGGAAAAAAAAAGCCCAAGGATCAAGAAAGTTGTATCTTGATCTTAACAACACAAATATATGTTGCTATATAATTAGCAGACAGATTTTAGAAGATGGGAAGCAGAAAAGATGTGGGGGAAAAGGTGAGACATTAAATACAAATGAAAGATCAAAAATGAGATGTGTAAAATGGTTTTATACTCGATGCGGTCATTTTACCTGCTGAGGTACCATCCCACTCTGCTGAAAATCCCTTTCTTGTGCCAAATATGTCACTTACAAACTTTATCCACAGCTTGTTACCATGAGAGATTATAACAGGAGGCAGGTCTGTACCACAGTATTTTCCAAGAGGAGGAGAAGTTTCATAGCCTCCATCTCTAGAATGATAGAAAAGAAAAACCTTGCGTCAAAGAGGGAAACCATGAGAAATGTTAACAAACCAAAAATCTTGGGATTCTTTCAGGCCTGGGAAAGACTAATCCTGGCTCTTCATCTTCCACAGCAATACAACTACCAAATAGTGGAGGAGTCCTGCTACTTGCAGTAAGAAGTCCTACTACAAGCACCTGCTTACTGGGTATGTCCCAGCATCTCAGCAGCCTGTCCAGAGTCTGTCAATACCATGACAGACTCAAATGTCTCAAGCAGACTTGATGCTGCAGAGGCAGGACCTTCTCTGTATTCTACAAGGTGGCAATCATTGGTGTAACCAAAGGTAATCTTATAATTTGAAGAAATAACAGTTTGCTCACTTCTCACTGTTTAGCCTGGCACAAAACCAGATGAGCTGACCTATTAAAAAAAACATGTTTATTTGCACCACACAAATGGGAACCCACTTCTCAGAACTGATATGATGCATGTTTTGAAATATTTTCTTAGCCTTCAGAATTGTTTCTACAACCACTTATTTCCCATTTTTAAATTAAGTAATATTTCCAGTAATATTTTCTAATACTGTAATCAGGATGCACATCTAATGTTCTGTTTTGCTACCTGCACCTGTCTCATGGGAATAAAAAAGACGGTGACAACCTGCTTATCAATTGCTTTCTAACCTTATCTTTAAGCACTTTCATATTACAAATACCCGATAGGTCATTAGGAAAATAATAAATAGATTTATATCTATATATGGGTGTGGTCTTGATATGATGCTTTTTAAGTGGACAGTAATACTTTCAATTACATTTTCACAGGTTTATATCTGCTTTTGAGACAAATTTCTACTTGGACCTTGCCACTTTATTTTCTTGTCATCCTTCCAGCTTAAACTGCTTGCCACTGTCTCAGGTTACTGGCAGTTGAAGAACTGTGCCAGAACCTCCCCTCACTTGCATCTCAGCCTCTGCAGCTGTGGTCAGATGAACAATTTTCTTAGTTGACTGAATGCAATTTATTAGAGGACACCTCAGGACAAGAAAACAGAGTGGCACCTCACCGAAGACTTATCTAGCTACCCCATTTAACGGTTATCAGGTTTGATGAGACATTCTGGAAATCCAGTTATGGCAACAGAAATGTGCTGAGTTGCACATAGCAATGTTCTGGCCATATCTTAAAACCTGTTTAATGCTGCTGAGCAGGGACAATAGAGTTAGATTTATGCAATAAATGAATGCTTTCAGTTCTCGAGGTGAAAAAGTGGAAAAAAAAACTGTTATAATTCAGGTCTCGCTCAAATTAAGGTGTTAACTGTTAAAATAAAGTTAGATTAAATTTAATCTCAGATTGTTGTTTTAAAATGAAAAAATGAAACACTTTACTTAGAAAATATTGAAAAAGCCTTTCAGGTTTTTATAACTTTCTCCAGTTTGTA
>NW_008825410.1:5777798-5791032 GCF_000699105.1 Pygoscelis adeliae
AGAATCTCAATACTGCAATTTCAGCATGCAGATTTTGTTTGGTTCTAAAAAATAAGACACTACTTACAGAGGAATAACCCCTACAGAATATCTGTATCAGAATGAGTTTTATCATGGTGCTCATTGAGATCATGGAAACTCATGGCATGCTCAGAGTGAAAAACCATACTGGCATTCTGCAGACATGGTTCATCTAGACAGCTGGCTCATGAGGACAAAAATGGGTGCACTGACACTGCAAAGTGCAAATCCCATACAGCAACACAGCAGAAAGGACGTGTACTTGGCGCAGATGTATTGTAAGCATGCAGCTAACCTTCCTGCAAATATTACTTTCTTCTACTTGTCTCTGTCCTGTAAAATTTGCTAGAAATCACCATGCTAATGTCCTAACTTTAACAGTGATAACAGTATAGACAAATATCGCAGATTATGTACATGTTCCAAGTGCTGCATCATAGAATAGCTGCTGTTTAAAGATGATAAACGTAAAACAGAATATGTCACAAAACAGGCAATAAAACTCTTTGTTTCTGTACTAAAGAAAACGACGAGAATGCAGTGCATGGGAACACAGTCCACATACTCCACTTGCTCTCAGAACTGGAATTTACCAAGTGGGAAAGCTGACAATGGAGCAGGATGGGAGGAGGAAAAAGTAGCCTTTAAAGTTCTCTGGTATGTCCTTTTCCCACATTGACAGCACAGGTGTATAGTTAAAACTATAGCTTCTGAACATGCCTAAGTGGATTTGGATAACTTCCATGTTTATCAGTAATAAGGACAAGAGAAATCATTAGGCTTGCCTGATTTCTACATAATCCTCTGTACAGCGTTTATTCCCTTCCAAGGTGAAGTTGGTGAAGTGCAGCACAATCTGTCTGTTTATTCCCACTGTGATGGTGTATATGCACTCCGTCCGGACAGGGTAGTTATTGGGATAGTTTGGAGATGTTAGCACACCAGTTTCAGTACTGTAGTTGTGTGAGCACACTTCAAAAAGAAAAGAAACAAGCATGAATTAATTTAATATGTATGCTAAATTAACAGGAAATTTCTATTTCCAACAGACAGAGGAGCAAACATCCTGTGCTCCTGTGCATTATAACTCTTCCTGGACACATCTTACTGCTGAATATCATCACTATAAACTAAATCCAGAACCCAGCTTTTTCATGCGATTTCTTATATTTGAGTTGATTTGTTCAGCTTCTACCAGAATACTGTGTCTGTAATAAATAGGCAATGTAAGAGTAGTTCCAGCTGCCTAAGTTGGCTTTGACCTAAAACCAGGTAAGCAGAGAAAGGAAACTAAAAGGGATGTCTTGATCAACACAAAAGGTAGGATTCCTGAATTTCTGAAAAGCAGCGCTGGTGGAAACTGAATGCAGTCTCTAGCTACAAGGAGATGCTATATTGTTCTCAGGCATTCCCCATGATCAGACCTGGGAGATGGGGATTTTATATCTAAATTTGTTTTCCCATTTTCTGGGCCATAAGTGACAATCAGTTGGAAAATAGTATAATCCTTAGATTGTGAGGACAAAGCAGTTCTACTTAAGGTCTTTTACTAAAATCAGCTACATCAATTCTTCGGTGAGCGCTGTAGAAGCATCTTGGTATTATGAGCTGGAAAGAAGAAAATAGTGTGGACTAATGCTGAGCCAGAACCTGAGCAATAATTCTAAAGAAGCTCTTTCAAAAGCACAGACATAAGGACTAGGAATAAAAATATCTGCTATACAATGGTACATGAGACTTATTTTGGAGAGAACAATTGTTGTGTATTAGTTGATCACAGTCTGAGTAAGGTTTGTGATCTGACTGCAAAAAGGGCAAGAAGAAATGTGATCCGTGTCAGGTGTTTTCAGTCGAAACAGGGAATCCTGATGCCACTGCACAAGGTAATGGTGACATGTCACCTGGAAAAATGTGGACAACCATGGTCACTGATGTTCTGGAAATCAAATGAGAACAAGTAAGAAAGAGGTTGTGGAGATAGCGGGAAATTAGTAGATTAGTAGGCAAGAGACACTAGAAGAGCTTAACTTGTTTAGCTTAGCAAGTGCAGGAGAAAAAGACAGAGATAAACATCAAGAAGCATGAACAGAAGAAAAATAGAACACACTCTCAAAGACAATACAAGCTCTGAAGTAAAAACTGTCCATGAATACAGACACACAGAAATTAGGAGAAAGTTTCTATCAGGAAGTGAGTTTCTAGAGCAATCATCCAACCAACATAACAGATGCAGAAAGGGGAAAAAGTTCACCGTTTTTTAAGATACCGTTTGATTAATTTAATTAGGAAGGGGATCACATTATGTAGCTCTTAGCAAAAAATAAAGAGGGGGGGGCTGGATTTGATGACCCTGAAGGCTCATTCTGGTTCTCCATTCCCCTGTTTCAGGTCCTACAGGTTGCAAATGTAAGATATGAAAGTAGATTTCTTAAATACTTTCTATCAAATAGGCAGGGTTAGACTAATTATAAAGTACAACTGAAAGAGCAAGCACAATATTATGATTAACTTTATACTCATTTAAGCTGCTTGCCACAGATCTCTGAAACCTGTTTTCTAACATAGCACAGCTGCAGTGTAGTAATACTTGTGCTTAACACTTCAATATGCATAATAATTTAGGGGGAAAGGATGAAATTACAGTTCAGGCTGTCCATGCCTACAGTTGGTCATTTCCATGACTGTTCTCCATCCATTCTAACTACTAAAACGCTTTTGCTTTTAATGGTGGCTTTTTTAATGGTGTTTTTTTGCATTCTTGGTCACCCGGAAGGCCTCTGTTGAAAATGTTTTCTGTGGGATAAACACCCCCAAAGCCAGCTACCAGACTCATGTTCCTCATTCATCACAAGGAGAACAAAGAAACATGACAAAACAGTTTTCTGCCATTGGGTTGTACTTTGGTATTGACAAGTCAAAAAGGTTTCATGCACTAGTTTACCTAAAATCATGATCTATTAAAGTCTTTATCTAGAATTTTAGTCATTTGTGTGTTCCATCACAGATATGCTCTAATGTATGCATATAACAATCCGGTTAATCCTGGTCACCTTAAAAACCTTGCGCTGCTTTATAAATCCTTATAATGCCCTTGCTGTGCTGCCAGCTCCCATGGTGTTTCATGATATGTAGGGTTTATCATCAATCCCAGATCCTTAAATCATACGATTTCTTTGAGAACCCTGCCTGCAGGGTTAGAAATCTGACTTAGAAATATGACCCAAGTTTTTCCTAACGGCTCATTACACAAAAAGCAATAAAAAATATAAAATGTGTGTATATTTATTAGCTTACTTATTTTAAGTAATTATTTCCTCCTGATTTTGGAAGGATGGGTGCCTGACTCATGCACATTTAATGGTTAGAGGAATTGCAATACTGCCATTCCTTATTCACTCAGAGGCCGAGACCATGGATACTAGCTTTCAGCCTGGAGAATATTAAAATTGATGTACTAGATGAGGGCCCTTAGGGTAAAATTAGCAACACGGAAGCCAAAATATTTTTACCAGCCCTTTTAAGAACAATTTCCACAGAATTGTCCAGGTTCCTTCCCTCACCAAAGTTTGCTTTCTTGGGAGTAATCCATACAGAAACTCGTATCCCAGGTGTGCTATTTTAAACTGGATGCTGTATACTGCTCTACACTTCACACAACAATCTTCTTTATGAGCTAAGGGGGATAAATACAGAAGGTGGAACAGTGACTGCCTTAGAAATGTCAGACTTCTGGCTACAGTGAAATAAATCCAAGTGTAGACTGAGCATACACTGCTATGAGGATTAGGAAAAGCATAAATGAACCCACTTTTTTTGACAGCCAACTCACTTCTGGTAACCGATTCATTCATTGTGTTCTACTTTCAGCAGAAGAGCCGGCACTCCCCTTTTGCACTCACCTCACACAGCATTTGGGGGTGTGCTTGGGCAGTAATAGTTCCTTCAGTGAAAACTGTTAGCAAAGTTAACAGGAAAAAAGTACTTTGACTCCTTTGTCAAAGTTCAGAACGCAGTCTAATGCCATAATGTGATTATTATATGCCTGGAAAAAATAGGAATTCAGTTTGAAGACACTCATCGCAGCTCATGAAAAACAGAAGGAGGCAATTGTCAAGGACAATTGCACATCTTGCTTTGCCAGAGTGTGAGGTTTTGAAAGCTATTCAATCTGTTTTCTGATTTTGGTACTGAATGTGTTTGCTCTTCTGAAAAAAATGCCATAAATGGCAGTAACCCACCGTAATAGCCAACAGCAGAGAAAAATGCCAGCTTTTGTACCACTCACTCATGCAACCATGCATAGTGCAGAAAATTATATCCATGTTTTTTCCCATAAAGAGATATTCATCAGTTACCACAATTCTAATTAATCAAAAATAAAACTATAGTATCATATGTAAAATAGCAATTTTCTTTCGATCTCACTCTGCCAAAGGAAAACTGGGATCCCTAACAATTAGACTTTTACGTAACACTATGCATGTTTAGAAAAAAAAGGGAGAAACTACCACATGAAGTATATGCCTCTCCACAGGCAATGGAAAAGCACATCTGCACTTCAGGGCCTTTTGTTACTGCTGCTGGCAGATGCTAACGGGCTTAATTTTTACCAAGAAGGCACAGAAAGGTCCTGCCGTTTCAGACCCAAACTCCTTAGAAACACTGGGTACAGCTGTTCAAAAAGAATCTCCAACTCTCTTCTGCTGATTTACACATAAACACGCAAACTGTAGAGTCGTATACACATATATAGGCATACATAGGCAGACCAACACCCTGATCAAACATAACCACGTTACAGTGGCCTAACAAGTTATCAGTTGCCAGCTGATTGAGCCTTTTTCCTGAGACTCAGGATGAGCTGAGCAGATGCCCAAGATGCATGTAGGACTTCAGCTTTTTTTCTGTCTTAGCTCAGCCTTGTTCAACCATGCCCTGTATCTCTGCACACACGTATTTGTCACACATTACTTTCCATTCCTGTCTTTGCTCGTTCAGCTGAAGAGAAAAGCCAGGCAACATCCTCCGAATAATTACTGGGTTCAGTCAGCAAGATGGGAACTGAGATCTCAACTTGTACTCAGCTATCAGTAAAGAAGACACACAAATCTATACATGACCTTCAGGTGCACTTCTAAGTCCATGGGTTCACAAATGTTTTTCCTTCTTTCTTCATCCTTCTCAAACTCTTGACTTCTCCAGTCAGTCATTGTCAGCTAACATATACCACACAATGAAGCTACTTAAAACCAAGTTACCCCTCCTGATAAATAATATCATTCACAGTTCTGGATGATAAGGAAGAAAAACCCTATCTTTCACCAAAGCCAGAGAAAGACCAGGAATAAAATCTCTATCAGGAAGGCAATCTGCTAAAAACCTTGTTAAGGCTGACTTTTCTCAGCAGAAAGGATGAAATGAAGCCTCTTTAATGAAACAAACAAATGAAAAAAAAAAAAAAGAGAGAGAAAAAAATCCTCCCCAAAACCCCAATTCAAAGTAAAACAAATAAATTCCCACTTACTTGTGAAGAAGTCAAGGACAATAAAAGACATACACTGACTCTAGTGCTATTCCTGTTGAAAAATTGTGGCCTGGATCTTTCAAGACCCTGAGCAACATTTCCAGGAAAGACTGAGTCTGTTCAAAGATTTTTCAATAATTTTACATGGGTTCTTTGTGGTGTGGTCAGCCAAGATGGGCAAAAGAAAACCCTGAAATCTATCATAACACTTAGATGGCTGTAGTGACATTCGTCTATCTGATATTTGAGACCTGGACTCTAGGAAATAAATCCAAATATTACCTTGCTTTCCATGTGACTTTCCCCTTTAAAAGACGGAAAGACGGCCAAGAACTAAGCATCCAAGGTACAGATAGTTTAAGTGGGCAATATACATTTTAAACAACTGAGTATCATATGGGCATGATATTTGACTGAAGGATTTCCATTTGTATTCTTGCCATATGAGCTATTCACAGCTACTAGCTGGCAGACTGCCAAAACTATTGTTTGCACTTTATGGACCACGGCCATGGCTGTATCTCGTGGCATTCAAATCTTTTGACTAGGAAATATAGCTTTGCCATTATTTTCAGACTACTTTTCAACTAATTAATATAACACAAATAAACCATGCTAACAAAAACATTGTTTGCCAAGATGCATGGAGAAGGAAATTAGTTTTGTTTTACATAAAAACATTTTTTTCACTCCTACTTATCCCCTTTTTTTTTTGTGATAATCTTGTCCATCTTTTCAATAGCTCATTCTCTGCAAACTAACTCCAGGCAAAAGCCTATTGAAACATCTAATATGAACCAGAACAGCTTTGACCAGTTCTGATATTGGTTACACTCTAGCTGGCTAAGAAAACAGAGCTCAAAAATATGAAGGATTCTTACTGTACAAGAAACATTATTAGAACCATATTTTCCTTAGCAAAAAAAAAAAAAAGAAAATAGGCAGCAGATGTAAAGAAAAAAAAATCCACAGCTTTGGTAAATCTCTCAGATATGATTATGCTCAGCAATATGCTACCTTAGTGTAACTGGATATACATAAGATGAATATCAGGCCTAAACATCCCACAGTGGGAAAACTAAACTTGATATGATTTCAGGGAAGTGGGGAGTTGCTTCTCACAGCAAAGTCCACATACACATATGTGTTTGCCTTCTCTCAATCCATAGCGGCTTCAAAACACTTTATTCTTAATCAAAATGAATGTTAGCAATCCAGTATTTTTGACAACTTTATAGTCCTGCTATGCTTGTGCTGGGACCAAAAGAAACAAATCTCTGTAAAGAAAACAGATTGTAGTTTCAACTGCTCTATAGGGTTATTACTCTCAGTTTCAGTAGTTATCTGCTACTTTGCCATAGTTATGCAAACTATAGTGGTTGAAGTGAAAAAGCATTTATTCTAGAGATCATAGTTCTAGGCCTGAGTGAGAATAACTTGAGAGTTAGCCTAGTTTAGCTGAGGAGTAGTAAAGATATCTGTGTTAATTATGCGGAAAGAAAATCATACCTGTTGTTTAGAGTTTGGATTAAGATACTATATAATTCTTGTTTCATATAAACATTTTCTAAAGTTTCTAGTTGTTAACAGTATTAAAGAGAAGACAGCCTTGCATTTTTAAGGCATAGTTTGAAACCATTCCAGGGACAGTGGTGTTAAAGTTTGAACCTCACATGATGCATATAGCAGTGCTTTGGATGAAAGATGAGAAAATCCAGTCACCATGGTGGTGGTAAAGGAGGGGAATATGGAAGAGAGGACGCAGAGTAGTCAAGCTGGACAGAAAATCTTGGGGTTCATCAGCAATGAGATAACTAACAAAACCAGAGAAACAGCTAGGGTTACACAGAGACAGAAATATAGATTAATTTTGAGTAAAGAATATTTTTATCTTGATGAACTGTGAGAAGAGCTGCTGTAAGAACAGTTAGGAAGGAATCAAATCTACCCATGAAATATTAATCTGAGGTAAAGTAAAAGAAAAAATATCACATTAACAAGCAACAATCACATTTCCAGAAGTTACAGTTGGCAGCTGCAAAAACAGGCCCACAAAAGACTTTCTTTATGAAGCTGATCATGTCACAATTTCTCACTAGTAAGAACTCAGTTTTCAAACTACAGAGTCTTTCTTGGAAATATTTTTAAAAGTGGAACTTGGGTTTTGGCTTACTATTTTCTAACAAATAGAAATTTCCTCCTTGGAATAGTTCTCATTAAATCTTAATTGTTTTTACTGGCTTTTGGTTTCCCTGCCAGATAACTCCAGTATGAATGAAGGCAGCTGAGAAAATGGATTATCTGGACTTATAAGTTATCTGGTAATGGAAAAAAAAACCAGTGGCAAAATCTGTACTGGTCTCGCCTACACACATGCTTGAGAGATGCCAAAATTTTCCAAGCTGTTACCAAGAAAGCAGTTATTTTTCACAAGGTAGAAATCGGAAATCTTGCTGGTTTTAAACAGGTTGGAGAAACTCAGTTAAGTAGGAAAAATAAAATTATTAAAGAAACTAAGAGCAAACAATGAGCAACATTGGTAGTTTATGGCTGCAGAGATGAGTACTATGAATTTCTGGTATTCATCTAATAAATCCCTTGTAGCCTGCACTCACACACACAAACCAGCTAGAAACTGGTTGATGATGGATACACAAATAACCCAGCTACAAATGTATTCTCATTTTTACTTTTTTTCATTGTCCCCCTCTACCTCTTCTGTGGTTTAATACTGCTAGGCAGAACTTGTCCCTCTACCCACATAAATCCTCTTCTGCTACAGACCTGTGTTTAGCAGTGAGGGGAACAATAGCAGACCCATGTCTATCGGGTCTATGAGACTGGTAGTTACAGCCTTTCACCAAGAGGCTGCTTTTTCAAGTGCAGCTCAGTCACTGCTAAAACGCTCTCAGTGCTGGAGAGGTGCAAACACTGGATTAGGCACGGTGTGTTTAGCATAGTTTGGAAACACAGATGTGCCCCCACCCTGGAAAACCTTCAAATCAATTAGAATTCAGAGTAATTTCGCAGTTTTTCTCTGCTTTAGAGAACTAAGGGAATGAACGGTCATTCTTCTCTTCAGTAGTCTTTACCCCACTGATGTATGTCTTGGCCCCTTAAAAGGAGATACTTAAAGAACAGATTTAAGGCATAACAGGAGCCTTGAACTGTTCTGGAGACAGAAATGCTGCACTCTGCCATAATGAAAAAAACAGCTTGTGCTTTCAGGTTATTTTGCTGCTTTATCAAATTTCATCCTATATGACCTTTCTCTGCTCATCATCAATATTGCACCTTAATAGGGACTAAATTAATCTTTATGGCACCTGAGAGTCTCCCATTCAAGTGAGTTGTCCACGATTGCTCAGCTTCCTAGATCACACATACTCAGCTCAGAACAGACAAAGCAAATTTGGAAAATACTTTTCCTAAATAATTCATGCAGTTCTGCCATGTCAGCTTTTACTGGCTTTTTAAAGAAAACAGCAGTGTTGCTTACAGAAATTGCTTTCTGCTTTACTAGGGAGGAAAAAGCTTGTGAATAAAGCAGGATAAACAAGAAGGGGTAGAAGAGGCACCAGGCAGTCTTCTGCTAACACAGAAAATAATGTTTCTGTTTCTTGTAGTGGTATTTACAGTGACAGCTGAAAACATTTAATTTGCATAATTATCAGACTGACATATTACCTTTTGATGCATCCAGGGAGATATAATGAGTTGAGAAGCCCTCAGATGCAATGCTGTGATCAGTCACGAAGTACAACATCATCATGTTGCCACCACTGGTGAGAGATGGTGGAATTGATCTTCCACAGTACCTGCAGCAAAAAGATGCCCCAAATTGAATGGCAGTACTTTATGAAACGTCTGTATTACTGGAAGAGGATTCAGCTTTCCTGAGAAGTTCGAACAGCTACACATACACAGATCTCTCCTTTGGATGATACAGATCCCAGGCATATACCCTGCATCATGGGACTAAATAGCACACTACCTGTATAAGGGTACAAATCTAACTTGTGTGGCGAAGTCAGAGGAGAAAATGGTCATCGAGTTGTCAAATTCTTATTGAAATTATTCTGTGATTTACCTATAATATATTCTGCTCTTTTGTAGGACTCAGAGTGGCTGGCCGAAGACTAAGGTTGCAAAATGCTCTCCATTATAATATGAGAGTAATTTGCTCCATATTTTCCAAAACACTGTCATGTCAGCCAACTACTTTACAGCCTGTAGCTGCAGCTGGATACTGTTCCCAAGTAGTTCAGATGTTCTTGAATTCTAGGATGGCAAAAAACCCCTGTGTGTACCCCAGTTGGCGAAGGGGAAAAAAAGAAAAGATTATTCTCTAAGATAAAATCACAGATCAGGAGAAAGTGAAAACAAAATCATATAAAAAGTAGACTTTGGTTTAGTTTTTGCTGAGATCCAAATGCACAATCTTTTAAGTAATCTTTCTTTCAATTCTGCAAGTGTTTCAAAGCACATCTTTTCTGGGGCATATTAATGTTTTTGAACTTATTTCCCACAAATCGAAATGTTAATGGAGCTGGAAAATGCCAGCTATTGAAACCTGTCCTTAAAAAAGCTGTCCTCTTGACGCAAGTTAGTTTCTCCCAGTATAATATTTATTAAATGTGGTTCTCATTCCATGCTCAAAGAAAGCAAGCTGCCTTTACTATCTTAGGCAGTGAAATTGCTGCTATTGTTTCTGTAATGCAGAGAAATTAATCTATACACAAAGTTTAAGGAAGAAAATTGGATGTTGAGACCTATAGAACAGTCCTCACTCTACAGTAATTCAGCTCTGTAGGCTAATGGACATATTCACCTTCCCAATTTTTGCACAGTGCTGTTGTCATATATTTCAAGATAATCCTTTCTGCAATTATAATCAAATGCCAAGTTAAATGAAGTGAATGTCAGGCGGATAAGGTAGCCGGGTTGAATGTTGATAATCCAGGTACAGTTAATACCATGTGGGTAGACATCTGGGTGACCAGGACTTGTAATGGTTCCTTCTGGTCCAGTGAGAGTCTCTCCACATACTGTAGAGATTTAAAACATCAGGTTAAATGATATATTTATAAAAAAGTTAGGCACTTATAAAATTGGTTACTTTTCTTTCTGAAATTTCATAGTCTTTTTTTTCCTCCATGCATACTACACAGTAACTGATTCAGAATTTATCTCCCATTACACCATCATAAAACTCGATGGCCAACTGTTTTCAATGTACAGGAAAATTTGGAAAGTCCCAACACTCTACACAGGAAACAACAAAAAAATCCTTACCTGTATCTAATGGCCAGTACTCAGCTCTGAAGCCAAGGTTGGTAAGAGAGGAAGCTCTGAATTTGATATAGAGATTGTTCCGTGTAGACTGCACTCTAGATGGTACAGCTGTACCACAGTAATTCTTCAAAAGGGGAGAGTCTGTGTTGTTGCCATCTCTGACCTGAAGAACAGTGTGTTCAAAATATCCCATACAAATTTCTACTATATTAAAGTTGTAAGCATAAATGAATTCATAAGAACCATATAAAAGAGATCCTTAGTAAGTCAAACCCTACCCTTTCTTCAGCATGGTTTCTACTACAGACACATACAATGCAACCTTATGACTGCCAGAGAAGCACTCTCCCACCCAAAGCATGTCAGATGGAGAAAAGCTGAGATCTGACACCCACAACAGTAAGTGGCACATAAACCTCCAAAACCAGGTCTGTCTATTTAAAGACACCTGATACTCATCTATGATTATCAAAATGGTCATATCATCTTTGGAGAACCAAGAAAAGGTTTGGGATCCCATTATGAACCTGGAAAAGCTTTTATAACTGCTGTAAGAAGTGCTTGCCTGTCAAGCAGTTCTGCTTTGGCGGAGATGAGTATGAGAAGGAACATACAGATAAGAATCTATCTACTATTCATAGTATATGTGTATTATTCTTTACCTCAATGTAGTCTGAGTCACAAGTGGTAGTATTTCGAATGTCAAAGTCGATAAAGTTAAGAATCACCACTTTGCTAGCTGGCTGGGAGATGATCCACTCACAGGTTTTTGGGTGAGGGGACATCCTGGGGTAGTAAGGTGAATGGATAGTGCCTGCTCCAGACAAGGAGCCTCCACAGGCTGCCAAGAGACACCAAGAATCAGTACTTGTGACGAATGGTTTCAAGGAATGTATAATGTGATGTCCATCAAATATCACTATGAAATTAGAAGATACCCACCCCTAAACACCTATTTTCTTACAGCATCTACTACTGATCATCCAAGCAGTATTAAGAACATCTTTAAAAGAACATATTGCTCTTAAGTATAGCACAAACTTGTATATACAGAAGACCAATCTAACTGTGCCCATGAAAACTAATGGATTTGACTTATTTGTTTTACAGACACAGATAGATTTGTTGGTGATTAAGAACTAAAAGATAGGAAAAATAAAAGTAAAAAGATTTAGGCAGAATTATAGCTATATCATCTTTGGTATGTTATCAGTAAGTGATTTATCATGAATAGAAGCAATGAGGTGTGCATTTGCAAACATGCTAGGAGTGCCTACAACAGACCTACTGCAGACATCACCTTAGCATTTCTAAAAGTAGCAATAAATAAATAAATTGACTCTATTTTTTTCTTTCCTTTCTTCTGAAGTTTGTCTTACACTCATTATATGAATAATATAGCATGGAAATGACTGAAAGTGTCCAAATTACAGATCAGTTCACTGTGCAAGTCACCAGTTCCTCTTACCAACTTGATAAGTCGCCCTGAAGCTAGCCCATTGCACAGAGGCATCAGACTTGAATGTGATCCAGAGACTGTTGCTGGTAGAAGTGATTGGAGACATGAGTGTACTATGACAGAATTTGCTAATAAGAGGAGACATCTCACTGTCACCATCTCGAACCTAGTCATCGGAAAGAAAGAAAAAAAACCATCAGATCATAAAAGTGTTGGGATCTGATATCCGGATAAAATTATAATCTCACAAGAGCTGCTAAATAACAAAAGGAGTAACTATTTCACTTATTTACAAGAGGGGCAAAGAGCCATCACAGTAATTGGCACAAGCACGTGATTTAAGAGAGCTCAAAGGACCAGATGATCAGCACAGAAGACACACACACACGCTACTGTCACAGGACATTAGGATGAAACAGATCTTCTCTATGAACCACAGCTTTAGTACAATCTGGGCTTATGCTTCCAAAACTAGCACCTTTAGTATGAAAGAGACAGGTAAGGTGCTCACCAGTAATAGCTATGAAATTTTTGCCAGGACTAAAATCTGCTGGGGAAAAAAAGGGGTATTTGTGATTTTCTTGCTCTGGCCGTGAAGCTTCTAGTGATTTTTCAATGGCAATTCTCCAGAACAAGCACATGTCCATCACACCCATACATCAATGCAGCCAGACAGCTCACTAATAGGAGATGCAACTCTGAGTCCCTAAAGCAGTAAAAAGGTATACTGATGTCTTTCCATTACTTTATCTGAAGGGTCCAATGCATGATAATGACAATGAAGCTACATCAGGGAATCACTTCCAGCTTTTACCTTCTGTACTGCCACTCTACTGACCTCAATCAATTTGCTAATCAAGAGAGAAATGTATCTTATGTGTTTTCCCAGAAGTTGATTATAAATCCTGATTATCAAGGGGACTAGAAGGGAAAGA
>NW_008825410.1:5791075-5825183 GCF_000699105.1 Pygoscelis adeliae
AAAGAGGTATTTTCTCCTCCAAACTTCAGGCCCTGAACCCACAGTCCATGAGTAAGAACAGGTGCATCCACAGGACCAGGCAGAGCACTGGTATAAGCCAAGGAGCTCTGAACACCCTCTGAGGTGCCCACCTCATTCCAAGAGGGCAGCCAACAAGCTAAGGTCCAAAAAACAGGTCCTCTGCTATTTGCCTAGGCAAAAAATGCAATTTTTCTCCCAAAGATTCTCCTGAAAACAAAACAGCTCTTTTCTGCTGTAAAAGTGGTGGTAGCTCATGTAGCTGGAGCTGCTTTTAAATGCACCTGTATGCCGTCGACCCCAAAAAATCATTCCAGTGAAATCATTGGCAAAGCCAGGGACATCCAGCTTTCAGGTCCCCTCTCATGACCTCTTCTTTCCTCCTCAGCTGTATTCCTCCACGGACTGGGAGAGAAGGCAGGGAACCCTTGTCAGTGCCTTGGTGAGCAGGCAGTGGCTGGCCTGCTTGCCCAGCTTTGGCAATCTCAAGCTGGTGAGATGGCTTTCTGACTAACAGATATTTTTAATTTCCCTGGAACTTGAGTTTAAGGTGACAGAATTATTCTGGATTTACAGCGGAGCAACTGAGATCAGAATTTGTGCCAGAATATTTAGAAAATCTTTGGACAGCAGTGGAAGTTTCCAGAACTATATTTCACAGGAGTTTACATTTTTTCTTGAGCTGATTTGCCTTACATTTTTGGTTTATAAAGCCCAGTGAGTAGTGATAAAAATAACAGGTTCTCTAAGCCATGTGAGTAATGTCTCCTATAGCCAGTTAAAAGGATGGCATGGAAAAGGAGCTGTCTTGGCTAACACCTTACCTCCACAGCACCATGTCACAGTCTTTCTTAAGTAAGTTTTATTGTCTCTAGTTTCTTATTGCAGATCCCTGGTCCCAGGCTGTTCCTTCCTTAGTAGAAGACTAAACACCCTCCCTGAGCAAGTGCCTGCAAGCTGTGTCTGGTGCCTGTGGAAACTCTGCAGATTTCCTGGTATCGCCAGGGATGGGAATAATCTGCACCTTTTCAAAGTGACAAAACAATTGTTGGACAGTGACTTTTAAAGTAACTTAAACACCCAAAAGCTATCTCCCTAGCTGAACTTCATTATAAAACCCAGTGAAACAGTATTTTGGAAAAGCATATGTGGAAAATCAGGCCTTGATAAAAGAGCACAGTGCTTTAGTCATACCGACTGTCCTGGTCAGAAAAATGTTGGTCCTTTTTCTCTACTCTGGGCTGAGCCACCGAGTGAGAGGGCAGGAAGAAGAGGAGGACAGAAACACAGGGAAACTGAACAGCTTGTGACTGATCAGCATACAGCGAGGTAAATGCCTTGCTGAACTAATACAAACTGATTGCGTTCAACAGAAATGGTTTTGTTTCTCTGGCTGCTGTGAATTTAACTGCTGTTCTGCCAGCAATTAGGCAAAAGGAGTACCAGGCCAAACAAACAAAAGCTGTCTGTTTTCATTAAACACACTTCCCCTCTCATTTCAGAAATTAATTACACTTCATTCCAACCAAAGTCTCTGAATTAGAGGCAGAGGGAAGGGAACTATGTCAGCACAATAACATCTTTTAAAAACAGATTAACTGCACGGAGCTCACAGGGCCCTGTTCCTTGCTTGGTCAAGAAGAGATTAAGCACAAAACCAAACCCCACTGCCACGTAACTGCGTAGCCGGCAGCACAGGACCCAGCTCTGTGCTGGGGCCGCAGGGCTTGCTCCTACCTGCTTCACCCGTGGCGGCACCTTCGCTAATCAACCGGGTGTCTGTGCCCAGTTTGTTTTACTTCTGTTTACCTCTGTGCGGTACAGCCACAGTTTTGTACAGACAGCAGTACCCAGCAGTCATTCCATGTAGGATGAGTTATTTATGACTGTATGGAGAAATACAGGCCAGGTACGACAGCAGACGACTTGAGATGTGGCAAGTCAGGGCGCGGCGCAGAGGAGAACAGGGACGGGGTGACAGGAGAAGGGGCACAGTCCACCGACGTAAAGAGCTTGTCAGGCCCTGATAGCACCACCAGGACTCACTGGCCCAGCCTTGCTTCCCCTGGGGCCCCCACACCCTGCCCATGGCCCAGGACCCCATGTCAGCCCCCCAGGGCCGTGAGTCCCAGCCCCAGCAACACTGCAGGAGGGCTAGTCTCCAGCTCCCCACAGCCCTGCCCTGCCCGGCCATGGGCTGTGCTGAGCCGGGCCCACCCGCAGGTCCACATCCCAGCCTGACCTTGGCCCACCCCTGTCCCCAGGGAGGTGTCCGATGCCTAGGGCTGCCCTGCTCTCTGGCCAGGGCAGCGGGAGAGGCCCTGACTGTGAGGCTCTGCCCCTCTGGGGAGCCTCCACGGCCCCCGGGAGCCCCCGGCCTGCACAGCACCATGCCAAACCTCACCTGTGGTCAGTTAAAGAAATGTAGACCTGGAGCTGGACAAAACTGCGTTTAGGGATAACAAAAAAAATGAAGAAATGGTATCTAGTGTACTTAAAAGGCACACTGTAGTGGTAAATTCAGATGTAACATGAAGCTGCAGACCAATGAAGAGAGAGCTAGGTGTAAAAGCAAACATAAAAATCACCTCAGGTGGATCTCAGTTAGTATCAACATTACTATTGTATTATTACATTTTCCATATAGAAACGTTCTAACTGTACTATTATTTTTTCTATAAAAATTTGATTTAGAGTAAAAACAATTCTTGAATTAGACTTGTAACATTTCAGTTATGCTAACAATAAACTCCTGGCTTTACATATGTATATATGTACATATGTATGTACATATAAATATATATATGGTGTGCTTCCTTTTTGTGCCAGAACAAGATCTTCCGTATAACACCATGACTCCAGAAAATGCTGCATAGTGGCAATGGCCTTATTTCTATTTTTCTTGCATTTGACATGCATTTACCAAAGGTCCAAACTCCACCTTAATTATGTACAACCGATTAAGAATTAGTGTTAAGCTAGACAGATTTTCTTGTTCTCTTATCTTTGCTTCATTCCAAATGTACAGTCCTGCTCTTTTAGCCCCTGTGACTTTTGGACCCTAATAAACTGGTATACTTAGTCCTTTGTTTAACACCTATTTCTGCAGCGGCCCTTGGGACAGAAATTATGCAGCATGGTTTTGTACACGCATTAATCAACCTTTCATATCAACTGATTAAGAGAAGTCACCTCAATATAACTTGATGAACAGCCAGTGTGACTCTCCAGCTCCATATGGGTGAAGTTGAGGTATATTTTTTCATCCTCTGGCTGTCTGATAATGTAGATACATTGTCGGTTGTTGATATAAGGGTTAGGCCAGAAAGGGGATGTGATAACCCCTTCACTATCCATGTAATTTCCTCCACAACTTGGATCTGCTATATTAAGAAAAAAATATATCAATTGAGATATTCATAATTATGGTAACTCTTTCAGTTTAGGCTGCCTCTGTACAATGGCTGCAAATCAAAGAGGATTTCTGTATTATTAAATAGCAAGTATTAATTACATCCATTCATATGTTGTTGGCTATATCTTGGGAATGTCACAGATCAACTTTTAATGCTGAATTTTACTTACCAGGAGATGTTGTATAGAGAATGTGGAAGCCTTTATCAGTAACTAAGTCATCAGAGTGAAAGTGAATCCATGCATACGGACCAGTGGTTTGGAGTGGGGGTGGAGATCCAGTGCTACAGTATTTACCAAGGACAGGGTCTTGTGGAAGAAGACCATCTCGAATCTAGACAGAATGATAGATCAGCGTTTAGATGTGTGCCAACTGTGAACAGTACCAACACTCTCAAAATTATCTTGGGGGCTCCAGGAAATATTGTAGACGGTGAGTGGAGGGAAAGCTCATAGGAAGTTTCCTCCAAACACACAGGAACCAAGAAACAGACCCACCAGCATAGCTGTGATGGTGCTCCTAGGAGAGTCATCAAGGGTTTTGTGAAAGGGAGAGTATCAGGAGATCTACTGTTGAACCGTTTTCCTGAAATCATGCCCTGCATTGCACAATTTTGGAGAACATGCTATTCCAAACCAGCTTCTCATTTCCATGACTGGGTATTGCTGAATTCTGCAACCATTACTTTGCACTTGAGAAAAAGCCCTAAGCTCACACATCAAGTTATGGGCTGCACTATAATACAAATCTATTAATCTTAAATTCCTTTCCCTAATAGTTTACTTTAGGCTAATTAATTCTCTGTGGGTTGACAAGGAGTTTGGAGACTGAACTTTGTAAGAAAGTGAAAGCTTCCCACCAGGTATTTGGCCTGAATCCCATCCTCTTTAGTCGCAAGACTTCCACTGACTTCAGTGGAGCAGGATCTCATCCCCTTTCTGTTATACTGCCTGTATCTGATTGTGCATTGATGGCTGGAATAAGTAAGTATAAATGAACATTTCAACCTAGGATTTAATATTCAAACAGTCCCCTTCTGTATGTACAAAAAGTTTTGAAATATCTTGTTTTGCAGTAACATAGCCATAAAATGTTGTCATAATCCACAATTACACTTTACCTCTAAATGGTCATAACTGCAGTTTTCATGGTGTTCTAGGCTTAGTGTGCCAAAAGCAAATGTGATGAGGAGGCCAGGACTGGTGGAGATGGTCCAGAAACAGTCTCTGTTTACAGGATAGTTACCGGGGTATCCTGGAGAGCTTATCGAGCCGTAAGTAGCCGTCAGCTCACCACCACATTCTAACAGAAAAGAAACATGGAAGAACACAGTCTTTAACACCACATGTCAGGTCAGAAGATGAATTCTCCTGTAGTGTCAAAACTAGGTACCACTTTGGGATCCAGAATAAATTCAAAAACAAAGATCAAGGCAAACAAACCAACAAGTTACTTCTTTCTTTAAATTTTACAATTAATTCTGCAACTCAATTACAAAAGCAGAACTCCAAATATTTCCTGATTTGCACAGTAAAAGAAAGAGTCTCTCCCAGTTATTATGGAAATATCTTTAGAAGAATGATCAAAAGCACTGTGTTTTGGATTGAATTTACAAAATTAATCTGAAATTCTGTACTTTGTAAATAATCTCCGTGTTTTATCCTAGCACAAGACTGTTTTCATTTAAAAAAAATGTTAATTACAGGGAAGGCTGTTTTATATACCTGTATATATATCTGTAATAAAACTGTTACACCTCTCAGTGTAACAGTTGGCAATGGTAGGGGTAACTTCTGTGTTATACCTAAGGAATAGCTAGTTTAGTTACATCTATACCTCTCTCCCTCTTTGCTTTTTTTGGTTTTTTTTTCCCCAAAAAGATCTGTTTTCACTTTTCAGTATCCATATTTGTCAATTAGTAATTATCTATCTAATGATGTCAATTGAAAGAAAAAAAACACCAAAAATCACATTAAAAGCATTTCAATAAATATTTCTGGAAATAAAGAGGCCGTTCCCCCCCTGAATTTTCTATACTTTTTTTACTCTATGGTTCTTTCAAGACATAACCCAATGCACAATTTTGTTTCTCGACAATACACAGAACATTGAAGTGAGCTTGATGTTGCACAAGATGATTTGGAGTTTATCTCTAGAAATGCACTGCCAGGCCTCCTGGAAGAATCATGCAAGTGGCATTACCAAGAATGCAGGCAGAAATGTACAGCAAATCATACCAAAAAGCTCACACATAATTTAAAATCAAATTCCCAACAGCCTATCATGTTTGGAAAGCATGGTACAAACTCTTTAGTCTCTTGTAAATTGTCAATGGCAAAAAAAAGGTAACTTGCTTGCTCAAAGTACTAGATACTTCTGTGAGAAGAGAGAACTAATCAATCAGAAGAACGGCATCTCCAGGAACACATGGTTTTTGAGGGATTCCTCACAGGAGGTATAAAACAGCCTTAAAAAACAGCAGAAAGTTATTCATGCAGAGGCCTAGAGTTGGAGTTTAAATATTTTAAAGTGACTTATACGTCTACATTTCAGCCTCACTCCCTAGTAAAATACTGTCCTACTGCTCCTAATGTTTCCTAATCAAAGGAAATAAGTCATTCGTTTTGATCCAAAGCCATGAAGATGCTGAATTACTTCACATTTCATCAAACTTACCAGGAACCCGAGATTCCCACTGAACAGTAAAACCTCCAGCTGTAATGGTGTGGTTTGAGTAGAACCAAAAATACAGGGAGTTGTGGGAACTGAAAAGCTCTGCAGGAGGTGAGGAGCCGCAGTATTTTCCCAGCATGTGCATTGACGCTGAAGGCCCATCATGGATTTGAAGGAAGTCAGAGTTACACTCATTACTTGCCTCCAGTTGGAAGAATGGGAAAATAATATGCAGAATCTAACAGGATGTAACAAAACAAGAAATCTCCTTTTCTCCATCTGCTGAGACACTGTTTATGCAGTAACTGTATAGAGCAGATATATGTGTTCATGCAACTGTGAGAATCTACGAGCTTTGGAGCCATTATGCCATTTCCTGAAAAGTTCCAGGACAGAAGAAGATATTACAGAATCTTAAGGGTCAAAACAAAAGAGAGAAGATAGATAGGAAAGAATTTGGACAGGGAAGTTGTCTTGAAAGAGCGTTATTTCTATAAACTAATAATTGAGATCATTTGCCTGTGTCTGTTACATATGTGAAATATATATATGTATGTATTTCAAGCCATCTGAAAGGCTTGAAATACAGCATACAACTTTATTCCAGGTTTCCCATGGCAGTTTTCTCATCAGATAATTAACATTTCTCATCCTTGCTATGGTTGAAAATATTGTCATGGGAGTTAAAAAAATGAAATTATCTTTTTTTGCACATACAAAATCAGTGTCTCATAAGCCCACTCTAGATACTTAGTAACATACACAGCTTTATGTATGTTCAGATTCCTCACTGATGTGCTTTAATATAACTCTGCTAAGACAATAGTGGCTCTCAGGCTTAAAGCTGAGGATATGTCACATACATATATATAATGCTGTATAAACCACTAGCAACCACTGGTTTATAAAACTACCTAATTCATTCCATGAAATGACAAAAATAGATCAAATATTTAGATCCCAAGTAAAAGTCCCATGCTAAAGTGTGAAGTAACATATTTTGTAGTTGTTAGTTATAACACAAGTGGAATTGTTAGTTGTGGATCAGAATCAGAATATGCATTTGAGTGCAACATTTAAAATTAATCCTTAAAAAAATTCAAATGCTGTTATTACACAAAGCCATTGACAATATGAATTCAGAATTCCACATTTCTGCTGCTCAGAAATCAGAAACATGAAATTGTTCTGGGGTTCCTTAGCTCACGAACCAACTGCAGAGCCCATCAGAGCAGAGCTTTTCTCGTGCAGCTATTCACAGATCACATTCTAAAGCAATGTAAGACAAGCACTTTCTCTAGCTGGTGGTAGATAAATAAATTCTAACCCTCAGCTGCACAGGAAAAACCTTGAAAACATAACCTGGGCAAATTCTTAGGCTAAGGAGCCTAAAGGCTTGTAAGGATCTGAAACTTATTATTTTTTAAAAACTATTTATTCTGAGCGGATTGGATCACAATATTGGAATATGTGGCATGAAGATGGTCACGTTTGCTCTGATGAGCTGAGGGGTCCTGCAGAGTGAGGGTTTCTTTAACCTGAACTCTGTTTTACCTTGTTAGGATCAGTTTGAATAACCCAAGCGCAGCTGACCCCACTGTTGTACCACTGGCTGTTTGGGTTGTTAGGGTAACTGAAAGTCCCCCTGGAGCCTGAGAGATATCCTCCACAAACTGCAGAAAGAGAGAGAAAGTTCAACAGATTAATTTCTGCTATCACTATACAGACTTAAACAAAACCTAACTTTCTTGCATAGCTTTGGCTGCCTAAACATTTAAAACAAGGATGAAAGATACTTCTACAAAAGACTCGTCAGGTTTTCCTCTAAAGTGGAATGACATCGCAAAAAATGAGCAAAATTACTCCTTGAGGGAAAAGTAGTTCCTGGAAAAAGAACAAAGATTTTCAGCTGGAATATGTGGATATTGCCAAAAGATGTTGATTCTGTCTCAGGAAAATGCCCGTAAAACATAAAATAGTTTTTTAAAAAAAACCTAGTTTTTTTCCAGAAGACTACCTCCAGATTGAATCTTTAAATTTTTCACCTACAATGAAATAACATTTTGAAGCTAACATGATATAAAATTGTCTTCCTCAGTAATGGTGTATCATAGAAGTTATCCTTCAGATGTTTTATTGTCCCATTTATTCTTTTTGGTCAGATTTCTGGGCCTGATAATACCTCTTATGATATACCATGGTCTCTTCTCTCACTGAGCCATTCAATGAATGGGAGCTGTGAACTGGGAATCCCAAACAACTACAGAAAAATATGTCCATAAAGCACCCAAAATACAATGCACATATAGCTATAGTGTACAACAAGCAGCTGTAGTTTAACATTGAACTGATCCTAAAGAAATATTCAATTCTCAGCAAACTGAAGTATTTTGTTTCAAGGAGTGGTAAAAAGAATATAATTTTGTCTGAAGTGTCCATCTAAAACATCTCACTATTTCTCAACCAGGTTCAGAATTATCATGTCATAAAATGTATTATATTTCCCTTGATTAGGAACGAAAACAAAAGTTGATACATTATAATTTCTCACTGGATAAAAACTGGTTTTCTATCCCTTCTATTATGAATGGTTAAAAATCAATTTTTTTCCCACATGTGCTTAATAATAAAACATTACTGGTTAGATATTTAAGGAAAATAGGAAAAAGCCTGAAGTAGCTCTAAAATAGAGCAGATTTCACAGGGGCTCAGTGAAAGTTTTACATTCTGTATACTGTGAAAAGTTAATCTGCTTTCTTCACAGCAACCTGCAATCAATATGAGCCATCTGACAGATGGTTGCTACAGGGACGCTCACTGGAATGCTATCCTGACCTTGTTTAATTAAAAACAATGGCAAAAAAATCCCAAACAAACAGAAAAAGTGATATTAAGAAGAAAAGTTAAAGGCAGGAACTTGCAGTCACTCTGTAAAACTCAGAGTCCCCCATTTTCCTGGATAACATTTATTTCATTAAATTTCTGTTTGAAAACCTTTTCTGGCTTTTTGTCTTGACTAAAAATGTCAGGACCTCTCAGCTTCACAACAAATTAAATAGTATGCACAAAAGAGAAACATTAATATATTCTCTCGTAAATCTGTTCTCCTTATATAGGATCCTCTTTCCCAACCAGCTTACCAGACCACTTTCTCAGGAACAGAGATCTGATTTTAGGATGTCTGGCACCTAGTCAAGGCCAGTGGGACTGCAGATCAACTTCACTGTTACACTCCTACTGCTAAACAAAACTCATGGAAAACTGACTTCAAGGGACTTTGGATTGGGACCTGTAATCCACCGAGGAGAGGGCTGTTTTTTTCCATCATAACTTGGTTCTTATTCACATATTAATCATATAGAACAAGCATCTACTCGCTGAAGGCTGGTGGCCCATTTCTCCTGGGGAGGAGGTCCTGGCCGTACCTTGCTGGGCAGTCTGGCACTGTGGTCCTGTCCAGGAGCTGGTGCACTCGCAGGAGTAGCCGTTGACCCCATCAGTGCAGCTCCCCCCGTTCTGGCATGGGTTGCTAATGCATTCGTCAATGTTCTCTGTACAATTAGGGCCTGTCCAGCCCGCATTACACAGGCAGAAATATCCAGAGATCATTGCCTACAGGTATAAGAAAATCCAATAAATTCAATGAGCATGGATCACCTAAAGGAACCAATGTAGTTGGCAGAAAGACTGATATTTATGCTTATTTTATGTGGAGATACCAGAGAAAAGAAATAAAACCTTTGGAATTTAATGGCCTTGATGGTCACTGGTGAATACCAAAATAAACCCAAAGCCTAATCAGATTATCTAGCTCTTTGCTTTTTCTATTAAGTTATTTCTTTGCAGGGCTCTTTCAAATTACTTTCTACATAGTCAAAATCTGTATTCATTTAGCCATTCAGAAAACTGTTTGCTTGGCTCTGAAATGATCACCCTAGAAACAAGTCAATCATATTACCTAAACCTTATAAATAGCAAGTCAAGATAACAGTGGTTTATAAATCATTTCTCTCAAGCCTGTTCTCTGGGAAGCCTGCTCTGCAGTTATGTGGGCTGTTAATTTTCATTCTTGCCCTGAGGGATGTTAAATGGGAACAATTTCATTGCCTTCTCAGTATTATTCCTTATTCTATATGTCTCTTTTCCATTTCTTTTGTCTCAACCTTTACTACTCTCCTTATAATCAAGTCTTTCCATATCTCTAACTGTTTTAATTTCGTACGTCCTCTTTCCTTATATTTCTTGTTTTATAGACAGGATTTTTACAGGTAAAGCAGAACATGGTATTCCAAGGTACGTGATAACAATCCCATCTTTGATGACATACAATCAATGTGTGGTATTTTCTATTTCCTTTTGCATTCTCTGTTCATGTCCCCTGTGTCCTGAACAGACATTTTCAGTATGATGGAAGAGGATTTTGATGTGTATTTAGGGCTCGGAATGCTGCTTTAGAAGGCGAAAAGGTGTTTTCTGATCTGTGTTGCCTGATATTTAATTAACATTACATTCCATCTGTCATTACGCTGGCCAAATATAGCTGTGCTGTTCCTTTATTTTATTAGATGCTTCTGAATTAGTCCCATTACTGAAGTATCTGACTGTGTTATTATCTTTATGTAGTAGTTTGTAGCCATGATTGCCTATAGTTGTATATTTAGGGGAAGATGCCATATCTTTTAATAGACTGACTAAAATAAATAGTTTCTAAATAGTCAGAAAAAGTAGATTAGATCTGGGCACAAAAGGTCCTTTAAATATCTGAGTGAAAAGACAATAGGTACCTACAGAAGAGAGAGCGAGGAATGCTGGTAAGGGGTGGAGTAGAGGTGAGGGGACCATCTCCTTTCACACAGAAAATGGGAAAAGGGAAAGGTAACATATCATAGAATCATAGAAACATTTAGGTTGGAAAAGAGCCTTAAGATCATCGAATCCAACTGTTAACATAACACTACCAAGCCCATATCATATGTCCCGTTTCCGCTCTGCATCCCAGGATCATCAAAAGGAGGATGTCCACAGACCGGTGTGGACAAATGGGATCAGACTCTACTGGAACAACAAATTTACCGTTTGTGAACATTTCTCCAAAATCATAATAATAAATATCCTCCACAACAGAATTATCAAAATCCCCAGGTCTACTAAAGGTCATTACCTTTAGTATGTCTGCACTCAGCTTTCAGTCTGACCAGTCTCCCTGTTGTTACTGGTTATAACTACATGACACTGCCACTAGCTGCGAGGACCCCAGCACTTACCAAGCACTGCCCATTTGCGCAAGGGTTTTGCAGCTGACAGATATCACTGAGAGGAGAGCACCCGTTTGGCCCATATCCACTTCCAGTATACCCAGATGTGCAGGAACAAAATGGCATTGGCCCTTGGGAGATGAGACAAGATACAGAAAGTAATTCGGTCCTTGTTACAATGACAATACCAATGACAGTAAAGGTCCTTGACATTTTGAAGCAGATCCTTTATATAATTCTAACTTATTTGATCTTTTGATACCTTCCCTGGTCAGTGTCCAGTTTGACCATGGAAAGATCCCTCGTGTTGCTTTGCTACGGGTACCTGAGAGTCCAAGGTCACCTTCGTGGGAAGTGGTGGGAGTAGTCAAAGGGTATTTATGGAAATGAGAAGAATAGTAAAAGCAGCTGAAATTGGAAAACCGCATCAAAGAGAAATGGTGAAGATCTCCACATTTTTATGATGAAATCTTCTCTTTGGTGGAGCCTAAATCTATTTCTGTCAGTGTTGTGGAAAGGCCTGCTGGCTTTAGCTAACCTGCCTGTAAACTCCTTTGGTTGAGGCAAAACTGACTGTGGAGAAGGGGCTACAATCTAAATATGTTGCTACAAAGTGGATTCAGCCTAACCAAACCCTTCTTGAGATTCACACTGGTATTACTTACAGTCCTTAAGAGAGCATCGTACCTGGAGCTGAGGTACAAGTAGCCAAAGGATGGCATCCTCCATTATTTATTGAGCAGATATCAACCTGGGTACATGTTTGTCCATCTCCCTCATAACCTGTTCAGAGGTAAATCTCAGTTAGCCTGTAACAAACTACGTTCTCTGAGAATCAAAAGCAAAACAATCATCTGCTGAGAAAAAGACTAATTTATGGTGTAAAATCATAGTCTTCTGCAGTTAAAAAGAAAAAGTTGAGATAGCTGCTGAAGTAAAACCTGGCATATTTATTGTGGTTCCTACATTGCAGGGATGGATTCTGATTGTAACTAAATCCTCCCATGATTTTATAAAAAAGGTATATTAGTGCTAGGCAAATATAGCCACCATGCGCTGCCCTCCCTACACATCTGCACCCAGCTAGCCCCAACCACCTCCAGGCTTTCCGCTGCACGCCAGAGCTGCCCTTGGGTCTCAAACACAACATCCGCCTCCTCTCGGGAGGCTCAGCAGGACCAAAGCACTGCAGCATGACTCTGCATGGCCAGAGCAGAGGTCCATTGCACCACATCAAAACTTGTCTGAGGCCATGTTTCCAGCGTGGTGGTAGCCCTTCAGCACTCAGTAACTGAGAGCTTTCACTACCTGTAGTCTATTGCCATTTAAATAGTAATTGAAAGGTCAATTAGAAGCGCTTTTTCCTGCTAGTATTTCTAGTATTGGTAGCATGCATTTCATAAAGCATTTTAAATCATAAACCACAAATTATAAAGACATAAGTCACGACTTCCACTGCTTGACCTGTACTGCAATGGAAACACGGCCTTCTTAGACAGCATTCAGAGCGTGACAATTATCAAGCCTTTTTTTAAGACAGACAATACAGCTGATTTATGGCACACAGGATACTCTTTCAATTAATACAGACAATGAAATTACTATCATAATTATGCAATCCTTGTTTCCCATTAATGATCTTATAAAAGAAGTACATTGTCAAATCAAGGCTCTAACACTGAAAAGGGCTACCTAGTACAAGAGAAACACATTTCAGAGGACCATCATTAGAGACATACTCTACAAAATGTTCACTAATAGCTGAAGCAGTTTGAATATACTTGGACTCCGCATTCTGTATTACAGTATTGCTTTGTGTATGTGATACTTCTTTATATAAAACCAATCTTCAGCTTCTTAAGTCGACCATAAAACAGGCTCAAATGTGTTGAATCTTCATCTTCTAAGCCTTTCCATAGTTTTATCAACAAAAAAATCGATTTTACCTGGTGGACAGAGCCCACAGTGGAAGGATCCCATTGTGTTGATACATTGAACCATCGGTGCTGTTGAGCAGCCTCCATTATTACTTTCACATTCATCAACGTCTTGGCAACTGTAGCCATTTCCTTGCCAGCCTAAAAACAAGCAGAGGAAAGACGTTAAAATAGAAAATGCCTGGTCTTTTCATTTTCTTCTTTGACCAGATCTTTTCATAGAGCAAAAAGACTTTTGAATTTCACTTCATTAACACAAGAGAAGACTCGTCCCTCTCATAACTGATGAAAATTAATACTGGTCTGAAAAATAGACTACAAACACAACAGGGTGCAGATGTGTATGCAAGAACGTTTTATTTTAACTGTATTCTGGATATTCCAGAATCAAACACACTTTAACCTAAAGAGGAGGCAGTTCTGCTCTAGTGCACACATGCACAATTTGCAGCAAAGCTTTATCATAATTCTGTTTAAATACTTCAAATACTTCTCCTGTACACACCACCTACCCAACTCAGGAAGAGGAATCACAGGTTATATGGCTTGAGGGGACAATTAGATTTTTATATTGCCTTAGGGCAGTGAGCATAAGGATATGAAAGTACCTTGGACCTGTTACATGAAGGTAATAGGACATGATGGACATGAAGGTACCTATGGATGTGAGGATACATCAGACCTATTTAGATGCTCAGTTTAGGATGGGATAAATCATGCGTTAGACTCCACTGCCTGCGTTACCTAGATAAGACATAACCTGCAGGCATTTATTCTCTAGAATACAGACCAAAGCATTTCATGGAGTTACTCTCATCTGGATCCTGTGTCTGTACTTATGATGTACAGCCAGTACTACCTACTGCCACCCCACCCCCCACCTGAGAGCATGGAAGGACATGATACCTGTGGGGCAGGGATCACACGAGTAGGAGCCTGGTGTGTTGTGGCACTGCACAAGTGGATTCTGTGAACACGGACGATTAGGGAGGCTGCATTCATCTATATCAGCACTGCAGGCAGGGCTGCCAGGAGGGGACATCCAGCCAGTGTCACAGACACAGCGGTACTTGGGCTGCCAGAGCAAACATCACATTACATATTTAAGATGGTTAGAACAGTCAAGAAAAGGGCAGGAGGAGTTCATTTTATAAAATGTCTTTTAATCTATAGCAAGAAAGCTTTCAGAGCATTACATGGTTTGCACGTTCTGTTTTATAAGTTGCTTTGGTAGTTTTCTCAGTCTATTTCTTCCTCTGAATTCACCTATTTAGATTATGGAAGCAACAACAGGCTCATTCATTACATTCATAAAAGAAACCTGTAATTTACCCCAAAGCTCCCAGAGAAAATGAACAGCGGTTATGACCTGTACATAAGCATAATTAAAAGTCATCAACTTGCTTTGTAACCAGGGTCAACAGATCAGTGTAAGCAACCTGAAATCAGCTTGGCTGTTTTCTTTTCAGCAAACTGTTCAGTAATCTGTGCAACGTGCAGTGCTGACATTAAATTGCAAATATATGTTTTCTTTGAGGAAAACGGTTTTCTCTCTAGCAAACTTTACTAATGGCCAGATTTCAGCATTTATCTAGCTTTGGTCCAATTAAAGCTAATGGGAGCTTTATTGTTGGCTGTCACAGGAGCAGGCACCGTTAAGCCAACACTGAACCCTTCTGAAAAGCTTTCTCCACAAAAAATGGGCAGAAAACAAGTGATGAGTTGTGAAAACTTTTAGAAATTGAGCAAAGAAATTATTTTATAGCATAGCAGGAAGAATATGTGGTGTGTCTGGACTGGTGCATGGGTGTATAGGAGTGTTAAGGAGCACAGGCTCAGCAGGGTAGTTTTGGAGGGCTGCTCTGAGTGGAAAGAGCCAAAGCTGGCATGTTCCATATGTCCCTTTGGAGTGAACACCCTGTACCCAGATTCTCTCCCAAAAAGAATGAGCTGGCTTGCTCCAGAAGACCGTTCAAGTGTATGCTAGCATCCACCCAGTGCAGACACTTGGAGAGCTTGGGCCTGGAGTCAGGTCCAGCTGACAGTGAGGAGCACCAAAGATGAGCAGCAGCCACCCAGCCGCTATGCAGCCCTGGTGGCTCCCAGGCCACTGACGATAATGTTTCACAGGTATGCCTTTTCCCAGGAGAAACAAGATTCATGTTGTTTGTCTTTCTTAATCATTTAAGTAATAAAATATTCCAGCAACTTAGAACTCCCCAAATAACGAACAGTAATATTATCCTTCAAATAAGACTTTTAGAAATTGAGCAAAGAAATTGACTTATTCAAAGAATATTCCCAAGCTCCCTATGGATGTAGTAGTAGATCTGATACAGTGACAAGCACCTCTAACAAGACACAAGGCATTTTCAATTCTTTCTGCTGTCATTGGGACAACAGAGAGGTTAGGTTATGTTGTACAGTGGCATTTCTTGCTGTTTTTCAGCAGCAGTGTGCGCTACACAGTTTTGTGGTGCTCAGCATTATTTGTTGCTTATTCATGCTCTGCTGCATAATGAGACTTCTACATTGTTCCTTACCTTGTTGGGCTGATCCCTGTCTGCATCTATGCAGATGCCATGCCCACAGAGTGTCTCAGATCCTCCCTGGCAGTCATCAAACTTGGAGGCACAGCGAGGCCCATAGGTTTCTGGAGTACAGGAGCAGCTAATGGTGAAAGCAGACAGAAAAATCAAAATGTTGTCTTTATATAGCTGTTAAAGATCACATATTGCCATAGTAAGAGATCATTCCCCACTCTTATTTATGTGGTGTTCCATATGAAATTTGTCTGTTTAACTATACTGACAATCCTATTAATAATCATGCACAGAGACAAGGCTCCTGTTCAGCAGAGGCTCAAGAATCATGTGGGACTTGTGCATATCCATGACTGTCTGACCCTATGGGAGAATCCGCAGCCTTTTGTTACGTTCACAAGCACAAATCCAGAAAAAAAGAAATGTCTAACATGAGACTTCAACGGAATATGAGCCTGGAAATCCCCACTTCAGTCAGAGAGCACCAAAACTTTGTATTTCAGTTTATGACCCTCATATGATGCCAAGTGCCTAAAACCCTACCTCTAGCAATACACAGAAATGCCATGTCTGGCCTGTCCCAGAGCGCGGGGTACCTTCACACCCACACCTCAACATGTGGCAGCTGCTGTCTCAGCAGCAGCCCAGCTTTCAAGCAAGTGTGGTGGGCAGGAGGGGGCATTTGGGGCTAATGGGGTAGGAAGAACAAAGTAGTGGGCTGAAGGGAGGCATTCTACAGGGGGGATCTGGCTTGCAGGCTGCCAGCTGCATCGCGTTGTTATCTATAGGGCACACCTTAGTCACAGCACTGTACATATGGGGTGGAACTGAAATGGGGAATTTCTAAGCCATCGGGCAACATTTCCCTTTTCTCTGTCCCTCTATTTCCACATAGACCAAATCTGAGGCTCTGAAATACAACTGAAAGGGACCTAAACCTACAGAAAGCCTCCTATCCATTCACTAGCTTTTTATTAAAATGGCAGAGACACTTATTTGGATGCAAGTTATATGCTGCGATGTCTGCTGATGTCTGCTCCTCACAGAGACATACGGCAGGTACACACCCTTCTTGGATTGCTTTTAAGCTGGCTAACAAAAAACACTCTGCAAAAGCATTTATCTACAGAATTTGAATCAGGGTATTCCAGTGCAGCTGATCTGGACCTTGGAGCAATTTATTAATAAGCTGCTACTGTCCCTGCCACGGTGTCACATGCTCAGTTGAAATAGCAGTTTGATAAGCCAATTGCAGGTAACTAAACGCTGCACCCAGGACAAGCAACCCACATGAACTTAGGCTTAAAAAACCCACAACAGCTTAATGCTTAACTGCAGTCTCCAGTACTGTAAGACAGCATGTTCGTTATTGTAAGAGACGGCAGATAGACCAACACCATCTCGCCAGTGCAGTAGCTTAACCTGGGCAAGCACAGAGGCAACAGGTCACCTTTGTATGTTCAAAGTACATTCAGAGCTTCATGTTTGACTCCAAAGGACACAGCGAGGCAACCTGACCGGCTCCAAAGGAGGAGGACAATGGCACTGTCTCCTGCCTAGTCTGGCAAAGATTAATCTGCTACCCATCTGAAGTTGCTCAGAGAACAGCTTCAAGAGGTAGGTCACACTGGAAGGATCTTCAGCCAAATTGTGATGCACTGCTGCTCGGCACTGCCCTGGTTCTCTCCCATCGCTGACGGCATGTTGTGATGAGGCCCCCGTTATTTTGGTTCTGACACAAAAGTCTGATAGTCTTGGGCACTCTCACAGCCTTTCATCCAACTGATGCAATATCCCATTAAGGTCCTGATTCAGGAAGGTGTTTCCTGGATACCTGCTCTTTTTCCTCATACTTCAGTGCTTTCCTGAATTACAGCTTAAAGCATGCAGGTAAAGAATCTGAGCAGGGAGTGAAGAATGCTTCATTTCACGGTACCTAATCCAGTACTGCCCTTCACCTGGTGTTATCTCTGGGGGCTATGGAAAGTTAAATATCACCCTTTTCTTTACCCGCAGTCCAAGCTGGTGTATATAACTACACCAGAGCAGGAGTAGTGTGACATGGGTTGCTGGGTCCCAGAAAATTTAGCAGCAATGTTCTCACAGTTGTTGAAAAGAGTCGTGTCACGCTTTACCCAGGGATGGATTTAGCATCTGGGGACCACTCAGACATAAGTAAGACAGTACATGGAGACTGTGAAGACAGTACAATGGGGTTGGGGAAAGGACTAAACAATAATCCTGAGGGCGTAATGCAAAAGCAGTGATATTAAGATTTGGATGACTTATGAAGAGGTCTTAGTTCACTTCAGGAAGCACTGATTCAGCAAGTACCAAGAAGGGCAAGAATTACATTGGGGAAGAAGCTTACAGGAATCATGATTGTATTAACACAATGACAACGCTTGCGAGAAAGGAAGAGGGTTTGTCCTCTCTAACCTTAATTTAGTCACACACCTGTACACGACATCTCTGAGCACAGTAAGAAACAACAAGTAAAGGCTGGCTGCTTTGTGTGTTGTTTCCTTGACAAATGTCTGTGTTGGGGACAGCTGCAGGCAAGCTAGAAACATCCTTTAAAATCAAAGAAAAGCTGACAGGAAGCATCACATACCAGTGACACCTCAGCAGGCTCTGTGTTAATGCTGAAGTGTGAGGAGCACTGCAGGAGAACTTCCTTTGTGTGAGATCCTTCCAAGAACTGACAAAGCACTATAAACCAGTGTTATGCCAAGCAAATATTTGTGGGGGCTAAGATTTTCATGCTGAAGCAGGAGACAAAATGCTTTGCAGAAAGCTGTGGCATGCTCTCCAGCCTGCTTGTTCCCATTGCACAGGGATAGCTTTGTATTATATCTGAACATTATTTATTTACCAGATTATTTGACATTTTGGAAAATAAGGCAGAACATTCAGGCTGGCTTGCCCTGTAAACAAGAGCATGTTTCCTAAGGAGCTGGGCACAGCCAGAGAAGGATATGCTCCAGGGACCTCGTGTCTATGGTGGCCCGCACACAGGCAGCCCAGGCACCCTCCCAGCCAGCCGGCAGCAGACAGCATTTCTCCTCCCTTTCTGCCTGGCAGCACTGTGCATTGCTTGCTCTGCTGCAGTCTCAGCAGTGCCTGTATTTCTGGAGGGGGTGAAGGCATTTCTCAGAGTTACGCGGTGTGCTGGGAATGCCAGTGATCAAGGGTGCCCATATATTCAGTTGTTTCCAACAACTCAAAAGCCTTTGCTGCACCAAAGCTGTTCACCTCCTTCATCTCCTCACTCCCTTTGGTCTCAAGGGGTAGGTAATAACGGAGGGATGATAACATGGCTGTGCTAGCTGGGCACATTGGCGAGTGCTGGTTACAGACCAGCATGCCGCATCTCACCGCCCCATCTACATCCCATGGCGCAGTAAATTTCCATTAAAGCATCTGCACCTGCGACAGAGGGCCGGGTCGCTGGAGCCCGTCTCCAATTTGCAGCCTTCTTCCCCAGCATGGCTGTGTGATAAATCTGGTTCTTGCTGCTCTTCTTTGTCAAAGCAGGCAATGGCTTCGGAGGGCCTTCTGTGTCTGTGGTGGGCTCAGTGTACAGTGTATTAAGGATTTTACATTCCCTCAGACTGCAGGGATTATAGTCCATAGATACCAAACAGACTTATTCCTAGAACTTGTGCTGCAGGTGTGATACGGGGTACAAAAATAGCAGAGTATTTTACATAGGATTTTTGTGTCTATTTTTGAAAAGTTACCTGTAGCTGCCTGGTGTGTTCACACAAGTGGCTCCATTCTGACAGCCTAACGCTGTTCCAGCATAAATCTGGCATTCATTAACATCCACTGAACACAGGAGGCCCTAAGATGAAATGGAAAACCAGTTTATTTTCCAAATAACTGAGAAATGAAGCAAACCATGGAGCTAATGTTTAATATAGTTTCCAAAGATATACAAACCATGGGCCGCTATCAACACAGCTTCCCTTATGAAAAATTATAACAAAACTCTATTTTTCAGCTGTGTTTCTGTGACCCTGGTTATCAGTCAGATAGGGGATAAAATATTTCAGATGTTTGTAGAAAGCATATGGACAGCATAGTACTGTCGTCCCCCCTACTTTCCAACTTGCTAGCAAAAGGCTCAGAAAACTTTCTTTCAAACTGTTTCTATCAGGAGATGCTGTTTTATTAAGACTGAAAGCACAGAAATTTTTACCCAAATCTTGCTGGGACAATTTTCAAGTTGAGAGCCTTTGAGAAGAAGGTACAACTTTTCCATCTCTAGTGCATGTAACAGCACCATTAAAGCCTTTGCCCGTAAAGTCTTTGGATTTAAAAAACTCAGAATGGGATTGATTACTTACACCCCCATTTGTCTTATTTGTTTGAGCTTAAATAAACATCTTTCCCTTCCCCCATTCTCTCTCTATCCTTGTGTAAGATCAACAGCAAGGCATGCAGTTCAGTTCACTGCTCAGCAAAAACCAAAGACTAATTCTCTGCTGTGGGAACTGCCAAACATCACTGACTTCATGGGCCATTGCCTGTGTATAACAGTGCAGGGTCTGGCCCAATGGTTTGGGCTTCATTTTTTTGGTATATATTGATATTGCTGAGAAGCAAATCTGCTGCCCTTCAGCCAAACGATGAGTGTGATACTGCTGCTTTGCTGTTCAGCATATCTCATTCTGTCCTGAGCAACCTTAAAATGCTACACTACATCACAATTACACTAAGCCAGGTGTATCCTTACAGTTAAAATACACGGTCCATATTCAAGGAGGCTAAAGACTTACCTGCCAGTTGCTGGGACAGAGGCAAAAGAAACCATCCAGTGAGTTTACACAGGTTCCTGAGTTCTCACAGGGGTTACTACTGCAGGCTTTCCTCTGGATAGCCTGAAACCCAGGAAAAGAGCAGAAAATGAGGTTCGTGCTTATTTGGTGTTCCATTAACATTTATTTTCAAGACAAATTTTTTTTTCTTTTTTTTTTTTTCATTCTTTCTTGGGTTCCCCTCTCCCCCTTTTTTTTCAGCAAGGTTGATTTGTAAAGGTTTTGAGCTGTTTCACTCATCCCTGTACAAAATAATGACTAATATGATTGATCTTACACAGGGTGGCCGGCTGCAAGCACTAGGATGAGAAAAGCCCTGTAAGAAGTAAATGTTAATAGAGACTTTTTCAGCAGCAGACTGTGAGTCTAGATGGAAGGTTATCTTGTCTTCTCGATTCCATGGGTGACTGATACGACAACTGCTGTTACTGGCAGCTGTAGCTGTGGCTTGTCACAAGCTCAGTGGAGAAGCAGGTGACAGTTGAAAATTAGCTATTTCCAGTACAATACAAAATCCAGTTTGAATTCTCCAGCCTTCATCTTGACAGATCAGTGAAGGAAGACTTTACTTTTTAGTATCTAGTTGTTGTTCTTGAGTCTACAACTGTTTTTCCTTTAAGGAATGCGGGCTCCTACACAGTTTATATTTTGTAAGAAGGCATTTCACCTCCTCCACAAATCTTGGCTTTTTTTTACCTTCTGTTACCAAAAAAAGTTTTCCTGAGTAATGCATGAGAGGAAAGAAATCATTTAGCTATTTAATCACTGTAGCCTCACTTTATTTACTTGGGGCTGGGATTTTCTTTTTTTGATCTCTCATTTACTTCCCATTTACTCACCTGCTCTAAGCTTTGAAGTTTGTTGTCAAGATTCACGATCTGCAAGAGAAATGCAAATTACATTGTGCTTGGTATGGGAGTGACCACAGAGGTACGTGCTGGATGCCAGTAGGCTAACAAAATATTTTCTTTTGAGAAAAGGGAATAGCTGGTATGCGAAACCAGGTGATAATCAGATTCAAATCAGGCTCCATTCACTGGGATTTTGGTGTTTTAGGCTGTTCAGAAAAAGACAGCTTAAATATGTCCTAGTTCGGCTCCAAAAAGCAAGACTCAGTCTTGTGAAGACGTATTCAGGTGCTTAACGTTGAGAATGTGAATGTTCCAGTGGGACTGTGCAGGTGCTCGCGTGCATGCAAAGGACAGAGGTGTGAGACAGTACACCAAAAGCCAAGAAAAGGTTCACCATGTCTCAGTGGGTTATAACCACAAACAGCAAGCTGACACTGAATCAGGGAATATGATGGATATGTATTAGCACAATTTCCCTAAAGGGAGGTCTTTTAGGCTATAAAATATTTTCGTATAAGGAACTTGTGGCAACACTGTAACAAAAGACAATTAAACCAAGTCAGCCAAAGGTTTCAATATCTTCTGTTGGAGAAAATTCTTTAGTAGCAGGAAAGAGACAAAACTACTGCATAGGTCTTTTCTTTTCACTGCAAACCCCTATAGCCCTTTTCACCTATGGAGTGGAATGTCTGTGTAACAACTATAAGAACACACGTGGTCTGTTTCCTGAATTTAGTGGGACTTCATTTCCATAAATATTTGAGGATATAGTCCACAGAGATGTTGACAGTGAACAAAAGAAGAATCCTGGTAACTGGAAATTATGGGATTTACAGGAATATTTCCATTGTCTCTAGAGTTACTGAATAAGTACCTCAACATTAAACATACACTCTGAGCTCATGTTAAATATGGACTCTGCCCCAGTTCCCTGAACTGGAGTCCAGAAATACTAAAATGAATCAGGTAACGATGTTAATCTGAGGAATGGAAAACTGGGAATGCTGGAGGAGGATGACACGAGGGTATGGCTCACCTTGGAGGTCAGCAGAGCAACCTGTTGGGACATGTTCTGAGAGGCACCATTGGCTTTTTTAAGTTCTTGAATTTCTGCATTACTTTCTCTCACCTAAATTTAAACAACAGAGATAACGTGAAAAAAGTTTGGCTTTTTCAAACACTTACAAATGTAAACAAGCTTTGCTTTTTCAAAAGCTTAGGAAAGTTTCCTTCTTGCTTAACTTCACTATTATAAATATAGTCCATTTAAATATAGAGAGCTCTGTTACATACACAATTTAATCTTTTAATTATTTTCTGCAATGGCATGATTACTTTACAAGTCTGCAATAGCTTACTTTTATATTAGAGTGCTGACATAGATAACATAAAATAACAATCATACAAAACACATCAAACATTTGCTAAGACAAATTCTGAAGACAAACTATTAATGTGCAAAACTGAAAACGAAAACATATTAAGGAAAAGTAACTACATCACCTGACTAAAAAGTTCTGCAAGGTCTTCTTCATTAATTTTTATTTTCCCCAGTGGTCCAGTTCTAAATTCAATATTTTTGCTGGAGCCAGCATGGAACACTAAATTACCCTGCTCTGAGGACAAACGAGGCCTGTTGTGTTACAGAAGAAACAAAGAGATCATTCAGTTACACATATCTGCCAAAGCGTATGCAAAAAAGAGCTGCAATAAAGCCATTCTGTTCCCATTACTGGCACTTAGAAGCCACCATATGAACAAATGCATTTGCAAGCAATGGTACTTACTGCTCGTCATAAATGGTTCTTTTCTGCCTCTTTTTTTCATAGTGGTTTGATTCACAGCTCAATCCAGTAAGTAATAATACTGCAACTAACAGCCCAGGAGCAGGAGCAGCCCAAAGCATTGCTCTCCTCCAGCTGTCCTGTGTTTGAAGTGAAACCTCCAGCGCTGAATTGTACTGTTGTGAGCCCAGGTGCCCTTTGATCTCAAACAGCTCTTTATTCACTAGGTGCCCATTCTGCTGTCTTGTCTTGCAAGGGTGAACTTTATCTCAGGTATCTTAATTAACGATTGACAGCGTGCAAATCCTCTAGACATTAAATGCAGTTTTCTCTTTTTGTCTTTTGGTTTCAGGAGCTTCGAAAGATCATTTATTGAAATCTGCTTGTATTTTATCATTATGTCTTTGACCTTTGTACAGCTGAGCACCCCTTGTAATCAGCAGCTGGCTACTGCAGGAATGGCTCGCTCTCCCCACATGCTGCACCACACAGGCAAAGGAAAGATTATTTGGCAGCACTAAAGGACCTAGATTGTTACCAAAAAAACCCCAAAACAAACCCCACATATAAAACCCACAGTGGCTGGCAAGGAATATTTGTATTGAAAGAGGAGCTTCCAGCCAGTAATTTATTGGGCAGATGACACAAACAAGTTAGCAGTACCAAACAGCATCCCATGGATTACAACAGCAAAATATAATTTTAACCAAATATGGTTGCTCTGACTCAAGGATGACTCAGTCCCCAGATGCTGGGGAGACGATCACACACCAGAGGGACTGCATTTTGTTTGGCATGTGTAGGCTGTCTTCACTGCACACGCTAGGGCTCCCAAATTCAGGGCCAGCCATAGACAATACAGAAGATGAAGGAAGAATTCCAAGGAGGCTCAAAAGTAATAAAAAAAATGCAAATTAATATGTTCTGAGAGCCAAAATGTGAATCTTGAGCCCATTTTCCTCTACCCTCCAGCAGTACCTTGCAGCCTTCTCAAAAGCAGTGTCCCACCTATATGCTTGTTGGTCCTTGTCTCTGAGGCCCAGGCTGTTGCTGCTGGAAGCCATGGCAGAGTCCACATCCCACCTCCCCTTTGCTTTTGCCAGAGTCTCTAACCCTTGCACAAGACCTAGCTGTGCCTTCTTCTCCCTGCTTAGGGGAGTTTTGTGTATCTTTTCCTTCCTCATGCTAGGAGCTACCTGAACCTCCAGGCCCACTACCATTCTTTTTGATTTTCCTTTTTGTTTAGTAGACAACTCATTGCTTGCATTTCAAAACTCTACTGAGAAGAAAAGAGTAGCAACAGTTGTAGCTGCTCTTACTTGAAGATAACAGTAGCCACCATTCACTGATCCTTTAAGCCCCAGACCTTCCTGCACCTCCTAACCTTGTCCAGCCTTCCTTTCTGCTCCAGTTTGCACTTGTCACCTACAGATGTCCCAGATATGTGGGACATGCCCTGGAGCTGGGGGATTGAACAAACTCTACAGCTTTCACAGACAGAAATGTTGCAAGGTCAAAGCACCCGGGGAAGAAATTGGATGTGGTGACAAAAAATATTAATGTCACCTCAAAAAGAGACAGAGGTGGACTGTGAAAATGAACGTAAGCCAGGAAAGCTAATGTTTGTGTTGCTGCCACAGATAATAACTTGAATCTTACTATGAATAACTATAATGTCTGAGATTATATCAGCTGCATCCCACCACCTCCACTATTTTCTGTTGTTTCCATAAAAGCTAGAATTTTATTATATTTCATTATCTGTGTTTTTAGAAACTTATCTCAGAATTCAGAACAGCGTGAGCCTGCTGACCATCTTTCTTGTGCTCAGACAGACTGTGATGCAGGTAACCCAACAGTTACTGCTGCTGCCTAAAGGTCCGGAAGGGCAGAGGTGAAGCTCCTCCTGAACCCACGGGGGACAGCCCAGCCAATATGCCTACCGGTGCAGTAGCAGCTGCTCAGCCCTCCAGATATTCACCTGCTCCACAGCAGCCTGTGACCTCCAGGAGACTGAGTTTATCAGCTGTTGCTGTCAGAACAGAGGAACACGAGGAGGAATCCCCATGTGTTGTCCTTTACCATCATAGGGGATAGTGTTTACATGAAAATACAGAATTGTATCCTCTGTTGTTGAAAACTATCACTGCTCCATTCAATCCAAATGAGTTACGATATTTTACACCAACTGAGGATCTGTCCTCGCACATTTTTTTATTTCCTATTCTGCTCTTTGCTCTGAAACCTCTGTTCACAAATAGGAAAGCATAGATAAATTATCGATGTCTCTGTCTAGTTGACAGGACACCTTCTGCCTCTGGGTATCCTGGTACTGCCCATTAAACTAGTGCTCACTAACATTCTTCCTGTCAGTTCTGATGTCCGTCTGGGGTTTTTTGTTTTGGTTTGGTTTTTGTTTTAACACTCTACTGAGTTTTTATAACTGTCAGTTGCGTGTCAACTTGAAGAAACTATGGGCCAACTAAGCCTGCACTTCCTAGCAGGCTGGTTGAATGTATGCATACTTCAGGGACTTTCTTGCACAAAGTCCATTGTATGCTGACAGTTTTCAGCCTGGACTTTGGCTGTGACCCACAAAATCCTTCCTTTTCTCTATTCATTTCTTTTGCATACTGAGTATGCATTGCCCCTCTCTGCTGCCTGTCAATCTTTGATTCAAGCTTCCCTTTCCAACTAATTAACTCCAATATACCAAATGACCAATGAGCAATAAACCATAGAGGATGGGGAGAAAGCTGCTAATGCAAGGAGGAAGAAGAAATAACTCTTTTCACCTTCTCTTCATGCAGGCTTTACAGCTTAGAAAATGGTTGACCTGAAGACCAGGTGACTTTGACTACGCACTGATTACAGGATGGAAAGAGAGCTCTGGACATTTATCTAAACCTTGCATGACACACTATTTTCCATTTCATTAGGCCTTCCAGATTTTAGTTAATTTACTCTATTCCTAGTGAATGCACCTTAGGCTGGCCAAGTTGAGAAATCTATAAACCATATTAAGGAGAAAAATAGGTCCACACCTTTTAATTTTACTGAAATATATTGGATTGAGACATCATTTTTGGAGGAACAGAATGGAAACCCTGCAAATGTCTGGCATAAGAATAGGGGCTGTTCTTCCTAACAAGAAGAGCTGGCATGAACCCCTCCTCCCGGGACAGATCATTCATCACCTCACAGACATTATGGCTGAGGAAACACCTCTAAAGAGTATAGGTTATGCACAGATTTGGCAGGAAGTAATGGAGCATTTGTCTCTATCTAATTCTGGTTGAAGTTCATACCGTACCAGCAGGGACTACAATTTACCACCATCTTGTGTAGCTGTGTGAAATGAAACGGTGGTATCCTTCTACTTCTCCAGCAGTATGTGCCTGCAATGCAAAGACGCTGCAGTAGCAGACAAGAGTTGACTCAGATTATGGCCAAAAATTCAGTATGCATTAATTGCACCTAGGAAGTCAACTCAGATGCAGAGACATGACACGAGTCTGTGACAATGCTCCCTTTTTATATGGGGAAAGGGCAACTATTTGTGTGAATCCCAACCTGGCTAATTTTTTAATGGAAGGCTAACAAATAATCCTTTATTCTGTTCTATAGATGCAAAAAAGATCCCTGCTATTCAATGTTATGACTCAAATATTTGCAAATACTTATAAATCCAGCCCCGTTGCTGGTTTAATCCCGAGTAGTGCACATTTACTGGAGTTTCCCCTCAGCTTGAGGTCACGTCTCCCAGTACTTCCATCTTCACTTCCCTGGATCCTCTTTCATCTTTCCTCTTTCTAATAATATTCCAGTGTTCAAAAGTGCCACACAACATATGAAGCAGCACTGTTACCTCCATGGTACAAATGTGCAAATTGCTGGTGTAAACAACATTCCGTATCGAATTCAGCACTTTCTGTGTGTCCCTACAGCTCTGAGACAAGCAAGCACTAAGCTGGTATTAGGCCCTATACGGAGGATCAACAACCACAAGGTTTACATCAAACAGGGGTGACTCTGAAAAGTAATGTTCCCCTTTCTGTGCCTTACCTATAACCACCCATCATCGCTTCCTTCCTTCTCTTTACTTGTGTCTGGAAAGTTTTATGACCGCAGCACCTTCCCCAGAGGCTGCAGCAGCTGCAAGGCTCCATTTCCCACGCCCCTCCTTAAGGATTTCCTTTACCTCTCAGCATGCTGCCCTCTGACACCTGCTTAAGATTTTGCTCCCTCAACACAGTTGATGAAGTTAATAAGTTACCTGCTGATGAAGTTAAACTAACTGGCCAGTAAATCTAGGTTTTCAGTTTTTAATAGCAAATAACAAGAGATGAGTTTTGATTTAGCTACTTCAGTTGGAATTGATCTACTGTCCCAGTTCTCCCTGGGTTCCTTTATCACAATGAAGGCAGTTATAACATATATTAGTTCTTTAGTTTCATTATAAGACTCGTACTTTTGTTCCCCTGTCTTTCTTATTTTTCTTTCTACGTATGTTTGATGCTTCCTATTTTCTGTTTCATTCTTTTTTGAAATTAGGTTCATGAAAAGTTTCCAGTCAGTTACATTGGCTTTGGTCTTTTCTATTGATTATTCCAGTCCTTTTAGCACATTCCAATTGCTTTAATGTACACTGGAGTTATTTTTAGGGACTTCCATTTGCATAGTCACTCTTCTCCACTAATAACCCTAAAGCCATGAATGGACCTGGCGGCACAACCTCCCTCAGATTCGTCCTGTTCTGTACTGTTGGCTTTATCGAGAGGCTTAGATCTGAGATAAGTTCATGAACCATTTGCTGTGTATTGATGCTGTGATTACAAATATTGGCATTCTGTCACCATACAAATGTAAGTAAGTAAGAGTGGTCATACTGGGTTAGAAAAAGATCCATCTAGGTCAGCACCCTGTCTCCAACAGTGGCTGAGAGCAGATAGTTAGGAAATGAAGGGTACATGAAGGGGCAAGCACATACAGTACCTCTCCTAGGTACTCTCTTGGCGTCCATTTATTTGCAGCTTGGGAACTTCTTCAGCCAGAAGTCTACTTACTCAGTACTCTCAAAGGATTTTTCTTCCATGAACTTGTCCAGTCTTCTCCTGAACTCTTCCCCATGCTTCACCTTACAACACATGTACCATGAATGAGTAATGCCACATGGTAAGATCAATATGCAGTCAAAATGCCACTCAGAAATATTAATTCTGAGCAGAATCCCATTTTTAAGTGTAATATTTATAAACAGAACGGGATTAGTTTCTTTTTTTAAATATATCCAGGGCAAACATTTTAACTAATTAAAACTACTTATTACTGTCTAGGTATGAGAAAATATATTAGCACCATCAATGTGCTTTGCTTCCAAATGCCAGGTTGTAATTTCATAGAATCATAGAATCATTAAGGTTGGAAAAGAACTCTAAGATCATTGAGTCCAACCGTCAACCCAACACCACCATGCCCACTAAACCATGTCCCTAAGCGCCTCATCTACCCGTCTTTTAAATACTTCCAGGGATGGTGACTCAACCACTCCCCTGGGCAGCCTGTTCCAATGTTTAACCACTCTTTCAGTAAAGAAATTTTTCCTCACGTCCAATCTAAACCTCCCCTGGCGCAACTTGAGGCCATTTCCTCTCGTCCTATCGCCAGTTACTTGGGAGAAGAGACCGACACCCACCTCGCTACAACCTCCTCTCAGGTAGTTGTAGAGAGCAATGAGGTCTCCCCTCAGCCTCCTTTTCTCCAGGCTAAACAACCCCAGTTCCCTCAGCCGCTCCTCAGAAGACTTGTTCTCCAGACCCCTCACCAGCCTCGTTGCCCTTCTCTGGACACGCTCCAGCACCTCGACGTCCTTCTTGTAGTGAGGGGCCCAAAACTGAACACAGTATTCGAGGTGCAGCCTCACCAGTGCTGAGTACAGGGGCACGATCACTTCCCTACTCCTGCTGGCCACACTATTTCTGATACAGGCCAGGATGCCATTGGCCTTCTTGGCCGCCTGGGCACACTGCCGGCTCATGTTCAGCTGGCTGTCAACCAGCACCCCCAGGTCCTTTTCCGACAGGCAGTTTCTGACTCAAACATTTAAAAATGTTTGAGTTACAACAGCCCAGTGCATGGGCAAAAGCACAAGACAAACATGCTCTCAACGAAGCTGGGATTTCAGGAGGTATTCCTGTGTTTAAAGTCGGAGAGGCTCCCCACTGGAGGAGATTTTAGGGACTTCTTTGCTGCAGAGTTTCCTGAATCCCAGTTAAGGGTACCCAACCAGAGTGGCCACCTGAAATTCCTCCAACAACCCTCTCTCACTAGAAGTGGTGTATTCCACTCAATTTTAGCCCCTCCAACTCTTACTTCTTGTTTCATCAGAGCTCTTACCAAAAGATCCCTTGTCCATGCCTCCTCCCACTGTCAAAAGGACCAGGTGGAAAAAAATCAAAGAGAACTCCTCAGTTGTCCTGTCCTCACAGATGGCTGCCTGGTCATCCAAGGCCACATACTTCTTATCTTCAACAGCTATATAAATTCCCCAACCCTTGTAATCAAATAAAGATAAAAATAACACAAATGACTTCATGCTCTTCACAATAACATTTTAATTGACATATATCACTACTCAATACTTCATTTTCCCTGGTGTCTTGGATATCAGTTATCTATTCAAACAAGTTGTTACTAAATAACTGCCAATTGTATCCTGGGCTGCATCCAAAGAAGCGTGGCCAGCAGGTCGAGCGAGGTGATTCTGCCCCTCTACTCTGCTCTGGGGAGACCCCACCTGGAGTACTGCCTCCAGCTCTGGCGCCCTCAGCACAGGAAAGACAAGGACCTGTTGGAGCGGGTCCAGAGGAGGGCCACAAAAATGATCAGGGGGGTGGAACACCTCTCCTATGAAGAGAGCCCGAGAGAGTTGGGGTTGTTCAGCCTGGAGAAAAAAAGGCTTCGGGGAGACCTTATTGCAGCCTATCAGTACTTCAAGGGGGCTTATAAAAAAGATGGCGACAAACTTTTTAGCAGGGCCTGTTGTGACAGGACAAGGGGGAATGGCTTTAAACTAAAGGGGGGTAGATTTAGACTAGATCGAAGGAAGACATTTTTTACGCTGAGGGTGGTGAAACGCTGGCACAGGTTGCCCAGAGAGGTGGTGGATGCCCCATCCCTGAAAACATTCCAGGTCAGGTTGGACGGGGCTCTGAGCAACCTGATCTAGTTGAAGATGTCCCTGCTTATTGCAGGGGGGTTGGACTAGATGACCTTTAGAGGTCCCTTCCAGCCCAAACTATTCTATGATTCTATGATAAACAAGCATAAATTTCCCCTAAAGAGGTTGTAACACTACAATACTCATGTTTGCACAGGCAAAAGGAAAATGGTTACTGGAATTCATTTTGAGCTCTATGCCTAGTTTCTTATACTTTCACATTATTTTTCCTCGCATATTTCTTTGACCATTTCTACTTTATACACTATTTATATAACACTGCCCAGAAATGCCTAGTGTTCTTAACCAATTATTACTTTGTCTCCTCCAAATCCTTACTAATATGGCATAATCTTTAAACACCATGCAGAAAAAAATACATGGAGCGCATATGTGGTTTCAAATATCTAAGAGGCAAAATATATTAAAGTGCTAAGGAAAAGAAAAATAATTCGGTATTTATACAATAAGCCAGCAGTGTTAAACTTGAGTATGAATAGCAAGCAAAGAGAACAAAGAAATCAAAGGGTGAGCTGAGAATGAATAGTTCATCCTTGAGATGTAACAAATATTTGCTAAATTTTTTATTTATTTTAGAAACATGTGACAACTGCTAAAACAGAACTGTACAGTCATCGAAGCATTGGACCTGTTCAGATTTCTATTGAGACGTCTCTTTAGAAAAGAAAATGGGCTTACCCATGACTAAGTTTAAGACATATGATAGTGTTATCACAGATCAATGTTTTTCCAGCCTGTAATACACAGATTCCTGACGATCCTTATACTCCTCCTAAGAGGGTCAGCAAAAGGTGAGATAAAAAAGCCTGTGGGCAGGAGCCTTACGTTCACTGCATGGAAGGACGCACCTCCACTGGAAAATTTCAAGTTCATGTATCAAAAAATACTCAAACCCACTGCAGTAAACAAATGGTATTTTAGTAACTTCACTGCTACACAGGTTTCTTCATGAGTATAGGGAATCCCTAGATTAACTCAGATGAAAACAAGCTTATGTAGGCAAGACATTCTGTAAGGTAACCAGCAAGCTTCAAAAATGACTGCATGAATATGACACCACCAAATATGACATTCTTTTCCTCGGTGGAGCTTCTCAAGTTTGAAGGAATGCAACCACATCATCTCACTCAGATAATGAAATGTGTTTCAGATGTGCAGAATAAGTGAGCTACAAAACCAAAAATCAGATTCTGGAAATCTTCCATTTCCAGAGCTGTCTTCCAGATTTCACTCATTTCCCTTTCAGCTGCTTTTGTAATCACATTTCATTGCTGTGAAAATGCATAAGTTGAAGTTGCAAAGTGCAGCACTGATGTAGGCTGCAAAGCACTTATGATTAGGAGACTGCTCGGAAAAGGAAGCAACGTGATTATCAAGTGAGGTCAGGCAGGTGCAACCCAACAGACCTCAGTAAATGAGTCTATTAATGACAAACAGATGGGATAAGAAGCAGTCACTCAATTTAGCTGCACTGGTATTACAGGGTTAGCAAGGGTAAAATACACAAATATATGTTTACAGCTCTGAAATCTGTTCTTTCAAGATATCTCCTTCAGAAACAGCTCTGATTAGCAAACAGGTTTCAGTCTTCACAATCACACCGAATTAAAATTCACTGTTAACATGTAACAGGCTGTATTGCTGTATCAGTTTTAGATGCAGCTAGATAACTTTCAACTTACGCTTTAATACTGCTTGCTTATGAGTGGTATATAAATCATTAAAACATGTTTTACAGATTAAGGAATTGAAAACTAATTGTTAATAGCAATATTTTGCCAAATATTATTATAGTGAGGCAAAATGAACAGACTATTTGCATCGTTTAGCAGAAAGAAATCCCAATTTATACATAAAATTGGTCTCTCTCATTTCAATGTCTGTATCATGTTAGATAGCAAGAGATCTTCCTATTACCACGTTTCTCCCAAGAACAAGACCATATAGCTACTAGTTACTGATCTGTCTGATAAATCTACACAATAACCACCATGTAAACAGGTAGCTATTGTTCATAATACTGTCAAAAACACACCTGCTCTTTGCAGTTTGGTAGTAGGCACAGCCTAACATTGGTCTAGTACTTTTTCGCCATTACAGTACTATAAGAGACCAGGGAAAGATAGAGACCAACCTCATCCTTCTCTAGAGCTTAGTCCAGAGCTCTTTTAGGAGAATCCATTTCCATTTCTCTTTTATAGCTGCAACAGCCCAAGTGGTCCAAATGCTCTTAGGGAATAAGACAGGCTGAAGTAGATCAGCCCAAGCTTTTCCTGGTTTAACAGTCCAGAAGCAGCACGCAAATCACAACTGAAGAAGAAATACACAAGGCGTCAGCATAAGATGAAGTACAGCAAAAAATAACAATACCAAGCTCATTTTCTTTTTCAGAACTACTACAGCAGATGAGAACAGCTGCAGTATCTCTACAGCCTTTAGTTTCTCCTGCATTACCAAGCCTAGATGCAATACACTGTGACTGTTCCCATGTCATCCCACAAGAAAAAAAAAAAAAAAAAAAAAAATCAGTATTTCTCAAGATTGGCAGCTTTGACAACTTACTGCTTTCGTGCACAGGAACTATGATCAAAGAAATCCTTCGGTTTTGTGACACACCTAATGGATGCTTACTAAGTATCATCTCGCCTATTCCTCCCTCAAGCTGTTCTTTCTCTAGATACCAATGTAGTATTACCTGTAAGGAAAAATAACAACCAGAACACATGCTTCGTTAGAAGGCTTTCAGTTTTCCCATAATTTTCTCTATTGTTTCAGAGATATTAAACTCACAAGACTTGATGATTAAAAAAAAACATTCAGTCCAGCTCTATAAGACAGTGTATAGCTGTGGCACTCTGGATGGCCATATCACAGAATCACAGAATCATAGAATAGTTTGGGTTGGAAGGGACCTCTAAAGGTCATCTAGTCCAGCCTCCCTGCAATAAGCAGGGACATCTTCAACTAGATCAGGTTGCTCAGAGCCCCGTCCAACCTGACTTTGAATGTTTCCAGGGATGGGGTATCCACCACCTCTCTGGGCAACCTGTGCCAGTGTTTCACCACCCTCAGCGTAAAAAATTTCTTCCTTAGATCTAGTTAGTTTAAAGCCATGCCCCCTTGTCCTGTCACAACAGGCCCTGCTAAAAAGTTTGTCGCCGTCTTTTTTATAAGCCCCCTTTAAGTACTGATAGGCTGCAATAAGGTCTCCCCGAAGCCTTTTTTTCTCCAGGCTGAACAACCCCAACTCTCTCGGGCTCTCTTCATAGGAGAGGTGTTCCATCCCCCTGATCATTTTCGTGGCCCTCCTCTGGACCCGCTCCAACAGGTCCTTGTCTTTCCTGTGCTGAGGGCGCCAGAGCTGGAGGCAGTACTCCAGGTGGGGTCTCCCCAGAGCAGAGTAGAGGGGCAGAATCACCTCCCTCGACCTGCTGGCCACGCTTCTTTGGATGCAGCCCAGGATACGGTTGGCCTTCTGGGCTGCGAGCGCACATTGCTGCCTCATGTCCAGCTGTTCATCCACCAGTACCCCCAAGTCCTTCTCGGCAGGGCTGCTCTCCAATCCCTCA
>NW_008825410.1:5826435-5831886 GCF_000699105.1 Pygoscelis adeliae
TCCAGGAGCTCCTTGTTCATCCATGCAGGCCTCCTGTCGTTTTTGCCTGACCTCCTCTTTGTTGGGATGCATCGCTCCTGAGCTTGAAGGATATTAACCCAGCTTTTTGGGCCCCTCTTCCCTCCAGGGGCTTTGTCCCATGGCACACTCCCAAGCAGATCCCTGAAGAGGCCAAAGTCTGCCCTCCTGAAGTCCAAGGTAGTGTTTTCATCCCAACATACACTCCTAACCCTAATACTACTACCAAGTTTTGTGAATATATCTTCAGAAGAAGCCCATATAATTTTTCTCCAGTTCTTATGCCATAGGAACCTAGACATGGAGCTTTTAAATTGTTTTTTATGTCTTTTTTGTGTAGATCTTTGGTAAGGAGCAATGACCTTATCCTGAATAATACAAGTGAGAACAGAAACAGGCAAGTTATTGTCAGGGTTGTGATAATCTTGAAATATTTTTATTCAGTTACACCTAAACAAATCATTCCAGACAGATACAGTTAGGTCCCATGAAACCTACAAGTATTTAGAGACGATGCAACAACCATAAACTAAGGATGATACTATGTCTTCTTAAAAATGGTATACAAAATACTGAATTTAATATTTTATTAGCTACAAAAAAAACACATCAAAATTTCAGATTGTATGTACAACAAATCTTTTAAGAATGGATGACTGATATTTACAGATTAAGACATTTTATGTGTAGAACTTGGTCTCTGCACTTAATTAAAACAGCTTTGACATTTACAGCCTTTTTATACCGTACTGAGAAGATGGTTTTAAGATAAAATAGTCTTATCCATTTTCATTGAGGTATATGTAAATGCTGCTCTTTCTCATTTTGCAAACTAAAAAGGACATTTAAATACAGCAATTAAGTCTGGAAACTTCCATTTAAATAAAACACCTCTACAGTGCAAATCCACCATAAAAGCAAGGTATTAAAAATATATCAGAACCATTCAGCAAAATGTCTGGACAGATATTTTGGTAAGCTACGATTTTTTGTTCAGCTGCCACCAGCTTTCTCTTGAAAGATAGAAGTATTTTCTGTCACCAGTCCGTACTCATCAGATTCAGGTTCTAAATTATCCAAGTAGAATGGAGATCAATTTTGCCACCACATGTACATTGAGGCTGTTTCCCAGAAGACGGTAGCATTGCTTTATTGTTACTTTGTCAGGAAAGCCTAAAACAAAAACATATAGTGCAACGTCATTAGTCTGCTTTTTTTTTCCCCTAGCTTTTAGTCTACTCCTTTTTTGCAGTGAACAGTTCTTAATGCAGTTATCACAGACTGCAGCAGGGTTCACCCCCCCGTAAAATTCAAAGTTACAGAAGTAATTCCCAAACAGTTCATTGGGTTTGGATCAGTTCTTCCATTAGCAATACTGCCATCCCTAACATTTAACAAGAAGCCTCTATTGTGTAACTAATGCTGACCTACCTTCTCTTCATATAGCATCCAGTAGTCTCAGGGAGGGGCAGCAGCACCTAACATACTGCACAACCGCTACTCTAGAGAACATCCAGAGAGGAACATGGCCACGGCAGAAAGAAAATGTGATGGTTCTGCAGATGGACTAAACTGCATTTCTCAGTAAGCTTTATATAGTACTTCCAACCTGAGCCCCTCTAACCAGCTGAGGCAAATCAAATGAGTCTTGCAGTGCAATATACTACCAGTACAGATTAAGCTACGAGCAAAGCTCATTCAGTGAGTGATCAAGCAGCTGAACAATTTCCCATGTAATTCTATGCTAACCCTGCCAAATGCACTCAGAAATACAGGCAGCATGTGAAATGTCCTTCACATGGTAAGTATATGGACTGGCAGAAAGAAGGGAGGCCTAGAAAAAAATTAAACTGGTCCAGGTATGGTGAAAGGGCTGTGTTGTGTATTGCATGTACAAAGGTGACCAAGCTTCTGAGAATGAAGAAGCTGCCAACAGCCAGCTGGTCTGCTTTAACTGTCCTTGCTTGCACTCTTAGCTTACTCCAGCTGTGAGCTACATCAACTTGAGTGAAAGATGAACAGCAGTGGCGATTCAGCCGTTAGGGTCATTTGCTAAGCTGCTGAAACTTGATCACATTCGATCATTTGATCATTCCCCAAGAAGAAAACCTAACTTTGAGCCCAATGTCATCACCAGCCAGATTAGCTTTCATGCATAAACACATTGTGTGTGCAAGTAGTGATATATGTTCTGAAGTTTTCATAGCACTTCAGAAAAATCCTCTTCTAGGCATTGCTCAGGAGAGAACGTGGCTGGACAGTTGCTCAGCCAAGGGTGGAAAGCTGAGGAGGGGGTGTCTGGCAGGAGTTGTTCCATCCTTCTCTGCCAGTTATTAATGCCTCGAATGTGAACTGCTTTGGTAAACACATCTTCTGCCAGCTCCATCCACTCTACCCAGCTTCCTGGCACTCACATTTGGGCAACCGTTCTTGTCTCTTTGGAACAATCGCTTGCACTCCCACACACACTTCCTTAGATGGAGTTTTCACATTAAATGACTGAATAAGGTACAGAATCTACACATTTTAAAAGAGTACATAAAAAATGTATTTATGCACACACACGCGCGCGTGCACCTATAGCCCAAGAAGCTTATCTGAACCCTGAAAATTTCAGAGTTTCTCCTTCTGCCTCTTGCTCACTGTTTCCTTTATCTCAAGCCTCCTCCATCTGCTTGTTAACATTATCTTGCACCTTCTATCTTCCTGGCTCAAGAGTAGCCTACATCATAAGGACAGATTTAACAACTCATAGTACGCTGGCACTTGCTGCACAGCTCTCACTGTACTGGTCATGCATGCTACTTGATGATGTTGTGGTCTTGGCAACATGCACTACCACATAGTGCTGGCTTTCCACTAGGCTGCCATTTGTTTCCTAATAGCTTACATACATCACTACCCGGAAAAATGGAAAAGGCATCTTGACATCACCCTCATGAAAGCAGGTCACAGGTGCAAGAATGCTCTGATCACTTTTAATGATATTGCTGTGGGACCCACAGTACCGACTAAGATGAACGACTGCAGTATTTCATTGACCTATAGTGCAATTACTATTTATACATTTAGATGTTAAAAGCACAAATAAATCTTATCGTTAAGAATGAACAATGATTTTAACTCTGGACCTCACGTATTGGAAAAGGCCATCAATTTGTTAAAATATAAAACCATTTAGACACAATCATGTTTCTTCTGATAACACTGTAGCTTCAGCTAGTAACAGCACCTATTACAAAGCTTCCTGACATTCTCTTCACTTCATTTTCAGCTTATAGTTTTCTCATTCTTTAGCTTCTTGGAACAACAACATATTTGCAGTGGGTACAAGTCCAAGCTTTCTGTTGTTGAAAATTTCAGCCCAAATGTTGCTGTCACTATGGAACACAGGAGCAGAGACATTACAGCACATTTCTCTCTGAAAATACCACACTTCACAATAATGACTTGAAATTTAACATGGGAGAAATACTGTCAGGGAAACACCCTTTGCTGTAGCCAAAAATATAGCAACTTTCAAAAAAACCTCATAGTTTGCAAATCCTCCAAAGAAACTTAGATTGTATTACCCAAATTCACCAAAGATTTCAATCAGCCTAGAGCTGAGTAACACTTTTAAGTACAAAGTGGGAAATGTCTTAGATTAAACACAAAGCGAAGAAATGTCAGGCTTGTGACTCAGCGCACTGGGAAAAGCTTGTTCTGCCTATGAATCAGGAATATATGTGAGAGGAAGCCACTGGATGAGAGAGGCTTGTTTTATGTGTTGTGGAAGTTGGAAAAGTACTATAGCGAGGCAGGGAACTGCAAGAACTGTAAGGAAGGTCCCATGATTAAGGCAGAACGGTACTGCCCTCAGAGATGGGATCTGTCCCTCCCTCCGCAGTTCCTAGGTGACAAAAGACAAGTTTGCTAAATGAGCACTCCGTAGATGGTGATGATCTGGATGCTCCTCAAATTCAGAAGCCTGACTTGTCTTGAGAGTTCAGTTCTGGTTTGCAAAAATACTGAAGCTCACAGCTGTCCCTGAAGATGAGCTCTGAACAGAGAAAGCATGGTATCATTCCAAGCACTCTGAAATAGTAAAGGTCAGGTTTCACAAACTCATCACCCTAAGTTAATGGAGTCTTCCAAACATAAATTTCTCCATTGTCTCGGTTCTTCCTCTGTAAAAGACAAGCAATATCAACCCTACTACAGCTCTCAGTGGTGTTGCAAAGACTGATTTAACATTTGGAAAACACAAGCTGTAGTTTAAAAAAAAGAGAAAATGGGCAATTCTGTGCTCAAGAGATCTTGAACACTGTGATAAACCTATACAAGCCCAATCCAGCCCTGATTAGCTCAAGTTTCTTTACATCAGCCTACATCAATATGGAACAGAGCTGTGCTAAGAAAAAGGCTGGCTGCAAAAAGAACAAATCTGTCAAAGAACAGAGGCTATGAAAAAATCCTGTATGTTGGCATGTAACTCAACACAGCACACTCCTGCAAATACTCTTAAACAAGTAAGTTTAGTGCTGGCAGCTCTAACATTTGACTTTGCAACCTTGATAATGTTCTTTGAATGTAGTAATTTTAAATATAACTGTAAGTAATAATTGAGAAAAACTAAAACTGCAAAAGAAATAAATATATAAAAAACTGTTAGAACTCCTCAGAACTCTAAGTCACTGAGGAAGTCGAAGAAAAATGTAACAAATTACTCAAGGTCAGTGGTGTCTTACTCTATGGATGCTTGTGTTGCTGAGAGACAGTAAATTGATCTGATGTGACAGCAGCAGGCAAGCTCCTTAGCAGGTAGTAACAACTACACTTTCTTACCTGCCTTTCTTTACAAGGGGAATTCTCGTGAATTTATTTCAGGCTTAATTCTGGTTGACCTGTGTCCAATGTACTGGTATTGCCAAGTCTTGTTCCTTGACTCCCTCTTCTCCACAAAAACAGTTAGAAAATGAAGTAACTGACCAAGGGCTAGGACTGCCTTTTCTAGAAAATAGAGATGACTTAGAAGATCATTAACTGAAGAGTTTGGTTACTCCTGAACAAAGAAGCATCTGTATCTTCTGAAATTCCCTTTCTGTCAGCAGCTGCAAATGTGTGGAAGGGAGAAAGCAAGCAGCTCAAACACTGTGAACCAGTTAACAGACCTCCTAAACTGGCAGGATATGTTGACTTACCACACTTATGAGTAATGTTGGCTGCTGAGTAAATAGTTTCAACTTTTAACAAAGGTATTCCTTCATTGCCATTCAGTAATAGAGCATTTCTCATGCCAAAACTTTTTTCTTAGTTTACAAAGATAAACCTAACCATAGAAGCTGGGTCTTATAAAGTATAAAAAACTGGTGGAAATTCAGAGTTAGCCAAATAACAAAAATCAATCGTAAGAATTGAGCGGTCCAAAAAAAAAAAAAAAAAAAACGAAAA
>NW_008825410.1:5831905-5838290 GCF_000699105.1 Pygoscelis adeliae
AAAAAAAAAAAATCGAAAAAAATGTGAGGGACAAAAAAAAAAAAAAAAAAAAAAAAGGCAAAATAAAAAGCATGGATTAGCCCCCAGTAAAAAACCTACATTGGCATTTCTGAAGAATGATGTAGAAATGGGTACTTTGCAGCACATACCAAATTCCAGAGGGAATCCATGAAGATTTGCTATTTCTCTTGGGGTAAAGTACCTCAGTTTTAGTGTTGACAATTTCATAAGCTTCTCTTCTTCTGGTAACTCCTCAATGCATTTAAACACTGATTCAAGCTATGAAGAATATCGAAAACAACAGATATCAGCGATGCAGGCCAAATACATAAAATTTAACACTCACATCTTAACAGAATATTTCTTTGATTATCACAGTGCCAAAGACAATAGCATGTTTTGCTTGAAAGTATGATTGGTGGTGTATTTTTGCAGCCAGTATCTCAACACATGGACTTGCAAGAAAGAAATCAATGTTGCCATGAGGGCATTCATCATTTCTTCCTCCAGTTACAAGCTATACCAATACTTAATGAGGCAATCAAAGGATTATACACTTTTGTTAATGACAGAATAGTGACTTAATGTAACTCAATAGCAGACCATCCACACAAATTAAGCTGTATGGATGTAGCTGTTTTGATACATTCACTTTGAGATTATCCTGAGTTCCAAAGCTGCATTCTTCCTATGCTTAGAAATGCCATACAATATCAGTGAACAGCACAGAAGTGCAGGAGGCAGTGCTTGTGTACGAAACAGACTTTGTGAAAAGTGTCTTTGAATGATGATTCACTAATACATTTATTTTTACCTTCCTCAATGCCAAAACACCACTTTGTGATGAACTTAGTACCAACAGTAGAACTTTTCAAAATATTATGTCTTCCCAGATAAATAATACTTTTGAAATTCAAACATGCTAAACATTTGTCAATATTTACTGGATCATCTGTGTACAAAAAATGGCCCCAGATTCACAACACTGTACTATAGTTTATCCATAGAATTAGTCATTTTTAATGTTTTCACATACCCCTGTGAAATCTCTGTATGACACTACAGATGATAAAATAATAGCAACTCATATTCTCCACAGAGAGGCACACATATAATCTTGATTTAAATAAACTGTTGTTTAGGAATGCAAAGTAAATCAATTGGAAACTCAGTTGCCATAAAATGTAGTTTTAAAAGCTTTTTTGTTATAATATTCAGAATAACAAAGCAGAACACAGAAAAAAACAAGTTTTGAAACAAGTCATTCTTGTATGTTAGTCTACACTTTCTTACCTGTACATCTACTGCTGTCTGCAGAACTGAGCCTGTCCCTTCTACATAGTGTCCATACCTTGACAACAACAATAACAATCTTAAATTAGTATTTTCATTGGACCTCATAGTACTGACAACTGCAAAGATGCAGGGAGGTTACTTCGGTTCCTTTGCTTTGATTAACAAGTCACCTCCTGGATAGATAAAGCAAAAGGCCTTGTTATTAACAATGCTAACCCTTGGAGCACAGTAGACTCTGAACATGCTCTCTGGGGATAAGTCTGCAATCAACGCACAAGGGTTTATCCACACTAATGCCTTACATAAGGCAACTGGCAACTATACAAGGCCAAGGAATTCAAGCATAGCATCATCAGAAAGGGCCATCTACATTGCACAAACCAATTTTACATTAAGAGAAAATGCATTAAAGGCCAAATGGTCCTAGGGGTTCAAATCGGCTATCCATATTCAAAGGAGGACCATTAGTGTGAGCCTCCAGCTGTTATATCAACCCATCAGGAACAAAGTGGTTCAGTCAGATTTAACTTTTGGCTGCTTGTGGATTTTCCAGAGGTAAGGGATGGGGAATGGCCAAGCATCTATGCAGAGCAGTAGAAGAAAGAAAGAAAAAGAAGAAAGAAAGAAAAAAATTAAATCCAACTAAACAGTAAGCAAACGTACATTCTAAAATCATATGACAGCTTTTTTGGATGCTTTGTGGTTGATTGCATAACAGCGTGTTTACCCTGCAGTCTCTTCCAGGCTATCATTTAAATATAATTATGGGCTTTCAGAAACATGCTCTGCTGGTCTAACTATGATAGTGTTTGAACGTGCTGAACAGACAGAGACTGAGTCAAGTCAGCAGATGGCTTTTGCACAGTGGAAGAACTTCAGAAGATCCCCCGCATTAGAGCGATGTGGTCTGCATCAACCATTAACAGATACCATTCTCTAGTTTTATCTGCTCATCTGTAAAGACAGTCATAAAAGGCTTTTGCTCCATTTGGGGCCCATTCTGAAGCAAGGGACTGCTTCCAGACAAGCACTGGAACAATTTTTGTTTCAAGCCTTTCTAATTCCACAATGAAAAAAGGAATACTCTCCCTTCAGCACAGACACAGTGACCCAGTACGGCTCAATCTTGAGAATTTCTTCTTCAGTTGGAAAAGCTTTCAAGTAGTTCTGCCAATATAAGTGAGAGCAACACTCATTTCAAAATAAAGTGCTTGCAAATCTTCACTAGGATCAGAACAAAAGGCCCTAAACACTGATACAGACTAAAATCACATAGAATCAAACTGTGTTGTAAACGCATCACCTTTAATTGGTTAGTTGCATTCTGAAAATTCCCTAATACCACGTTTAACAACGTAACACACAGCACTGAGGAATCCTGATCATCATCTTATGTAGCATTTGACTGTATTTCAGATGAATATATCTGAGCCAAAATAAATAAATGAGGATTAATTTCAAAGTAGTATTTTAGAGTTTTATTGGGGGAAAAGAATCTTTTAATAGGATCCATGTTATATAAAATACTCCAGTCTAAATAGTTGGCACTAGAGTAGAGAACTCATCACAAAAAAAATCCAGTTGGTGTAAAAATGGTTTGGGGATGCGGCGGGGGGTTGGTTTTTTAACACAAATGTGGGCAGATGGCCAATGTTAGCTGGATTGTTATTATTATTATTGCAGCTGCTGACTACAGAAAAATTAATGTTCCTACCTTGGACTCAGAACATAATTAAAGATGGGAATGTTTGCCACAGTAAAAAATGATGCATTGATTTTCTGAGGTTTCATTACCAGTTGTAATGGAAGAAGTTGGCTTCAGAAATTACAATCTTAAATTTTCATCTGACGCAAGATTTTTTTCCCCTCCTCTCTTTATTTCTGCAAGCTTTCAAAAAAACCTTAGTTTCATACACATAATATATTATTTCTGGGTATACTGTGTCCTATATTATGACTAACAAAAACGTAATTTCCACAACACCGGAGAGAGTTTTTGTAACTAATATTACACTATTTTAGAAGGTATTGCTTCTCTCGTCAATGGCATATCACGAACTTAAAAGTAAGTCCAGAATTATTGTATCTAAAGAAGTAGTTCTCATTTGCTCTGTCCTTTAAAATGAACAATTTCCTCTCACAACTTCAGTCACCACAAACATGCTCCGAAGAGAAATCATGGCATTTGTAGTCTCAAGGAACTCAGCAATCATTTTCCAATTGCCTAGGAGTCCAAGGTCGGAAGGGAACACGGGATCATCTGCTTGATCTCTCACGCATTTTGCCCTATACTACACCAAAGCCTTTCAGAAGACATACTGGTATGACGAAGGCAGAAAGGCAAAACACACTGATGAAATATCGGTGTTTGAGGTCCCCGAATTAGCAAGGACTGGAGAAGGCATACCCAGATTATCCTCATCACATGAACCTTGCTGAAAATATCTGAAGATCAATCAGAACTGAGGGAAGTTTTTCTCCCAGGCTCAAAGCTGATGATCAGTGTAACTTGTAAGAAAGACATCAGACAGGCATCTCAGCAGAGGGATTCTCTGTACTACTTGGAGTGCTGTTCCGCTCCATTCAGCGTCCTCCTTCTTCAATCTGATGCTTTGGAGAAACATAAAAACAGAACTCCTAGAACAGCAGCAACTTATTCTTGGCCTCAGAACGTGACCTGGATGAAGCCTGAGATGTAATTATAGTCTTTCTCTTAATGCGGAGCTGTAAATTATACGACCGCATTGAAAACCACATTGGAATCTTTCCTTCCCAAAGGCTCTTAAAAAGGGAACAAAGACGGTAAATCAGATTCCTACGTTTTGAGCCAAGAAGAACTACCACAACTATCTGGCCTGGCTCCTTCCACATCAGCAGAAGGGCAACAGTCACGTTCTGTGTCAGATTTCCCACCACTATATATGAACACTTCAAGTGAACTACTCAGGAGCCTCCTTCAGTGTGATTCTGATAAACATGACCACAAACTACCATGATGTATTCTAGTGAAACCACAAGTGGCCAGTTTATTTTTGGTGACGTATTCTAGTGAAACCACAAGTGGCCAGTTTATTTTTGGTGACACTTAAGGCATACATAAGATACATAAGAGATCATTCTGGCCTAAGATTTTTATTTGACTATTGTAGATAAGAAACAGATCCCACGAGATGCTGACACTCCCTCACAACTCAAAAGAGTGAGGACAGAAAAGGCCGATGTCAATGAGAGCTAGGGGAAGGGCTTTTCTGTTGCACAAGTTTTCAACTTCTGAAATTCCTTCTCAGCTTTTTTTATTGTCAAAAAGTTGACATTACAAAACCTGCAGGAACTCTGTCAATCTGGCAGTCTAATTTCTACTAATTGAAGAAAAAAAGTTATAACTAGCTTTAACTCATCAACTAAGCCATTTCGTTGAAACATTCTGAGAATTCCAAAAAAACAATCTAATTTGAAAAATTCACCAATATTAACATTTCCCACAAACGTCCAGGCTCCAACTGGCATTTTCCAATACAAATGCATTCAGTGGAAAAGCTCCTGACCGATTGTCCGAGGGGTTTCAGAACACTCAACAACCTCCGGCAGTCAAACTTAAAATTGCAAAGTACAAATCGGAAAACTACTAGACAGAAAAGCACTGATGTTCTGCTCCATCAAATATGATTTGTAATGCAGCAACCTAACTGGTTTTATGACATATGGCCAATCCACAGCTGTTCTGACCTACACAGCTGAAAAATCCAAGAAATCAATAAAATGTATAGTGGAGACAGTTTTAATGAGGAATGGATCTGTCATGCATGACACTTTGTAACTTCATTGAGCAATATAAAAAAATTCATTAATGAAGCAGTACTATACCAGTCTATTGGAACCATATTTCCGCAGGGGTAATTAAGCTTCTGTGAAGGTCAACAACAAATGGCACTGTCTTTTGTGAATGCCTTTTTGGAGTGGGCACATGATGTTCTGCCAGACAGATTCTCATGCTGGCATTCCACTGGACCAGGAAGCACACTATATAAGGAGACTTTTTTTTTTTTTTTCCCCCAGAGGCCTGGGGTTTTTTTGATGAAATGGCTCTCCTTGTTTTTACAGTACACAAGCAAAAACACACTTCAAATTTCAAAACATGATTCAGCAAGACATTTTCTTTGCAACTTACCCTTTGGTAAAGCACGTGGATCTCCGGCAGGTGGGCTTAACAATGTCTAACAAGAAAGCATAGCGCAATAAGGACTTCGGTGGTAAGAAATACTGACTCATTTCTTCATTTTCCTCTTCCAAGAAATCTTTTAGCATTTGAATAGAGGAATCATTGTCCTGACCATGTTTCCTTTCAATTTCTTCTACTGTTTCAAGCTTAAAAAGAAAGGCCCCTTTTGGTAAATTCTTCTTGCTGCTGCAATCAGGACCAATGTTTGGATCCAGATTCTTCTCCTCAGAAGACAAGGAAGAACTAGCTTCACCCACTTTGTCAGTGACTTTGTCCTTGAATAAGTCTTCTAGATCCTGATCTGGGAATCTTGTCAATACCTAAGAACAAATTGTGAGAAAAAAATTAAAGACTGCATTTGATAAACAACATGACAGCAGACCCTGCAGCAAGTAAAAATTCCTTCAGAGATGCTCAGAATAAAGCAAGTAACCATTCAATGCTATTTTCATGAAGATTTCAAAAATGTTAGCATCAAGACTTGCTGACCTACCAACAATGACGTCAGGAACAACTGCAAATAATTGCCTTTGCAAAAAGACCTTTCCAAGGGTGTGAAAAAGGTAGCAGAATGCATTGTTTTCTAGCCCACTATCAGCCACTGTCCCCCAACTGTTTAAAAGCCATCTAAGCCACCGGCATGCATTGCAGTCCTTAGAAAACAGTATCCAGGCAGAAAAAGAGAGACAGAATTTAACTCTTCTGTTGATATCACTTATCCCTCTCTCCATCCCTCAACACAAACCTAAACCAAAAATGTAACCCTCAATCTTCATGAAACAAAGCAAATTCAAGTAACGCTAATACTCACCTGACCAGGAGCTTGAAAGGGAAATGGTTCTTGGTGAAGCTTTGCAATTAGAAAATATC
>NW_008825410.1:5838334-5856650 GCF_000699105.1 Pygoscelis adeliae
CTGTAAGCAAAATCAACAAGCCTTTAGTCCATGTGATAAAGAGAGAAAAAGTGGTCTATAGCGTCATACAAGTTATCTACCATTATATACAGTAATAGAACTATGCCACACTAATATATTTTGCGACTTCAGAAATATCAGTATTAATTGATAATACCTGAACACTTATAACTTCCATACCTAGGTATTTTCAAGGAAACAAGTGGGGAATTATTCTTTGTACCTCATGGTTTTTACTTTCTCTGTAAATGAACGGGAATGTAAACAAACTTTTATGCAAGGCAAGAAGAAAAACGACATGCATCACAATTTCTTGCGACAGGTACTAACTGTTTTCTATAAAAAAAAGCAAAAAGGTGTCTCCTTGCCTTTTTGAACAAGGAATTATAAGACATCTAAGAACGAAACAAATACACCACAACTGGTTTTCAAGCTACCCTCTATCAGCTTCTTTCGGATATATAGCGTACTCCACTGATTCCATTTAGTCTTGCACAATCTGAAATCTCTCTCAACTCTTTTTTCAGTTGCCAGGGAAACATGCAAACAAAGCCGCTCCTCCCGCAAATGACACAAGTGACATTTTCTGTGCTTGGAAATTCACAGAAATTCACACAGCACTTCTGAAGCAATGAGACTCCTGCAGGGAAAACCACCTTCCTGATCCTGATGTAAATTCATGCCTTCTTAAAAAATATCAAATGGTAGCAAAGCAATACGAGACGAGGATCTGAACAGCAACAACAGTATGATTATGCCAGTATACTGATGAGAAATCAGAAGTCATGCCAGATGGCTTTCTCATTCAGAAAAGTATCTTCAGCTCTGGGGCATGACTCTCTTTTCTAATACAATAGATCATTTTCAAATGTTCTTGGGCTCAGCACGGTTTGAAAAATTAAATAATATTAGAGCAATTTTAGTACTCACACAGGTTGGAGACAAGAGAAATTCCTGATATTTAAATCCACATCTTTCTAGTGTTTGCAAAAGTTCATTTCTGGCAGTGAAAAGAATCAAAAAGCAATTACTCCCTTCATACAACCTTTAGGCCCTTTTTTATCCTAAATAAAAACACATTAAATGCAACACCATAAGTACCAAGACATTCAGCACATTCAGTGAAAGAATTGGACAGAGGATTACAGATATGAAGTCATCCATTTCTGAACTTGAGGAGACAACATACAAAGTTCAGTGTTACTGTAGCCAAAAATGACCACCACACGTTCACAGGTGTCTCATACCTACTTCGGTGCAAACACCCCTTCAAAAAATATCCCATCTCTGGAGAGTACTTATACTGTGTCAACAAGGAAAATAATTGAAGGCAAGACATCCTCTTTATTGTGAATTATAAAACAGGAGATTAAAACCACTACAAATAGCTCACTACTTCCCTCTGTTCACACACATGCCATCAGCTAAGCTTAACAAAAGGGCTAACTCAAGGGATGACAAAAATTGGTGGCTTTGATAATAACAGTGAGGTAGGACTGTACTTTATAAACAACGGAAAAATCACTGAAACGGAAATCTTCTTAAAAAGACATGTCTTTTCTATTCCATGCAGACTGCACTAGGCTGGAACTATAGAAAAAGCATGAGCTGGGACGTGTACCTGGCACTGTAGGTGACACTGCATCCCAAGATGCAGTCGTAAGAGAAAGCAAGCGTTCTGACTGGGGTGTTTTCTGAACTACTTGTTCCAAACACCGGCCAGCAAGGCATAGCCCAGGGAATCGCAGGGTCTACAGCAGCAGCCTGCACCTCCACAAAGTGTTCAAGTGTTCACAGAGGACCGCTGCATGCTTAACCAGTGACAGAGCTGAACATACCTCCCAGCTGCCTGCCATATTCATTAAGGAGCATGATATGCAGGGTGGCTGCTCTCTTAGTGCTTTAAGGAATGCTATGGAAAGATCCTACTCTATTCCAGCAAGAAATGAGAAGGAAGACCACAACTCCCTGTCTCCTGCTTTGCCCACAAGACAGGAGAATGCTCCTGCTGTCATTAGGTAACCTTACTGACAACTTTCCTCTTCCACATTTCAGAAACAGATTAGATACAGTCTTCATACTATATCTCTGGACCATTTGATGGCAACCCTGAACCAGTGATAACCTACTATCAACAAAGGTACTGAAGAAAGCCCCTGTACTGTACTGTGATCTTAACACAAGATACCATGAGCTCCTGTCATGGATAAAACCCCAAAACCTCTGAGTGCCATACCTATTGTTATTTTTCTTTGAAAATTAATACTGACCCTTTCTAAAGGACACAGGGTCATCAAATAAAAATCAATGGAGTCAACTTGTTATAACGTATTTTATCTGCTTAGAGAAAGAAATAGTTATTTAGCAAGTTCCTTTCACAACCTCAGATTTTCATTCCTAAATTAGAACAGTATGTTTAACCCACAGCTGCTAGCTGTCCCATCTCGCACTACTTTGTTAACTTAAACTCTAGGAAATAAAAATCCTGCCTTCCCCTTCTAAAGAGAATGTCCTTTGTTAAAAACTAAAACCTGCATATAAATTAGGCTTTACCTCGCAGAAGAGCATTCAAATCCTTTAACATTTTCTAAAAGTAGGTATTTTGGAAGCTTCTGGAGCCTACAAGGAAAAAAAAAAATCAACAAATCAGAGTGACAAGATGTAAACTACATTATATTCATCCCCAGATTTGTTTAGCTACAAGAAAGATCGAAGTATTTCCACATCATGCCAGCTATTAAAGTTTAGCATCCTTAAAAAAATGTACCTCAACTTTCAAGGTTGCCTAGATCAAATCATTCCCGACTGAATTAAAAATGTGGACTGCTGGTAATAATAAAAACCAACAAAACCCACTTATGTTCAGATGGACTGCTGTACCCTCCTGTAGCCCATGCATGTACTTCTGAAAATGCTTACCACTGTTCATTTCCTAAAGCATAATATTATTATTCAACAGATAAGAGTTTATAATAGGAAAGATAACTGTCGGGGGAAAAAAGATCACTGTTTAGCCATTGAACAGAAAACTTTTGTTTTAAAGTGCTTAAACCCAAAATCAATGTCAAAATGTTGCATCAACTTTAGCGATAACACATCAGAACCAGTATACATCTAACCGCTTTAAGAAATACGACATGCTTAGAGCTCAAACTGCAGACATTCTCAATTTTCTATACTTAACTTTTTCATTTTGATGGGGGGAGGGGAAGGAGGCGCCTGAGGTTTAGCAAGATCAGTGCAGAGGTCTGGAAATAGGCTCGTACCAAAAACAGCCTATTAAATCTCTGGAGAAAGGAACATGCCCAAAACTGTGCCAGGGACCATTCTAACAATTTAGAAGCATAGATGATTCAGATTCAAGTCTCTGGGAACATTCCCTGGCACTGATTAATTCTCTAGTAAGGCTAATGTAGACGTAGTGTGTCTGCCACACATTGGGATCTCAGAACAGCATATAGAAACAGGATACTAATGCCACCAGACAGCAGCTTCATGCTTATTTAAGTCAGTAAGTGACTTTGGATTTCCACTGGTACAAATCACAGCAGAATTCGTTTTAGCACGTTCTTAACTACCATCAATTAAAGACATTCACACAAAGAATTAAAGAACTAAGGCATTTCACAAGAAATTGGAAAACGAACAAGATACTATGTCAAATTTAAAAACACTAAAAATAATGGTGAAAAAAATACTGAACTGAAAAAAAGTAGCAGCCGCCGAATTCCCTGCAGAGGAATGGAGAATATATCTGTTGGTACGTTTACCTACGCTCAACATCATCATCACCTGCTATAAAACTCATTTTTAAAGTAATAAATCCAGAGCATAGCCTGAAATGCAAGAGCTCATACAGGATCAACAGATCACAAGACAAGTAATCACTATATAAAGAGCACGTGTTAAGTACTTGGCAGGTATTAACATTACAAATGTGTCTGTAAAAGTAGCACTTTGACATCTTAGTATTAGATTTCCCTGGGTTATGGCTTGGACACGACAAACAGACAGAATCTGGACCATTTAGGTCAGGCTTTGTTTGCGCCCTGGGTGCTCCAAGGATTTCCCAGGCCTTTCCAGATCTTGAAATTGTCCTTTCCATTATCTCTAATATTTGTCTTCCCAGGCTATCTTTGAGTGTCATTTCAGCGACATTTCATTATAAAAGGCTGAACGTAAGGTAGGAACAGCCAAGGGTGAGAAATTATTTTATAGTTTCCATAAACTGAACACATGCCATACCAATTTAGAATGCAAAGTTATAATTCCTGTATTAAGAATTTCCCTTTTTTGGGCTGAAATACTCCATACTCAATGTCTGGCAAACATGTCATATTCAGAAAATACACAAACACTATCTCAGTAAAACATAAATCTATTGGAACTGAGAAACTCTGCAGAAGCCACCATCTTGAACACATTACAGACTGCTTAGTGTAAGTACTGCCTCAAGAAACAACCTGCCCAAGGGAGATAAGGGACGTCAGCAGGGTCTCATGGAGTGTTGAGATAAAGTGCCACAGCCAAGCCCAGCTCCTTTGCATCGTCATGACGAAAAACGTATGCCCTGCAGTGTCTAAAGCTTTGGTTTTGAGAAGGAAAAGCTTCTGCCCTTTATCCAGCTAAGCCCACAGCAACCAGGAAGCAACATTTCCATATTAATGCACAACAGTGTCCCAAAAGCAGCCAGCCTCTTAACTGTGTCTCAGTTTAACAGAAATGAATACCAAGGTCACGACTGCCTTAAGGATAAGGAAGGTACTATTATTCTGACAAATTATTAACTTACACACTATCTGCTGTTTTTTATTTATAATTTTGAAACATCAGTCTGGAGGACTGAGTTACATTCCTTGTTCCAGAAAAGACATCCTTTGCAACTTTTGGAAACCCACGTTATCCCCCTATTTTTGTGCCTCTGCTAGAAGCTGAGGAGCAATAATAATCTTTCTTTTTACCTATTAATTGTCTAACTTACTAGGCTACAGAATCTGTATTGTGTTCTGTGTTCTCTGCCACAGATTTCTTAGGTGTTCCCAGCCAAGCCACTCAGCCTTCTGTGTCTGTGTTCTCTATCTGCTGATGACAAGGGCAAAAAGGTGGTCCCATTTAATGCTGTTGGCTGCAAAAAAGTTGTTTCTGGAAGAAGCATGAAGACCCTCTTCTCCCAGTGGTAACAGCAGTTTGAAAGAAAGCCTGTTGTTGGTATCGGTTTCCTTCTGTGCAGGCAGCATTCATTAAAAACAAAAAAAAAGAAAAAAAGAAAAAAATTAAGGAAAAAAAAAAGAGAGCCTGCCAGACCTTTCTTTGTCCTCCTCCAATTCTGAGAGCAAGATTAACCAACGAAAGAATATATAGAGAGTAGCTGTCTCAGTCTCCAGCAGAATCAGGACTGCCAGGTATGTGTCTGGTGGATTGTAACTGATGCAAATTCTCAGGCTCATGCCAGTTGGTGCCCAATGGACATCTCAATCCAGAAGCAGAGATTTCTGCTGGATAACCTCCCTGAGCAACTGCTTGCTTCACTTCCCCAGGAAGGGTTCTTACAGTGCTATACATCTCTTCCCAAAAAAGACTACAAGCATTACTTGGAGCTAATTTTTAACACTCTAAATAAGAACAATTTAGGAAAGCAAAATCAACTTTGTTTGGATTTACTGTTTCAAAATTTAGTGCATAAATAATACGAATCATTATGGCTATTTTATTAGGAACTGGGGTCTGACCAGGCAAAAATGATAGATGAACACAAAGACAAGGGCACTGTTCAGACAGTGCAGTGCTATTCAATTTTTTTAGTATTACTACGTAAAACAAGAGATTGTACTACAAACCAAAAATACACAAGCTGCCCCAAGATATCTAGAAGCAGCACCAAAAAGACAGAATAGACACTAAGAAAGAATGGGAGGGGACGGAAGATGTATTGTATTGTGCAGTCAGTAACATATTTAAACAAACTCTTTCAAATGTTACCTATTCAAAAGGTGACTAAATGTTGAATCAAAGCTTTTTCAACGTGGTATTTCAAACAATTTTCATGTTTCTATGATGCCCATTAGCAAACTATTATACTACCTACTACTCCTGCTTCTAAATAAAGTCAGTGCAAGTTTGATGTTGAACTGGAAGTAAATACCTCAATTTTTTTCATTTATGATATAGCCACAGTTTAAACAGACACACAATAAAAAAGAAAACGAAACCCTGAAAGCATATATAGTAACTACAAGACAATAATGGCATTAGTAAAATACAGGTATTTAAGTTACATACGATCATGTGAAAACAAACAATACGACACAATACTAGTAGTATCCCTGTAAAACATTATAGATGACTTGTCTCGCTGCAATATAGAACACCTACTTAGTTACATCAAAGGCTTAAGAACGGAGGTAGAAGTTCATTTATACCGTGGGAGAATATCAAGGATATAGAGAAAGCTCTTTGTCCGTGGATCAGATACATCACCTTGCAGGCCAATTCTAAAAAAGAATAAAGAAACACCTGTGTATTACTTGGAGCAGACTGACATCTGACTTACATTTTTCTACAGAATGCTGATACTTTTTGCTCTGAGTTTCAAAAAGGGACTCTGCAAAAGCATCACGTACAGACACGAGGACCTGTTCACACAGGCAGTGTCCTAAGAAATGCTCTAAGGAACGAAAGTCTGCCCTGGAATCCCATCAGCACACAGCAAGGTTAAAATCGAGCATTCAGTAATGAAACCCACTCCTCAGTCTGCAAAGCATTTAGCATTCTGGTCTTGTCCAGCAAACCCCTTGAACATACTTGGCTCCGAAAGAACAAAAAAAAATCTGAAGTTCCTGGGAATACCCAGCTATTTTATATTGAATATATTAAATTATTTCTAGGAATTAAAGCCTCAGTGCTCACCATTTTGCAGGATTGAGCCCCATATGAATAACTTTGTAACCAATTTTGTAACATTAAACTGGACAGCTCACATAGGTTATGAAAACAATAACATAATATAACGATTCCAGGCATGTGTTCCTCTAACTTATATTAGGTCTTAAAAAGAATAAAGCCTTGGTAGAAGAGCTTTAGCATGTCTCAAAATTAGTCACACAGATTATTTTTTTTCCACAGTGTTATAAAAAAAAATTTTTGAAGGAATGATTCCTGTATACATCATAGGTTTGCACAAATACATTTTTATAGATCAGCACCACTTTGGAGGGATTTCTTTTTAATTTTAGAACATTCGTTGAGATATACTTTCTTCCATAAGCAGTTTCATCACCATCAACAGAATTTTTCATGAAGGTACTACTTTACATGATTACAGTTACTAGAATCTTACTTCCACAGGTCACTGCTGTCAAACTATAAGAATTTGAGACTAACCTGACAAATAACATCTCAGTAAGTTCAGTTCTTGATTAGCAAGGTATTTATACCATCCACAAAATCATTTCAAAGCCATTATCCTCTAGTCTTGGCTAAAACAGAAATGTTCCTCAGAATAAACTACTTGTGTACACATGCGATTTTCAAAGTACAAATAAAAGCAGATTACACTCAGTCTCAGGCAGAAGTGAGAAATTCCAATCCTCCGTCTGGCGTTGCCCCAGGGAAAGATTAGACTGATATCTAAAGGGAAAGGAAGCACTCCTAAACAGCAAAATCTTTGAATTTCACTGTTAGAGGAACAATACAGTATGCAAAATATGTGCTGTAAGAAGCTTACTTAATTTCAACTGAATTAAAATATACATTATAAGAAATGTGATCAAGATTCAAATTGCTGCATTTCTTCCACTTCAGTAAATCACATGGTGAGTAGGGCTACAACATGGTTGCTTAGAAAGAGAAAGATACACAGGTGAACCACACATAGCGTCACTCTTGAAAACATTTCTCCTTTAACAGTACATACTGTAACAACTGCACTTTTCTCCAAAGTATGCTATATCTACCTTGTAAATGGCTGACAGGGAGGACTCATCAAAATCATATCAAAAGATAATCTGTCAAATTCTTTCAGTGTTATGCCCTGAATAAGGAAAAAATAGAAGAATTTTGAGTGTTGTAAACTGTATGAAACTCTCAAATCATCTTTCAGACCAAACTACCCCTCTTACTTTCACTATATGCTTCATCTAGCAAAAAACTACCTAATCTCCCATTTGACCTAATAATTTCATTCTTTTCTACCTTGGCAAACTGTACAATGCAAATATGTATTTGGTTGCTTTGAATATGAATAAAAAACACTAATGATGTTAGTATCTATCCATAATCCTGAGGTTTTTATCTACTCATTCTTTCAGAAGAGGTGTAGCGGTTCTTTCAGTAGATCACATCAAAATACCAACTAGTTATTTCCTCCAAATAAAGTATCGTTATTCAGATATGAAGTCTTTGCACATAAAAAAAAATTAACATATCCAAAACAGCTGAAAAAATATTAGATCTTCTCAAAAGACAAAATATCTGAACAAAAAAGTAGCTCAGGTGTTAACATGGTCATTTTTACAGGTCCAGACTGTGAGTTTTAACTCTTAGGAGCTCACTACCAATGCATCCTGTAAAGTTTACTTCATTTTAGTTTTTGCCAAGTAAAAATCCATCAAAGACATTATATGGCTGAAAGCTCTACTCTGCAAAAATATTTCTGTTCCGAGAAGAAAGAATTAGGTCTGTGGCATGAACTAATTACACAGGTAGAAGTTCCTCTAGTCTAATTTTAAGCAACACATAGTACAACATACTAAGGGGCCAAGAGGAGAGGAGAAGGATAATGATCAAGTAACTAGACAAAGAAATCACCACCTTACACATTTTGAGGGACACGTATGTAGCAAATGTAACATAACTGCCCATGGAAACTAGACAAAAGCTTCTACTTTTCTAATAAATTTAAAGAAGGTCTTACTGACTATAATCTGCACATCTATATTTTCCCATATAAAACTTTAAACTATCATTTAGCCTGTTATTATTGAGTGCTGAATAAGCAGCTAACCTTTAGCCACCTATTTAAGTCTTACTTAAGTTGGTGTCTTAAAATAAATTCAGTATCTTTTACTGTTACATTGTAAAACTGTAAAAGATTTAAAATTGCACAGTAATTTCGAACTAAATCCAGGCAAAACCACATGCCTAGTTTGCCCCTCAATTACCAAAACAGAAGCCGATTTTACCTAGTTGTTCTTCAAATAACTTGGAAAAGGGACAGAATTCGTAAAACATTTGATCTATTGAGCCCACAAAAAAAAAAACGCAAGACTGTCCCATCCAGTATATTTTCTTGTGTTTTACTGAGCTCAACTATAACTACAAAATGAAGGCATGCCTCCAAGTAATTTAATTAAATTCTTTCAAACTACATGAAAATATTTTTTTAACCTAAAAATATTATTTTTGTCATTCCTTTATTGCTGCTAAGCATTCCTCTTGACATTCACGTAACCCTTCTTGATGCAACAGTCAAGACTTTCAGGAAAAGACTGCAGTGTGAGTATCCCTCTAACTTCAACAAGCAACCACAGCACAAGAAATCAAACTTATTGTAAAACTGCTATATTCATAACAACATAAATTAAATCTTTTTGTTTCTTTTATTAGTAACAAGGATAGTGAAGACAACCTACATCTACAAATGCCAGACTAGAGCATAAAAGGCATTCATTACTCACCTCAATTGTCTTCGCCCATAATGGCGTGCCGGGAAAGTTGTGCTTATAAACTTCATTAGCAAGAGTGTTCACATCAACAGCAACAACAACTTCTGCAGATGTGCAGCTTTCTAAAATTAAAAAAAGAATTTGAAAGCTTCTCTTTACTTTTGGAAAAATGCGTTTGTTCAGTTGCATTACAGCTACGCTCAAAAATAAAAAGGAAATTACATGATCAAACCCTGCTGTGTTGTCGTTAAAACTTTATATGAAAAATATACCGTGTTTCTAATTGTATGGCCAATACTTCCCTTATATATCCAAAAATGGAAGCTAACTCCGCACTTCTTCATTTGTAGATACAGTCACACAAACTCCAACAGAGCGCATCTCTACGACGTTCCCACCTGCACTCAAGTTGGTCTCTGTGGCCACCAAGTTCCTTAGCTATAGGAACACAGCCTGAGGCAACCTGCTGAGCCCCCCTGCCACCGCCTGAGACTCTCCAGCCGCTGACAACTTACAGGAACTAAATATATTATTTTATAAGTATACTACTTCTTATTGTAAAAAATGGCACCAATAAATATGTTTGAGGTACATCTACTCTTGCAATAAAACTTTAAGAAGTTGCCTAAAAAACATTTGTGCTTATATTCTAATAAAACCTTGTGCCTTGAACCCAACTGCTGCCTCCTTTGGGTTCAAGGTCCCCAAAATACCAAATGCTTTGAAGGACAACTTTTGGCAGCTCCTCTTCTCTTGATATCAAAGGAAGTACTTCTGGACACTTACAGGTGTCTTGGAAAAGAAGAGAGAACCGTGTAACAAATCTACTGACAGCTAAAATCCTGAAAGAAAAATACACTTAAAAGAATGCAAATAAGCAATGGTTAACTTACAGAGTAACAGAATAATAGGTTCTACAGAAGGTAAAGACATAAAAGAACAGTGTTTAATCCACTGCTCATCATGTCATGCTATTTATTATTACTAACCACAATACCTTCACTGAGGCTTTTTATCCAGGAAGATAGGCTGTGGTCACTGTTACGGCCGCAGGCAGAAAACAGTGACCATACTTCCTGATATACAAGACCAGTTTCAACCACCAGGAAATCTACATTAAGGTCACCACTACAAAGCCCCAGATGAAACATAGGCGATCAAACAAAAATTTTTGGTAAGCCAAAAGAAACAAGGCAAATAGCCACATGCCTTTGAGTAATGCTCAAGTAACACATTAAGAAATGACCTTATGAGACATCTTATGAAATACTACTAGTCAGCTAGTTATTTACAGTTTTAGAGGATGAAAAACCAACTATTATGTCCCCAGTGGATTTAATTTTGAGTGATGCAGTTACCACCCATCTACTATCTTTCAGGTTTTCAAGGCCATCTTATTGAAAACTAAAATGAAAGAGAAATCCAGCTATTGGAAAGATTGTAGCAGATATTTTAACAAAGACCAACCTGGTTCTCCTGGGTTTACTTGGTGCAATAGAGGGCAAAAAGAATAAGAAAAAGATTTACAGACGGCCAGCCATTAAGGGTCAACATACAAATCATTATTTGCAGTTACGGTCTTGACATTTTGACCATAAATTGTAACTGAAGTATTAAATACAGGTGTATCCACGAGGACAACAGAGTGACTACACCTGAGATTACAGAACAGGTATGTTAACACTGACATCTAGCGTGAAAAGAATGTCGCCTTAGCAGGTTGACTGTCTCAATTTACAAGCATATTCAAGAACCAACACTTTCATCTTCCTCAAACAAAGCTGTAACACCTAAGTAATGGGAATAAACTTCAAGTACTGTTTCAGAGACTGCTTTTCTCATTTATTCTTTCAGTTCTTAAAACACATCGTCCTGACAAGCTGATCCTTACTGTGTGTTCCAAGCACTCCAGAAGAAGAAAAAAAAAAAACCAAACACCAAGAACCTCAAATTATTATCTAAATTAACATATAGTTTAAAAATGACAATTGGAAAGGCAGGCAGTGTGCTTTCTCTCACAACTCATGATTCAGACACTCATCCTTTTTACTAACATCAATCCAATCTCTCCCTGCATACATACAGGAAAAAAGAAGTACTGGGGATTTGCATCAAGGGACTTCACAGGCCCAAATGCCTGGAAATACTGAAAGAGAGCACATAGCTAACAGTAATTTATTGAGTCCCCCTGCAATACAACGTTCAGTCTAAACCAGAGATGTTAACCCGCATGGAAAAGGGACAGGAACTTTTCCTGAATTATTCCACCCCCAACATTCTCCCTTCCCAATTCAAAGACCTGATAATTTTTTCAAAGCTTCTCCTCCTTTTCACCCAAAAGCTGTGGCTCACTTGGGAGTTCCTGTTATAGAACAGACTCCTTCTAAAAGCTGATTAAGCGTATTTGTGTGGAAATACCCTGGAAACGCATGAAGGAGCTCGAGCAGACAAGCAGATCTCACACATCCAACCTAACAAAGAAAAGCTTGTGTAAATTTCAAACAATGCTAAAATGAAACATTTTTAAACAACTTCTCCTGAAATTTAAATAACTTAGATGTCAAACTGATACTCTGTTTTGCTACAGCATTTATATTTATTACTTGAAAATTACTGTAGGAATGTATCATAAAAAAGACTGAAAGCAGAATCTAAAAAAAAAAACCAGAATCAAGACTGTGTTTAACTATCCCCACTGACAAAAAAAAAAGCAACTCAGGAATATGAAAATGTCCCTGAACGGCTGACTTAGTGAAATGTTAAATCAGCTCCCCAAAATACATAGCAGAACTTCAACACAGAAACAGACATAGCTCTGGAGACTTTTTTTTCCAAACAAGTATGTCCAATTCTCAAGACACAGCCATTTAAGAGAATTACAACTATGCAGAAAACAATTTAATTTTATGCAGACTAAAGAAAAAATAATTCTCATTTTTAAGTGAAACTAAGTAGCTGCTGGAATACTTGATTTGCAATTATTCCTCAACACCACAGTTTCTGAACCAAGACTTCGCATTTCTGAAAGAGATGTTGAAGCTAAAAAGGAAGCCACAGACATGATGAGGAAGTTACCGAGGGAGATGTTATGGCTTATTTTTAGGCAGACTAGATTGTAATATTCTCTCTTAGCCGAAACCAGGTGAACTCAAATTTGTATCATCCTACTAGGGAAGTACTGATTTTGCACTTGAGTCTTAAAACCACTAGGATCCACATAGCAGAAACTCTTTAACTGTTATTTAAATTGCCTAAAGAGGCAGCAATCAAACTTTGGGTCCCAATTATCTATTTTGTTTTATACACAATGCTTACGAGCCATTTCAGCTATATAGTAGTCACTCAAGTGAAAGGGATACGCTGCTGTAATGACCAGAAGGTGCAGCATTTGAAACAAAGGAAGACAAGATGAGTGCATTAGCTTCTGATTTGGAAAAAACAAACCCAAAGGGTGTCATCCTCAAACCCTGAAAATAAAATTCCTGACATTACAATATCTGTCCTTTTTCTCTTCAGAATAGATTCCTTTGTCACGTGTTTCTAGCAGACCTTAAAATTAACATAGATCTGTTTATATTCACCACTGTACTTTTCTAATAGAATCATCAATGTCAGCAGAGCACACGAAATACACAGTGTTATACCAAGGGCAGAGCCTGGCAGATCTCAGCATATGGGAAAATCAGAGCCAGAACAATTATCTATTCTAACAGGTATATGGAAACAGATGGAAAAGGGAAGATTAGTCAGATGTTTTGTCAGTCCTGTTTCCTTTTAAAACAGAGAGCAAAGATTTCACTTCTGAGTTGTCAGCTCTTGGCTGAAATGATTATGCTGAACTGCCCATGGCTACAGTCAACACAACTATCAGTAAACTTGATACTTGCTTCCTGCAGGATACTTAGCAACTTTTTTCATTACTCTCTTTGTACAGGATTTGTTCATGTTCAGCCATATAAACTATGTAAACTTACATTATAGCACAAAGGGCACCATCCTGTGCTACAAAGGGCTACAGTAGAGAAGCATTACATCAAAATGAGTTTAGGTGTAAAAACTCGCTCAAATCGGCAATATTTTTGCTTTGCATTGTGCTGAATCCTAAAGCCGCTTGCCAGTTGTCTCCTTTGCCTCTCCTCCTGAGATAGCTATGCTCACTGTAATTACGCACACCAGTTTATTATGCTGCGCAATTCACAGAAATAATCAAATAAAATGAATACACAGAGATAACAGAGCACCAGAGACTCAAATTCTTACTCTGTAAAATTGAAATATAACAACTGTAGAGGAAAAATATCACCAACTTTATCACTGCAAAATTATGGTATTTTTTTAAAAGATGTCCTTTCATGTTTTATGCACGGAGACTTTTTTCAGTGACCTGGCAGATTACAAACGTTTGTGGCAGATACCATTTTTCATGGGAAAACTGCCTAAATTAATAAGCCAGTTTAAGTTTGTTTTGGTTGGGAATGAGGAAGAGCAGGCTGTTTGTTTGATGGAAAGTTGCTAAGGAAATTAATTTGTAGCCACAGATTTTCTAAAAATAAAACACTATTTTTCACTGCAGAAACTCTGCACTTTATATATATAAAGAATACATTCACACACACACACATATATATAAAAAGTATCATAGGTTTAGACACATATGATCTAAACATCAACCTTTATAAATCTTGCAAAGTTCGGAGTACAGGATGGGAAGAAGGAAGAAATGCACTCCCATCTCTTAGCTGCCTCAATCTTTCAAGAGTGTGAATGTGAACAGACTCACTGACTTCCAACCTTAATCAAGCTCAACTTTCTAAATTGTATCTTTTTCCATGTCTTTGCTGTTAAACTTAAAATACACTTAAAACCTAAAATAAACTTAAAATGCTTTAAAATATAAAGCATTCAAAATCTAAAACTAGAAAATCTGCATATGCTGAATTATCTACAGGTAAAGTATCAACAGAGAGCTAGACAATCCCCAAGATTTTTCTTTTTCAGTTTTGGACTGAAATCTAAATTCAGGAACAGCCTTCTTTTCACTGTCAAAAAGAACCTGATTCAACTACGTAACTAAGTACTAATAACTTCTACGTTCTCCTTCTCATAGAGAAACACTTCGAGTATAAACTTCCATGAATTTATTAAAATTAAATTATTTCTTACTGTCAGTGAGGACAATCTCCAAACCAATTACATACTACTTGGTGCCAAATGCATTCTACTTTAATGACAGCTGCCAAAACAATGAACATCCTCATCCTGCAAGCTCAAGTATACGCTATCCGAAAACTAAGTTTATGAAAGATCACAGCCAAAAAGGGCTTCAAGGTAGAAAAGGTAGTGTCAGATTTCCCGGAAAATACCTATTTGCCAATTGAAAACACTGGCAATTTCACAGAAAAGTAGAAAGTTGGACCAGCTCTGCTAAACGTAACTGGCCACAAAACTGGCTACATAACGGCCAGGAACCAACACTGAGCTAGAACTTGTCAGAGCTGCTGAATCCCTACTACTTGAATACAAAAGTAGAACAAGTAGCTTTCCTGGAGCGCTGCCACTGAAGTATTCCATGCTCCTTCTCTTTTCCACATGTTCCTATTATTTTTTTTGGCTGTATAGATTCACTAGAAACCATACCAAGAAAATAAAGTATTATACATAATATTCATCTCTCATGTATCTGATTTATGAAAGCACTGGCGAAATGGAGGGCTTTCTTTCAAGCTTCCTATTTATACAGAAAAAAACCCTTCTAATATTTCCGTACTTGATTTAAATGGAAGATGCCAAACAATCTGCCATTTGCTAAATGATATCCAAAAAACCGTATCAGAGACATTTTCAAATAGCATGGTTTCATGTACACATATAGGCCTAAAACATGTAAGAAACCCTATTATTAAAGTACTTACAGAGGAACATCCACTTTTTTCTGCTTGATTTCTACATAAAAGCAAACACTTAAATCCCCCTTGTCTTTACTTTGTTCCTTTATAAACTGCGTAAGAAAACTGAATCCAGATGTCTAAGAGACTTAAAAAGAGAAAACAGCAGAAAGGATCAAAATGCCTGACTATATCAGTATTCCTGAATGCAATACAATTCATCAAAACCAGTTTTATATAACGACCTGTCATTAAATACTTAATTCAGTGCAAATTGCATAGAACCCTTTTTTATTCAAATTGCCTGATTGTTAGTTTTAACAACACTCAAAATGAGATTTTCATCTAGAAGTGTACAGTTTGGACTTTTTCCAAGACAAGACAATGCCTATGGACTGAGTTCTCTTATTTTTCCCAGAAAAATAAGCACCCAGATCTGAAAAAAGTAATACCAACTGTAATGCAAATAGCATTGTATCTATCCGCTTTGCAAACTTCTATTGGTATTTAACCATTTAGTACTGCCTGAGGTCATTTACATAAATAATAATTTAAGTGTCCTCTTATACATAGTCCCTTCATCTGCTTTGGCTGGTACCACTACAAAAGAATCTCAGTCTCATTATTATACTTATTGTAATTTCTTCAGTCAAGTGTAAACCCAGAAGAACAGAAATTACAACATGCACTGACAGTAATGCAGTTGTGTTCAGCAAGAAACAGCCTGCTTGGAAATAAATTTACCCTTTCGGGAAAGAATACAAGGGTTTTCGTTAATTCCTTCACCCTCCAAACTACACAATATGTAAAGGTGATATATGATCTCAAGCCTCCATATGCACAGTAACTATCCACTGAGGCACCAGTCAATCAGTATATCTTTTGGATACAAGTTTACACTATTCTGATTATCTTCTAAGGCTGCATTTTCAATATTCTTGTCCTTTTAAGTATTTGTTGTGTTGTAAATGATGCCTTCCTAGGTGGTCATCCACAGGATATCACATCTGGCACTACAATTTATTAACTATTGCAGCACATTACCGAACATCCACAAGCTATCTATTATTATGTTAAGAACATCGCTAGCTAATATTCAGTAAAGATTTGTTACATACATACACACACCAACACATGAAAAACAGCTGAGTGAAGGACTATGGCATAGGCTAAGTTTCAGGAACCAGCCCACTTTCTACGGAAATTGTCTGTAACATGTAGATAGCTCCCCATCACTTCAGAAACAAGACTACTAGAAAAGCAGTGTTACCAATACAGCTATATACACTATATACAATGTATAACACCCCTCTTTTCATTCCACAAAACCTCCAAAATCTGCAGTTCCATACAAAGATATATTTTGCTCTTAATCTTCTAAGAATGTCTCTGGAAATAAGGAAAATGCATCCTTACAACAGGTGGTTAGGATTATTTACAACAACAATGTAGGTACCTATTTTGATATGTTGTGTATTTTTATATATTATAAATATACAAAACATATATACACATTCAAGCAAAAATTAGACAGTAGAAAAAAACGCTACACTGCCAATTGTGAGTATGTTTTAAGTAAATAAATGACGCTAAACAGATTCTACTCCGTAAGCATAACGTTTTAATACTACACAGCTCCCTGGAAAAATAGCAAGATAAGGCGAGTTTTCACCTGGTATTTTTATGACAATGCTCTCTGTTGTACAGTATAATAGAAGGGCTGCTAATACTTATGAAGGCTTAAGTATTTGAAGGATTGTAGTTACAATTAAAATTACTATGGCGATTCTCATAAATTATAGAATGTGGGTTGAAACCTGCACTTCCAAGTAACAAGGCCCAGGGTACTTTACAAAGGAAATCAATAGTCCTGACTCAATTTTTTATTTGGGGAAGCCAAGTCACAGGGAGTCTACAGGACTTGCTGAAGGTCACCCAGGCCATGCTTTAATAATTCAGCAAATCGAGCTCCAGGGTTCCTCGCACCAGATCAAAAACTCACCTGGGCACATGGTCTAGCATGAACTCTCTACACCAGTTCAAATTCCATATTCAGTTTTCATATTTATAAAATGTTATACCAACCTCATATGGTCAGGCTCATTTTGGATCATGTATCAGCTATTGACCTAACTACGCACCATGAAAACGAAGTCTATGTGCATGCCTATGGCATACCCTGGCTAATTTGATTATCATCCTGCGCATCTTCATGAACCCGATCCCATTTGCAGCAGGGGTGTGTCAGTGGAAGACAGAGCATGTATTAATGAACACAAAATCCAGGCCTTCCCAGGAGCAGCTGCCTGGGCTGAAGAAGGAGCATGGATCCCTAATTACCATTCCAGTGTGCTCCTGGGTACCTGGTGCCACCCAGCTGGCCACAAACACTTTTGGGCACTGCTCAGTTTACAGCCATAGACCCCTAATGCAAACTCATCACTAGCCAAAACCCAGTTACCAATCCCCCTTACAACTCACCCCCACACAGCCCCTGACAGCAGGCCTGTGACACAGCACCAACCCTACTGCCATAAGGTCACCTTCCTGCCCCTGCAGAGGGGGAGGTTGTGCCTCCGGGGCTTGGGATGAGGGGACTAGGCCGGCCTCCCACCCCACAGCCTCCTTCCACACGTTGATTGTGCAAGACGGCGGGAGGAGGCGACACGCCGGGCTGGGGAAGGGGCTGCAGGAAGAGAGGGGCCATCTTAGCCCGCCCCACCGAGAAAATGGCGCTCTCCACAGCCTCCCCTCAGGGGTCAGGGTCCC